>NW_027287182.1:0-104464 GCF_022747635.1 Hetaerina americana
ACACTAAAATAACGTATTTTTCGATTGAGAAATTAACAAATCATGAATAAAGGAGTTTAAAATTTAACGATATCATTGAAAAGACGGAAAAAAGATAAAAAGGAGCTTTTTTCTGTGGAAAATCCACTTCAAATACTTGCTCATATTAAAACGACATTTTTAGCGATGGAAAAATAAACGAAAAAGGAGTTTGATTTACTTAAATAGAAGAAATTTAGAAAAAGTACGCGTTTTCATCCAAAATACGATCATTTGATGAAAACAATCCGTATTATTGGACACGCCAAAAAATGCGCGCTGAAAATCATAACACCAATGTTTGCGGTTAAAAAACTAACGAATTTTGAAAAATGTAATTTGAAAAACTTGGAAGGAAATTATTTAGAGAAAATTTACGATTTCAGCAAAAACACAAAAAATCCTTAAAAACGAGAAGTTATCTCTGGAAATACCAAATCAAATACTAGTTTAAATTATAACGTTATAATTTGTGATTTAAAAGACAACGAAAAGAAGATAAAGTAAACACTTGCGATGTCAAAGACAACGAATGAGGAAAAAAAAGTTTGAATAACTTGTATTGAAAAAATGTTGAGCAAATACGTGAGTGCATCAAAAATACAATGATTGAATAAAAACTAGCAGTTTTCAGTGGACTCGACACAAAACGTACGCGTTTTAAATAATCAAACCTACATTCCGATTGAAAAATCAACGGATTTGAAAAAAGTAGTTTTAAAATACTACATTAACTACGTGTTGAAATAAGACAACATAGTTTGCGATGGAGAAATAAACGAATGATGAAAGAAGAAGTTTAAAATTAAACGATGTTATCGAAAACACGGAGAATAAATAAAAACGAGTTGTTTTCTGTGAAAACTCCACTTCAAATACTTGTTTAAATTAAAACGACATTTTTAGCGAAGGAGATATAAAGGAAAAGGATTTCGGTTAACTTTAATTGAAGATATTTAGAAAAAGTACGCGTTTTCACCCAAAATACGATCATTGGATGAAAACTAGTCGTTTTCAGTGGACACGCCGCAAAACATGCGCGTTGAAAATCATAAAACCAATGTTTGCGGTTAAAAAACTAACGAATTTTGAAAAATATAGTATGAAAAACTTCAGAGAAAATTTACGATTTCACTTTTAACACAAAAATACATAAAAACGAGAAGTTTTCTGTAGAAATCCCACGTCAAAGACTAGTTTCAATTATAACGAAATAATTTGCGATGTGAAAGACAACGAATGATAAAAAAGGCGTTTAAAAATCTTGAATTGAATATTTGTTGATTGATTTATTTCATCGAAAATAAGAAGATAAAGTAAAATTTAGCAGTTTTCAGTGGAATTGCAACAAAACATACACGTTGTTAATAATAACAACTTCTTTTCGATTGGAAAATCAACGGATAAAAAAAAGGAATATAAAATTAACGATGTCATTGAAAACACGGAAAATAGATATAAACGAGCTCTTTTATGTGGAAACTACACTTCAAATACTTGTTTAAATTGAAACGACATTTTTAGCGAAGGAGATATAAACGAAAAAGTAGTTTGATTAACTAAAATTGAAGAAATTTAAAAAAAGTACGCGTTTTCACCCAAAATACGATCATTGGATGAAAACTAGTCGTTTTCAGTGGACACGCCGCAAAACATGCGCGTTGAAAATCATAACACCAATGTTTGCGATTAAAAAACTAACGAATTTTGAAATATAAAGTTTGAAAAACTTGGAAGGAAATTATTCAGAGAAAATTTACGATTTCAATTTAAACACAAAAAATACATAAAAACGAGAAGTTTTCTGTAGAAATCCCACGTCAAATACTAGTTTAAATTATAACGAAATAATTTGCGATGTCAAAGACAACGAATGAGGAAAAAAAAGTTTGAATAACTTGTATTGAAAAAATGTTGAGAAAATACGTGAATGCATCAAAAATACAATGATTGAATAAAAACTAGCAGTTTTCAGTGGACTCGCCACAAAACGTACGCGTTTTAAATAATCAAACCTACATTCCGATTGAAAAATCAACGGATTTTGAGAAAAGTAGTTTTAAAATACTACATTAAATACGTGTTGAAATAAGACAACATAGTTTGCGATGGAGAAATCAACGAATGATGAAAGAAGAAGTTTTAAATTAAACGATGTTATCGAAAACACGGAGAATAAATAAAAACGAGCTGTTTTCTGTGAAAACTCCACTTCAAATACTTGTTTAAATTAAAACGATATTTTTAGCGAAGGAGAAATAAACGAAAAAAGGATTTTGATTAACTTAAATTGAAGAAATTTAGAAAAAGTATGCGTTTTAAACCCAAAATACGATCATTGGATAAAAACTAGTCGTTTTCAGTGGACACGCCGCAAAACATGCGCGTTGAAAATCATAACACCAATGTTTGCGATTAAAAAACTAACGAATTTTGAAATATAAAGTTTGAAAAACTTGGAAGGAAATTATTCAGAGAAAATTTACGATTTCAATTTAAACACAAAAAATACATAAAAACGAGAAGTTTTCTGTAGAAATCCCACGTCAAAGACTAGTTTCAATTATAACGAAATAATTTGCGATGTCAAAGACAACGAATGAGGAAAAAAAAGTTTGAATAACTTGTATTGAAAAAATGTTGAGAAAATACGTGAATGCATCAAAAATACAATGATTGAATAAAAACTAGCAGTTTTCAGTGGACTCGCCACAAAACGTACGCGTTTTAAATAATCAAACCTACATTCCGATTGAAAAATCAACGGATTTTGAAAAAAGTAGTTTTAAAATACTACATTAAATACGTGTTGAAATAAGACAACATAGTTTGCGATGGAGAAATCAACGAATGATGAAAGAAGAAGTTTTAAATTAAACGATGTTATCGAGAACACGGAGAATAAATAAAAACGAGCTGTTTTCTGTGAAAACTCCACTTCAAATACTTGTTTAAATTAAAACGATATTTTTAGCGAAGGAGAAATAAACGAAAAAGGATTTTGATTAACTTAAATTGAAGAAATTTAGAAAAAGTATGCGTTTTAACCCAAAATACGATCATTGGATAAAAACTAGTCGTTTTCAGTGGGCACGCCGCAAAAAATGCGCGTTGAAAGTCATAACACCAATGTTTGCGGTTAAAAAACTAACGAATTTTGAAAAATATAGTATGAAAAACTTCAGAGAAAATTTACGATTTCACTTTTAACACAAAAAATACATAAAAACGAGAAGTTTTCTGTAGAAATCCCACGTCAAAGACTAGTTTCAATTATAACGAAATAATTTGCGATGTCAAAGACAACGAATGATAAAAAAGGCGTTTGAAAATCTTGAATTGAATATTTGTTGATTGATTGATTTCATCGAAAATAAGAAGAATAAGTAAAAACTAGCAGTTTTCAGTGGAATGGCAACAAAACATACACGTTGTAAATAATAACAACTTCTTTTCGATTGAAAAATCAACGGATTAAAAAAAATACGCGATTTCATCGAAAATACGTAGTTTGAATAAAAACGATCAGTTTTATGTAAAAATACCGCATAAAAAACATATTTTCGGTAGATAACTCAACGAATGATGAAGAATGGCGCTACAAACAATGAAATTGAAAAAAGTTAAAGAAAAAACGTGATTACATCGAAAATACGAAGATTGAAAGAGAACTATCTTTTTTCAGTGAACTCGCCAAAAAACATGCGCGCTTAAAATCATCACACCCATTATCTGCTATTAAAAATTCAACGAATATTGAAAGTTCGATACACTTGAAAGGAAAATATTGAGAGATTATTAACGATAACATCAAAAACACGAAAATTAAATAAAAACGAGCTGTTCTCTGTCAAAATAACAATGTAAATGTGTGTTAAAATTAAAACGACATACTCTGCGTTGAAGAAATCATGGAAAGGTGTTTGAATTACTTAAATTAAAAATATTTAGAGAAAATACGCATTTCATCGAAAATACGAAGATTGATAAAAAGCTAGCAGTTTTCAGTGTACTCGCCAAAAAACATATGTGTTCAAATAATTACCCATATTTTGCAATTGAAAATTCAACGAATATCGAAAAAAGGATTTTGAAATTCTTGAAAGGAAAATATCGAGGGTAAAATAAAGATTGCATCGAAAACACGAAAAGTAAATAAAGACGAGCAGTTGTCCGTTTAAATACCACATATATTACGTGTTTAAATTAAAACTACATATTTTGCGGGTGAGAAATCAACGAATGATGAAAAAAGGGGTTTGAAATTTAACGATATCATCGAAAACACGGAAAAAAATTAAACGAGTTGTTTTATTTGGAAATACCACAAAATACGTGTTTACACTAAAATAACGTATTTTTCGATTGAGAAATTAACAAATCATGAATAAAGGAGTTTAAAATTTAACGATATCATTGAAAAGACGGAAAAAAGATAAAAAGGAGCTTTTTCTGTGGAAACTCCACTTCAAATACTTGCTCATATTAAAACGACATTTTTAGCGATGGAAAAATAAACGAAAAAGGAGTTTGATTTACTTAAATAGAAGAAATTTAGAAAAAGTACGCGTTTTCATCCAAAATACGATCATTTGATGAAAACAATCCGTTTTATTGGACACGCCAAAAAATGCGCGCTGAAAATCATAACACCAATGTTTGCGGTTAAAAAACTAACGAATTTTGAAAAATGTAATTTGAAAAACTTGGAAGGAAATTATTTAGAGAAAATTTACGATTTCAGCAAAAACACAAAAAATCCTTAAAAACGAGAAGTTATCTCTGGAAATACCAAATCAAATACTAGTTTAAATTATAACGTTATAATTTGTGATTTAAAAGACAACGAAAAGAAGATAAAGTAAACACTTGCGATGTCAAAGACAACGAATGAGGAAAAAAAAGTTTGAATAACTTGTATTGAAAAAATGTTGAGCAAATACGTGAGTGCATCAAAAATACAATGATTGAATAAAAACTAGCAGTTTTCAGTGGACTCGCCACAAAACGTACGCGTTTTAAATAATCAAACCTACATTCCGATTGAAAAATCAACGGATTTTGAAAAAAGTAGTTTTAAAATACTACATTAACTACGTGTTGAAATAAGACAACATAGTTTGCGATGGAGAAATAAACGAATGATGAAAGAAGAAGTTTAAAATTAAACGATGTTATCGAAAACACGGAGAATAAATAAAAACGAGTTGTTTTCTGTGAAAACTCCACTTCAAATACTTGTTTAAATTAAAACGACATTTTTAGCGAAGGAGATATAAAGGAAAAGGATTTCGGTTAACTTTAATTGAAGATATTTAGAAAAAGTACGCGTTTTCACCCAAAATACGATCATTGGATGAAAACTAGTCGTTTTCAGTGGACACGCCGCAAAACATGCGCGTTGAAAATCATAAAACCAATGTTTGCGGTTAAAAAACTAACGAATTTTGAAAAATATAGTATGAAAAACTTCAGAGAAAATTTACGATTTCACTTTTAACACAAAAATACATAAAAACGAGAAGTTTTCTGTAGAAATCCCACGTCAAAGACTAGTTTCAATTATAACGAAATAATTTGCGATGTGAAAGACAACGAATGATAAAAAAGGCGTTTAAAAATCTTGAATTGAATATTTGTTGATTGATTTATTTCATCGAAAATAAGAAGATAAAGTAAAATTTAGCAGTTTTCAGTGGAATTGCAACAAAACATACACGTTGTTAATAATAACAACTTCTTTTCGATTGGAAAATCAACGGATAAAAAAAAGGAATATAAAATTTAACGATGTCATTGAAAACACGGAAAATAGATATAAACGAGCTCTTTTATGTGGAAACTACACTTCAAATACTTGTTTAAATTGAAACGACATTTTTAGCGAAGGATATATATATACGAAAAAGTAGTTTGATTATCTTAAATTGAAGAAATTTAGAGAAATTTCGCGTTTTCATCCAAAATACGATCATTGGATGAAAACTAGTGGTTTTCAGTGGACACGCCGGAAAACTTGCGCGTGGAAAATCATAACACCAATGTTTGCGGTTAAAAAACTAACGATTTTTGAAAAATGTAGTTTGAAAAACTTGGAAAGAAATTATATAGAGAAAATTCACGATTTCAGCAAAAACACAAAAAATACTTAAAACGAGAAGTTATCTATGGAAATACCACATCAAATACTAGTTTAAATTATAGCGATATAATTTTTGATTTAAAAGACAACGAAAAGAAGATAAAGTAAAAACTTGCAGTTTTCATGGGAATGGCAACAAATCGTACGCGTTGATAATAATAACAACTTTTTTTCGATTGAAAAGTGAACGGTAAAAAAATACGCGATTTCATCGAAAATACGTAGATTGAATAAAAACGAGCAGTTTTCTGTGGAAATACCACATAAAACCCGTGTTCAAATTAACGAACATATTTTCGATAGATAAATGAACGAATGATGAAGAATGGCGCTTCAAACAATGAAATTGAAAATAGTTAAAGAAAATACGAGATTACATTGAAAATACGAGGTTTAAAAGAGAACTAGCTGTTCTTAGTGAACTCACCACAAAACATGCGCGCTTAAAATCTAAACAAAAATTTCTGCTATTAAAAATTCAACGAATTTTGAAAAAAGTAGTTTGAAAAACTTGGAAGGTAATATTTGAGAGAAAATTTACCATGTCACCAAAAAACACAAAAAATACATAAAATCAAGGAGTATTCTGTAGAAATCCATCATCAAATACTAGTGTAAATTATAAAGATATAATTTGCGATGTAAAAGACAAAGAATTATGAAAAACGTCGTTTGAAAACCTTGAATTGAAAAAATGTTGATCGATTGATTTCATCGAAAAAAAGAAGATAAAGTAAAAACTAGCAGTTTTTGTAAAATGGCAACAAAACAAACGCGTTGATAATAATAACAACAATTTTTCGATTGGAAAATCAACGGATTAAAAAAAATACGCGATTTCTTCGAAAATACATAGGAAGATGAAAACGAGCAGTTTTCTATGGAAATACCACATAAAAAAGGGGTTCAAATTAACGGACATATTTTCGATAGATAAATCAACGAATGATTTAGAAAGGCGCTTGAATCAATGAAATTGAAAAAAGTTAGAGAAAATACAAGATTACATCGAAAATAAGAAGATAGAAAAATAACTAACAGTTCTCAGTGAACCCGCCACAAAAAATGCGCGCTTAAAATCATCACAGCAATTTCTGCAATTGAAAATTAAACGAATTTTGAAAAAAGTAGTTCGATATACTCGAAAGGAAAATATTGAGAGAAAATTAACGATCACATAAAAAACACGAAAATAAATAAAAAGAGCTGTTCGCTGTGGTAATACCAATTTAAATACTTGTTAACATTAAAACGACATAATCTGCGATGAAGAAATCATCGAATGATTGAACAAGGTGTTTGAATTACTTAAATTAAAAATATTTAGAGAAAATACGCATTTAATCGATGATAGGAAGAATGATAAAAAGCTAGCAGTTTTCAGTGTACTCGCCACAAAACATACGTGTTTAAATATTTACCTATATTTTGCGTTTAAAAATTCAACGAATATCGAAAAAAGTAGTTTGAAAATCTTGAAAGGAAAATATCGAGGGTAAAATAACGATTGCATCGAAAACTCGAAAAATAAATAAAGACCAGCAGTTTTCCGTTTAAATACCATATAAATTATGTGTTTAAATTAAAACTACATATTTTTCGGTGGAAAAATCAAGGAATGATAAAAAAAGGGGTTTGAAATTTAACGGTATCATCGAAAACACGTAAAAAATTAAACAAGTTGCTTTATCTGGAAAAACCACAAAATACTTGTTTACAATAAAATAACGTATTTTTCGATGGAGAAATTAACAAATCATGAAAAAAGGAATTTAAAATTTAACGATTTCATTGAGAACACGGAAAATAGATATAAACGAGCTCTTTTATGCGGAAACTCCACTTCAAATACTTGTTTAAATTAAAACGACATTTTCAGCGAAGGAGATATAAACGAAAAAGGAGTGTGATTTACTTAAATTTAAGAAATTTAGAGAAAGTACATGTTTTCATCCAAAATACGATCATTGGATGAAAACCAGCCGTTTTCAGTGGAAACGCCGCAAAACACGCGCGTGGAAAATCATAACAATTTTTTTCGGTCAAAACCAACGAATTTTGAAAAAAGTAGTTTGAAAAACTTGAAAGGAAATAATTGAGAGAATTAACGATTTCACCAAAAACAAAAAAAATGCATAAAATCGAGGAAATACAATTTTAAATGCGTGTTAAAAAAAACGACATACTCTGCGATGAAGAATTCATCAAATGATAAAAAGAGGTCCTTTAATTACTTAAATTAAATATATGTAGAGAAAATTAGCATTTCATCGAAAATACGATATTTGATAAAAAGCTAGGAGTTTTCAGTGTACTCGCCAAAAAACATACGTGTTTTGAAAATTACCCATATTTTGCGAATGAAATTAAAACAAATATCGAAAAAAGTAGTTGGCAACTCTTGAAAGGAAAATATCGAGGGTAAAATAACGATTGCATCGAAAACACGAAAAATAAATAAAGACGAGCAGTTGACCGTTTAAATACCACATAAATTGCGTGTTTAAATTAAAACTACATATTTTGCGGTGGAAAGATCAACATATGATGAAAAAACGAGTTTGAAATTTAACTATATAATCGAAAACACGGAAAAAAATTAAACGAGTTGTTTTATTTTGAAATACCAGAAAATACTTGATTACATTAACAAAACAAATTTTTCCAAAACCAACGAATTTTGAAAAGACTAGTTTGAAAAACTTGGAAGGTAATAATTGAGAGAAAATTTACGAAATCACCAAAAACACAAAAAATACATACAATCGAGGAGTTTTCTGTGAAAATCCCACATCAAATACAAGTTTAAATTATAACGATATAAGTTGCAATGTAAAAGACAACGAATGAGGAAAAAAAAGTTTGAATAACTTGAATAGTTAAAATGTTGAGAAAATACGTGAATGCATCAAAAATACAATGATTGAATAAAAACTAGCAGTTTTCAGTGGATTCACCACAAAACGTACGCGTTTTAAATAATCAAACCTACATTCCGATTGAAAAATCAACGGATTTTGAAAAAAGTAGTTTTAAAATGCTACATTAAATATGTGTTGGTATAAGACAATATAGTTTCCGATGGAGAAATCAACGAATGATGAAAGAAGAAGTTTAAAATTAAACGATGTTACCGAAAGCACGGAAAATAAATAAAAACGAGCTGTTTTCTTTGAAAACTCCACTTCAAATACTTGTTTAAATTAAAACGACATTTTTAGCGAAGGAGATATAAACAAAAAGGATTTTGATTAACTTAAATTGAAGAAATTTAGAAAAAGTACGCGTTTTCACCCAAAATACGATCATTGGATGAAAACTAGTCGTTTTCAGTGAACACGCCGCAAAACATGCGCGTTGAAAATCATAACACCAATGTTTGCGGTTAAAAAACTAACGAATTTTGAAAAATTAAGTTTGAAAAATTTGGTAGGAAATTATTCAGAGAAAATTTACGATTTCAATTTAAACACAAGAAATACATAAATACGAGAAGTTTTTTGTAGAAATCCCACGTCAAATACTAGTTTAAATTATAACGAAAGAATTTGCGATGTCAAAGGCAACGAATGAGGAAAAAAAAGTTTGAATAACTTGTATTGAAAAAATGTTGAGAAAATACGTGAATGCATCAAAAATACAATGATTGAATAAAAACTAGCAGTTTTCAGTGGATTCACCACAAAACGTACCCGTTTTAAATAATCAAACCTACATTCCGATTGAAAAATCAACGGATTTTGAAAAAAGTAGTTTTAAAATGCTACATTAAATATGTGTTGGTATAAGACAATATAGTTTCCGATGGAGAAATCAACGAATGATGAAAGAAGAAGTTTAAAATTAAACGATGTTATCGAAAACACGGAGAATAAAAAAAAACGAGTTGTTTTCTGTGAAAACTCCACTTCAAATACTTGTTTAAATTAAAACGACATTTTTAGCGAAGGAGATATAAAGGAAAAGGATTTTGGTTAACTTAAATTGAAGAAATTTAGAAAAAGTACGCGTTTTCACCCAAAATACGATCATTGGATGAAAACTAGTCGTTTTCAGTGAACACGCCGCAAAACATGCGCGTTGAAAATCATAACACCAATGTTTGCGGTTAAAAAACTAACGAATTTTGAAAAATTAAGTTTGAAAAATTTGGTAGGAAATTATTCAGAGAAAATTTACGATTTCAATTTAAACACAAGAAATACATAAATACGAGAAGTTTTTTGTAGAAATCCCACGTCAAATACTAGTTTAAATTATAACGAAAGAATTTGCGATGTCAAAGGCAACGAATGAGGAAAAAAAAGTATGAATAACTTGTATTGAAAAAATGTTGAGAAAATACGTGAATGCATCAAAAATACAATGATTGAATAAAAACTAGCAGTTTTCAGTGGATTCACCACAAAACGTACGCGTTTTAAATAATCAAACCTACATTCCGATTGAAAAATCAACGGATTTTGAAAAAAGTAGTTTTAAAATGCTACATTAAATATGTGTTGGTATAAGACAATATAGTTTCCGATGGAGAAATCAACGAATGATGAAAGAAGAAGTTTAAAATTAAACGATGTTATCGAAAACACGGAGAATAAAAAAAAACGAGTTGTTTTCTGTGAAAACTCCACTTCAAATACTTGTTTAAATTAAAACGACATTTTTAGCGAAGGAGATATAAAGGAAAAGGATTTTGGTTAACTTAAATTGAAGATATTTAGAAAAAGTACGCGTTTTCACCCAAAATACGATCATTGGATGAAAACTAGTCGTTTTCAGTGGACACGCCGCAAAACATGCGCGTTGAAAATCATAACACCAATGTTTGCGGTTAAAAAACTAACGAATTTTGAAAAATGTAATTTGAAAAACTTGGAAGGAAATTATTTAGAGAAAATTTACGATTTCAGCAAAAACACAAAAAATCCTTAAAAACGAGAAGTTATCTCTAGAAATACCATATCAAATACTAGTTTAAATTATAACGATATAATTTGTGATTTAAAAGACAACGAAAAAAAGATAAAGTAAACACTTGCGATGTCAAAGACAACGAATGAGGAAAAAAAAGTTTTAATAACTTGTATTGAAAAAATGTTGAGAAAATACGTGAATGCATCAAAAATACAATGATTGAATTAAAACTAGCAGTTTTCAGGGACTCGCCACAAAACGTACGCGTTTTAAATAATCAAACCTACATTCCGATTGAAAAATCAACGGATTTTGAAAAAAGTAGTTTTAAAATACTACATTCAATACGTGTTGGAATAAGGCAACATAGTTTGCGATGGAGAAATCAACGAATGATGAAAGAAGAAGTTTTAAATTAAACGATGTTATCGAAAACACGGAGAATAAATAAAAACGAGCTGTTTTCTGTGAAAACTCCACTTCAAATACTTGTTTAAATTAAAACGATATTTTTAGCGAAGGAGATATAAACGAAAAAGGATTTTGATTAACTTAAATTGAAGAAATTTAGAAAAAGTATGCGTTTTAACCCAAAATACGATCATTGGATAAAAACTAGTCGTTTTCAGTGGACACGCCGCAAAAAATGCGCGTTGAAAATCATAACACCAATGTTTGCGGTTAAAAAACTAACGAATTTTGAAAAATATAGTATGAAAAACTTCAGAGAAAATTTACGATTTCACTTTTAACACAAAAAATACATAAAAACGAGAAGTTTTCTGTAGAAATCCCACGTCAAAAACTAGTTTCAATTATAACGAAATAATTTGCGATGTCAAAGACAACGAATGATAAAAAAGGCGTTTGAAAATCTTGAATTAAATATTTGTTGATTGATTGATTTCATCGAAAATAAGAAGAATAAGTAAAAACTAGCAGTTTTCAGTGGAATGGCAACAAAACATACACGTTGTAAATAATAACAACTTCTTTTCGATTGAAAAATCAACGGATTAAAAAAAATACGCGATTTCATCGAAAATACGTAGTTTGAATAAAAACGATCAGTTTTATGTAAAAATACCGCATAAAAAACATATTTTCGGTAGATAACTCAACGAATGATGAAGAATGGCGCTACAAACAATGTAATTGAAAAAAGTTAAAGAAAAAACGTGATTACATCGAAAATACGAAGATTGAAAGAGAACTATCTTTTTTCAGTGAACTCGCCAAAAAACATGCGCGCTTAAAATCATCACACCATTATCTGCTATTAAAAATTCAACGAATTTTGAAAGTTCGATACACTTGAAAGGAAAATATTGAGAGATTATTAACGATAACATCAAAAACACGAAAATTAAATAAAAACGAGCTGTTCTCTGTCAAAATAACAATGTAAATGTGTGTTAAAATTAAAACGACATACTCTGCGTTGAAGAAATCATGGAAAGGTGTTTGAATTACTTAAATTAAAAATATTTAGAGAAAATACGCATTTCATCGAAAATACGAAGATTGATAAAAAGCTAGCAGTTTTCAGTGTACTCGCCAAAAAACATATGTGTTCAAATAATTACCCATATTTTGCAATTGAAAATTCAACGAATATCGAAAAAAGGATTTTGAAATTCTTGAAAGGAAAATATCGAGGGTAAAATAAAGATTGCATCGAAAACACGAAAAGTAAATAAAGACGAGCAGTTGTCCGTTTAAATACCACATATATTACGTGTTTAAATTAAAACTACATATTTTGCGGGTGAGAAATCAACGAATGATGAAAAAAGGGGTTTGAAATTTAACGATATCATCGAAAACACGGAAAAAAATTAAACGAGTTGTTTTATTTGGAAATACCACAAAATACGTGTTTACACTAAAATAACGTATTTTTCGATGGAGAAATTAACAAATCATGAATAAAGGAGTTTAAAATTTAACGATATCATTGAAAAGACGGAAAAAAGATAAAAAGGAGCTTTTTTCTGTGGAAACTCCACTTCAAATACTTGCTCATATTAAAACGACATTTTTAGCGATGGATAAATAAACGAAAAAGTAGTTTGATTTACTTAAATAGAAGAAATTTAGAAAAAGTACGCGTTTTCATCCAAAATACGATCATTTGATGAAAACAATCCGTTTTAGTGGACACGCCAAAAAATGCGAGCTGAAAATCATAACACCAATGTTTACGGTTAAAAACCCAACGAATTTTGAAAAAGTAGTTTGAAATACTTGGAAGGATATTATTGAGAGAAAATTTACGATTTCACCTAAAACACGAAAAATACATAAAAACGAGGAGTTTTCTGTGGAAATACCCCTCAAATACTAGTTTAAATAGTAACGATATAATTTGTGATGTAAAAGATCCCGAATGATCAAAAAAGGAGTTTGTAAAATTTCAATTAAAAAAATGTGATTGATTGCTTTCATCGAAATTAAGAAGATAAAGTAAAATCTAGCAGTGTTCAGTGGAATCGCAACAAAATATACGCGTTGATAATAATAACAACTAATTTTTGATCGAAAAATCAACGGATTAAAAAAAATAACGCGATTTCATCGAAAATACGTAGATTGATTTAAAACAAGCAGTTTTCTGTGGAAATACCAGATAAAACAAGTGATCAAATTAACGGACATTTTTCGATAGATAAATCAACGAATGATGAAGGAAGGCACTTGAAACAATGAAATTAAAAAAAGTTAGAGGAAATACAAGATTACATCAAAAATAGGAAGATTGAAAAAGAACTTAGAGTTCTCAGTGAGCTCGCCACAAAACATGCGCGCTTAAAATCATCGCACCAATTCCTACGATTGAAAATTCAAGGAATTTTGAAAAAAGTAGTTCGATATACTTAAAAGGAATTAAAAAAATTTAGAGAAAATACGCATTTCATCGAAAATACGATAATTGATAAAAAGCTAGCAGTTTTCAGTGTACTCGCCAAAAAACATGCGTGTTTAATTAATTACCCATATTTTGCGATGGAAAAGTCAACGAATATCGAAAAAAGTAGTTTGAAACTCTTGAAAGGAAAATATCGAGGGTAAAAAACGATTGCATCGAAAACACGAAAAGTAAATAAAGACGAGCAGTTTTCCGTTTAATTGCCACATAAATTACGTGTTTAAATTAAAACTAAAGATTTTGCAATGGAGATATCAACGAATGGTGAAAAAATGGGTTTGAAATTTAACGATATCATCGAAAACACGGATAAAAAATAAACGAGTCCTTTATTTGGATATACCAGAAAATACTTGTTTACATTAAAAAAACGTATTTTTCGATGGAGAAATTATCGAATCATGAAAAATGGAATTTAAAATTTATCATTGAAAACACGGAAAATAGATAAATATACTACAAGAAGAAATACTACATTAAATACATTTTAAATTAGACGACATATTTTGCGATGAAGAAGTCAACAAATGATGAAAGAAGGAGTTTGAATTCAAAAAATGTTACCGAAAACACGGAAATAAATAAAAACGAGCTGTTTTCTATGGAAACTTAACTTCAAATACTTGGTTAAATTAAAACGACATTTTTAGCGATGGAGAAATAATCGAAAAAGGAGTTTGATTTACTTAAATTGAAGAAATTTAGAAAAAGTACGCGTTTTCATCCAAAATACGATCATTTGATGAAAACAATCCGTTTTAGTGGACACGCCAAAACAAATGCGCGCTGAAAATCATTACACCAAAGTTTGCGGGTAAAAAACCAACGAATTTTGATAAAAGTAGTTTGAAATACTTGGAAGGAAATTATTGAGAGACAATTTACGATTTCACCTGAAACACAAATCAAACATAAAAACGAGGAGTTTTCTGTGGAAATCCCTCATCAAATACTAGTTTAAATTATAACGAAATAATTTGCGACGCAAAAGACGAAGAATGATGGAAAAAGGCGTTTGAAAAACTTGAATTGAAAAAATGTTGTTTGATTGATTTTATCGAAAATAAGAAGATAAAGTAAAAACTAGCAGTTTTCAGTGGAATGGCAACAAAACGCGTTAAATTCGTTAATGCATAAAAATACGTGAATGCATAATATATACGATGATTGAATAAAAACTAGCAGTTTTCAGTGGACTCACTACAAATCATACGCGTTTAAAATAATCAAACCTGTTTTTCGATTGAAAAGTCAACGAATTTTGAATAAGGTAGTTTGGAAATACTAAATTTAATACGTGTTGAAATTAAACGACATATTTTGCGATGGAGAAATCAACGAATGATGAAAGAAGAAGTTGGAAATTAAACGATGTTACCGAAAACACGGAAAATAAATAAAAAAGAGTTATTGTCCGTGGAAACTCCACTTCAAATACTTGTTTAAATTAAAACAAAATTTCAAGCGATGGAGAAATGAACGAAAAAGGAGTTTGATTTACTTAAATTGAAGAAATTTAGAGAAAGTACGCGTTTTCATCCATAATAAACGAAAGTCGAGTTTGATTTACTTAAATTGAAGAAATTTAGAGAAAGTGCGCGTTTTCATCCAAAATACGATCATTGGATAAAAACTAGATGTTTTCAGTGGACACACCGCAAAACTCCTTCATTCATCATTCGCTGATTTCTCCATCGCAAAATATGTTGTCTCATTTCAACACGTATTTAATGTAGTATTTCCAAACTACTTTATTCAAAATTCGTTGATTTTTCAATCGGAAAATAGTTTTGATTATTTTTAACGCGTATGTTTTGTGGCGAGTCCACAGAAAACTCCTAGTTTTTATTGAATCATCGTATTTTTGATGCATTCACGTATTTTCTCAACACTTTTTCTTTTAAAGTTTTTCACTCTTTTTTTGATTATTCGGGATATTTTACATTGTACATTATATCGTTTTAATTTAAACTAGTATTTGATGTGGTATTTCCACGAAAAACTCCTCGTTTTTATGTATTTTTCTTGTTTTTGGTGAAATCGTAAATTTTCTCTCAATTATTTCCCTGAAAGTTTTTCAAACAACTTTTTTCAAAATTCGTTAGTTTTAAAACTGCAAACATTGGTGTTATGATTTTCCACGCGCATGTTTTGCGGCATGTCCACTGGAAACGACTAGTTTTCATCCAATGATCGTATATTGGATGAAAACACGTACTTTCTCTAAATTTGTTCAATTTAAGTAAATGAAACTCCTTTTTCGTTTATATCTCCTTCGCTAAAAATGTCGTTTTAATTTAAACAAGTATTTGAAGTGGAGTTTCCACAGAAAGATGGTCGTTTTTATCCATTTTCGGTTTTTTCAATTAAATTGTTAAATTTTTAATTCCTTTTTTCATGATTTGTTAATTTCTCCATCGAAAATACGTTTTTTTAAAGAATACAAGTATTTTGTGATATTTCCAAATGAAACAACTCGTTTAATTTGTTTCCGTGTTTTCGATGATGTCGTTACATTTCAAACCCATTTTTTCATCATTCGTTGATTTATCTATCGAAAATATGTCCGTCAGTTTGAGCACGTTTTTTGTGGGGTATTTCCACAGAAAACTGCTAGTTTTTATTCAATCATCGTATTTTTTATGCATTCACGTATTTTCTCAACATTTTTTCAAATCAAGTTTTTCAAACTCCTTTTTTCATCATTCGTCGTCTTTCACATCGCAAATTATTTCGTTATATATTAAACTAGTATTTTATGTGGTATTTCCACAGAAAACTCCTCGATTTTATGTATTTATTGTGTTTTTGGTGAAATCGTAAATTTTTTCTCAATTATTTCCCTGCAAGTTTTTCAAATAACTTTTTTCAAAATTCGTTGGTTTTTTAACCGCAAACATGTGTGTTATGATTTTCCACGCGCATGTTTTGCGGCATGTCCACTGAAAACGGGTAGTTTTCATGCAATGATCGTATTTTGGGTGAAAACGCGTACTTTTTCTAAATTTCTTCAATTTAAGTAAATCAAACTCCTTTTAAGTTTATATCTCCTTCGCTTAAAATGTTTTAATTTAAAAAAGTATTTGAAGTGGAGTTTTCACAGAAAACAGCTCGTTTTTATTTATTTTCTGTGTTTTCGGTAACATCGTTTAATATCAAACTCCTTCTTTCATCATTCGTTGATTTTTCGATCGCAAAATATGTCGTTTAATTTCAACACGTGTATCCAATGATCGTATTTTGGATGAAAACGCGTATTTTCTCTAAATTTCTTCAATTTAAGTAAATCAAACTCCTTTTTCGTTTATTATTCGAATAAACAGTTTATTTATGACGATCGGTAAGGACAAGGGACCGCACACGATCGATGTTTCCAATGTCATCACAGGAGAGGGTTGAAGGTCGTCCCGGCATCTTTCATCATCCGTGGTGTCTTGTCGGCCATTTTGAAACGCTTAATCCATTTGATAACGGATATTTCCTTTAGATCATCATCACCGTAAAAAGCTGTTAACATCTCAGTAATTTCTTGATAACTTCTACCTCAGCACTTCACAAAAAACTTGTTGTTGATTCGTTGTTCCGTGATATACCATTTTCAACAAAAGGTGAAAGCAAGGACAACAGAGTCTAACATAACTGGCACCATAACGCACAGCTCGGCGATACGCCAAGCGCAGATGGTTCCTCATTGGGACTCGGGCAAAGAGCACCTTATGTGGAACATTGGCAGAATTCAGAAAAAGGTGTATTCGTCGCTCAAAGACCTCGATGTTCCTCCCACTTGGTCTTTGGGAAAGAGTGGCCGAATGGCACTCAAGTAATTGCCATTCACTTAATTACTTTAATTGCCATTAGTTTTGAGCCTAAAAACAATAAAATTAATATTGGTCATCACTCTTCCTACAAGTTGGCTAGTATTTTGTCCAGATGTTTAAATAGTAATATGCCTGGTAGATATTTCTTCCACGGAATAAACTGTTACTGGGTTTCTGGATGGGGTAAAACAAACGCAAGGGTCGATAGAGATTTCGGCTTCAGTATGTCCAGAGATAGACTACCATCCAATGGAAAAGGATATGGTAATGAAATGCTTCTGTTAGGCAATCATGGGTGAGCGTGGATTCAAAGATTGGTGTTCAACTGACAGCCCAATGGGTTGTTTTACAGAGAGAATTGAGAATCAATTAGCCAAATAAAGACGCCTACATTACGATTGTGTTCGTCACGGTCTTGTCATGAATTTGGGCGAGAAACACTTGAAGACGAGGGAGATCTGAATGAATTTGGCATCCAACGCGACTCTCAAAGGTCTACATCAAATAGCACTCCACCTGACTGAAGGGGAGTTGGATCAGGATTGCAATCCGACTATGCAACCTATATCTAAAGGTTTTCAACATGTGCTAGGTCTTGCATTGAATTGTTTGGGTTGATAGGAAGAGCGCATGGAATTATTAATCTCCAGTTGCGTTTACCAGACTAGGGGATCCTTGAATATCAAACGTCCTGCTTTTAGGGCGACAATCAACATAATTCATGGACATGTTCGCCAGGGTAAGGTCAGGTTTGCTGGTAAGTTTCTCTCAAAGGTTCTAGCAAATTTTCTCCAAGAGGAAGGACCTTTGGCACAGAGAGACCGTTCAACTGATGGGTCACGGCAGGATTGGGGGAGAAAGCAGTTTGAATTGTGAATGAATGCATTTGCCAAGTGGCATTAGCATTGTTTGTCCATTTAGGTTGTTCAGGAAAATGTGACCTTAATGGGAAGGATGTGCTGAACTTCTTCAAGCAAGTTCATCATTTCTTCATGAATCGTCTGGGGGATGAGCATTTAGTGACCTTGGAAATGAAGTACCTCTTTGCATAGGTGCACCCACAGGGTGTGAAGAGCAAGAGCAATGGCCAGAAGAAGAAGAAAGCCCTCGACTACTTCTTAGAACTTCACCGGTCTCAGTGTGATATCATTCGGGGTCGAGATGACTATTCTCGGCATTATGACCTTAATGTCCATTGCTGGGTTATGGTACTGCACTTTGACATTTTGTTGACAGCAGGTCGTGTGTCTGCTATTATATTATTGAAGAAAGCTATGCGGTTTACATTCTCGGTCAATAAACCTCGATATTTAAAATACCTTAGGAGATTCTATATGTTATTGAAGAGTCTAGTCTAAATTGCTGTGTAAAATTGAAAGTATTTTCCCCATTTTATCATTGGCCCCAGTTGCAGTTTCGGTAAAGATTGATAAACAATATATAGACAGACATATATTCAACCTTGTGCGATCACGAAAGGATGATTTACTTGCAATATCTTCAAACTTCTCCTTTCTAAATGAATATATCCCCACTATCCTTCAATTTAAGAGGTAATATAAAAGTTTTCCATTCCGAATACCTTTGCGATTACCTTAAAATATATGAAGAAAATGTGTTTATTTTTTGAAGTGTAGTTAGAGATATCAGATGTAATCTCTGCTCAGAAGGTGAGAATAATGATGTTTTCAATGAATATTGTCGTATTAAATATGAAATTGGTGACTATATAATGCTCATCCAGTTTTGAATTTTGCTAGTAGAGTACACAGAAGGCCAAAGTTTTAATTAAAGGAGAAGAGTTTAAACTTTTGTTTATAGCAAATTGCTAATATCAGTCTTTTGTCGTCATTATTTAGTCTATTACAACTTATATTATTTTGAGCCAAAGTAGTGGGTCCGTAAGATAGAATGTTTTTCTGATTCCCTTTTTTTAAATGGGGAACTCATCATTGTAAAATGACTAAATCTCTTCTACAATTCATCTCTTTAAACATATTGACATGACTCTCCTAAAACCGATTAAAAATATTTAAATAACATTTCCAAAATAATTCATCAAACCGATTCTCGAGTTTGGTAAACCGTGTCGTAGCATGTAGGCAATACTATTGGCTTAGTCCACACACGTTCACTCAGACTTTAGCCCAAGTAAATCATTTTGAATGAAACTTACCTGAGAGTATGTATGCGTATACATTCCGGTTGCAATAGTAATAAATGCAATCAAAGAGGACGCAAGTCAAGATAAAGTCCAAGATCATATTTACATTCGATGATGTTTGTTTCGGACTTAGTTGATTTACAAGTTCTAAAGATGATGAAAGAAATATTTCAATGCTTTGTATACATATAACCGTCCTTAAGAAATATGATTTGGGTTAAACTGTGGACATGAATCAATGGAATTTCATTCCTCACAAAATTCGGATGGGAGAAGAGACGTTTGCTGGTACCACCGTCGGTTTGGCGCCGATGCCCGGAAGTGCTCGACTCCGTGCTCCTATGCGTCGGAAAACCCCTAGGGCAGTCGGTGATAGCAGCCTCCGATGGTAGTCCCGAACCATGCCGCTTGTACGTGACAGACCGAAACACAAAGGTGCGGTTTTTGATAGATACTGGGTCCGATTTGTGTGTTTTTCCTAGAGTCAAAGTGGAAAGGCCCCGCTCCAAGACTGATTACGAGCTGTTTGTAGTGAACAGCAGTGTTATTTCTACGTATGGTCGGATGACCTTTAGCCTTAACCTCGGCCTCCGTCGCGATTTTTCGTGGTGTTTCGCTGTCGCGGACGTGTCACAACCTATCATTGGGGCGGAATTCCTGAAATTCTACGGGTTATTGGTGGACATGCGCAACCATAGATTGGTTGATGGATTCACTACCATTTCAGTCCCCGGGAGTTACGCCCAGCCTTCTCCCGATCAAGTGAAATCTGTGAGCGGTCATTCTCGTAACCACGAATTGCTTGCCACTACCCAGAAATCACGAGACCCCCAGGCTTCCCTCATAGCGCTGACCATACTACAATGCATTATATTCGAACCACGCCAGGTAAGTCCGTTTCGTGTAAGTCACGTCGTTTCGCAACAGACAGGCTTGCCATCGCGGAACGCGAATTCGATGCAATGCCCAAATAAGGGATTGTGCGTCGGTCCGAAAGCAGCTGGTCGTCTGCCCTCCATCTGGTCCCAAAGAAAACCGGCGAGTAGCAGCCCTGCGGGGACTACAGACCCCTCAATGCACCTTACCTGATAAATATCCGGTGCCCCACAAACAGGATTTTGCGCACGCCTTATTTGTCAATTCGGTGTTTTCCAGGCTAGATCTTGCGGAGAGGTGACATGCATTCAACACCTGTCAAGACAGCCTCGCAAAAGCTGCCCTTCTAGCCCATCCCAACCCCGACGCTCCACTTGCTCTCGTCGTAGACCCGTCAGATATTTCACTCGGTGCAGCCTTACAGCAGAAATGCGGGCAAGAGTGGCAGCCGCTTGCCTTTGACACAACGAGATTGACACCAACTGAACGAAATTACAGCGCGTACGACCGTGAACTACTTGATGTGTACAAAGCCATTAAGTATTTCCGCCACATGGTGGAGGGGAGATCAATCACGGTCTATACGGATCACAAGCCTATAACGCTTGCCTTGCAAAAGAAGGCCGATCAGTGCTCCCCTCGACAATTTCGTCACATAGACTTTATCTCCCAATTCACCAAGGACATCCGTCATGTCTCCGGGGTAGGAAATGCGGTCGCCGACGCTCTCGGCAGAGTGACAGCAATTAGTGCCCCCATTGACTATGAGGCACTGGCAGCCTCCCAAACGTGTGATGAAGAAATGCAGCAATTCTTGACACCCAACTCCCCTTTGTGTCTTAAAAAGTTAAAGGTCCCCGATGGAAAATGGAAGTATATTGTGACACTTCATCCACCACGGTACGACCATACCTGACAGCCCCATTCCGCAAAAGTGCGTTTAACATGCTACATTCCCTTGCCCACCCTGGCATCCGAACCTCTGTCAAGCTGGTTGCCGATCATTTCGTGTGGCCCTCCCTACGTAAAGAATGCCGCAATTGGGCCCAATCCTGCTTGGAATGCCAAAAGTGCAAAATTCATCGCCACGTCCATGTCGTGAGTTTCCCTCTTCCCACAGGACGGTTTCATCATATCCATGTGTACATCATCGGTCCCCTGCCCCAGTCCAACGGTTTCCGCTACTGTTTATTGATCATTGACCGATTCACACGATGGCCGGAGGTATTTCCCATCACAGATATTTCAGTGGAAGTCGTGGTAAGGACGCTGGTTTCTGGATGGTTTGCCCGTTTCGGAGTTCCTCAGAGAATAACCACTGATCGTGGTTCGCAGTTCACCTCCTCTCTATTTCAGGACTTAGCAAAGACTTCCGGTGCAGAACACCTACGAACAACAGCCTACCACCCTGCCGCTAATGGATTGCTGGAACGTTTCCACCGCCATTTAAAGACAGCCCTTATGTGGCATTCCGATCAAAGCTGGTCAGATGCCTTCCCATGGGTACTACTCGGCATTCGATCAGCATGGAGAGAGGACCGGAAGGCCACCCCTGCCATGATGGTGTATGGAGAACCATTATGCCTTCCTGGAGAGTTATTCTCACCTCAAACGAATCCTCCTATTGCTGAGACCCACTTCGCCGCACACATGAGAGGTCATATGCAGCAGCTGCACCCTATTCCCATCACCCGTCATGGAGAGAAGGTTGTTTTTCAGCACCGTGATTTGGCCTCCTCATCTTAAGTGTTTGTGCGCCACAAGGCGACAAAGCGTGCCCTCCAGCCACCATACGATGGACCTTTCCAATTGCTAAATAGGACGGAAAAATATTTCACCCTTCGAGTCAAACGGAAGGATTCAACGGTGTCTATTGATAGACTTAAGCCAGCCTTCTTTTTGAAAGATGACAGCCATCGAGATAGGATGATTACTACGTCCAGTCCCTCCGAATCCCAAGAGGCTAAAGCCCGGAACAACTATGCCCTCGGTACTGAGCACCCGGAGTGGCCGCCGGGTCCAGTTCCCACGGAATCTGAGGGATTTTGCTTTGTAAATTGTTATTTATTTGTTTTTCCTTTCTTTCCATCTCCTGTTGGCAAGGCTTACCCACTGCAAGGGGGGTTATGCAGCGGTTACCACATTTCATCTGTCAACTACGGAGTCTTCCCAGTCCTCCCACCAGAGGAAAGTACTAGAGTGCGGAGACGAAGGCTCATAAACCAATTAGCCGGCAGTCGGCAGCAAGAGATATCGCAACAAGCAGCAGCTCGCTCCGTCCGCACCTACTCACATTTTGTAACTGAGCAGTGTGATAATATACAGCGTCCGAAGGGGGAAGTTGAAGCGACTAATGGTTACTAAGGTCACAGCATCCAACAGGTGTTCCAATCATTCAACAAAGGTGAACCCCAACAAGGTGAGATTACTGGAACTCCGTACTTTCACAACGAAAACCGTGAACAAAAGACAGCATCCCTTCATTCCAAAAACCAGCGTTCGAATGAGAAGCAATTCGAAGACTCACCGTATCTAATGCTAGACTCGGAAAACCAAAAAGCATTTCTCAAAATATCTGAAACTTATGTACCCAACAAAAATGGAACATTCGGGACAGTAACATTTAAAACGTACGAACTTACCGCGATCGAACGACTCAACAAAAGAGCACAAGACCATATCGTCGAGAATACCTTTCCAAGGTTTTGATTGTATTTACGGAATTAGACCCCAGACCACAATTAAATATTTTCTGAAAGCGAAAAGAGCCTTAGCTGATTAAAACCATTGTTCATCATTACAATGCCAGTGATTACAAGTCAGGTTTACGAACCTTAATACAATACCTTGAACTATATGCGTTTTATGGATCATTTGGCACGAAATTTTGGATTCTAATCTGGTAACCATTAATAATTAGAACCTACGCTTTAATCCCAAATATTGTTAAACAAATACCTATCTCCTAGTTTAAACAATACTCTGCAAATCCTAAAAGTGTCCATTAACACAATATTACAAGAACATTATTTTATTTTTATTCACACAAATACGTTACAATTAGGCGATTTTCCTGGTGGCAACGGTCAAGTTTGGTCACAGCTCTTACAACGAAAATTACATACGGACACATAAAAACAGATAAAAGACAAAATATTTTTACATACAATGGCACTTCCACATCACATACAAACAAACTTCCACATCACATACAAAATGCCGTCCACATCACATACGAACAATATTTTAATATCAACAATAATGTTTATTACACAGTGGCTGCTTTACATTTATACTTAAAACTTCTAAAATTGGATGGAAAGGGCTCAAACAAACCTCCAGGCAGCTGGTTCCAATCAGTTATAGTTCTATTTAAAAAAGAGTATTTTTTCTTATTTGATTTTTGAGTCCTTATTTTTATTTTGTGGCTATGGTCGTTTTTTCCCTTTAAGTTAGGCTTCTCTATCCCTTGCAATAAATCTTCCCACGCTTCGTCCTTTTTAACAATTCTATACATCGCGCCTGACCTACTCCTTTTTCTTCTATTTTTCAAACTCTCCCATTTCAGTATATCTAACATTTCTGTGACACTATCTGTTCTTTGGTGCCTTCCGAGTACATATCTTGCTGCCTTTCTTTGAACTTTTTCGATCTTTTTAATATGTCCCACCTCATATGGATCCCACACTATGGAGGAGTATTCTAGGATAGGGGTAACCAGTGCCTTATATGCTTTTTTTTTTGTGGCTACGCTACCTCCTTTTAAATTTCTCATCACCCAATGCAATAATTTAAATGCCTTCCGTGTCAAATTATCTACTTGGACTCCCTAGTTAAATAAATGCCTAAATATTTGCATTGACTGGTACATGGGATTCTTTCTCCAAAGATGGTGTAAATTTCCTTTTCTGCATTATTTTTATTTGAAAAATGTATATGCTTACTTTTACTTATATTAATGCCCATATTATTATTTTTAACCCAGTCACCAAGGCGATCCATGTCATTTTGTAGTATTACGTGGTCATTTACATGCTCTTTCCGTCTGTATATAATGCAGTCATCAGCAAAGAGTCTTATTTGGGAATGTAAATTGTTTGGTAGATTGTTTACGTAAATTAGGAAGAGTAATGGCCCTAGAACACTGCCTTGTGGAACTCCTGCTAAACCGCTCGCCTCATTTGAAAATGTATCCCCTAATTTTAATTTTTGAGTTCTGCCTCTAAGAAATTTTTTTTATCCATTGTTTTACCCTCAAGTCCAATGGTATCGAATCCAAATTTAACAATAATTTATCGTGAGGCACTCGGTCAAAAGCTGCCAAAAAATCAGCAATTACTGCATCCACATCCTTTCCTTCGTCTATTGCGTCGCCGATCCCAAAAGCTGCGTTTCACTCGAGTATCGCGTTCTAAACCCATGTTGGTGTTTGAATACCCATTTATCTCTTGTCCACCATTACCGAATGTAGTCAGCAATTCTTTTTTCCATTATTTTGCAAACAACTGAGGTAATGCTTACCGGTCTATAACTGCTGGCAATTGTTTTATCCCCTTTCTTTGAAATTGGTGTAATATTTGCTTTTTTCCAATCACTGGGCAAGGCATCATCATTTAAAGTTACTTTGAATAGATGACTCAGGTACAAAGCTATTGCGGTATCACCCAGTTTTAGAATGTCAATTGAGATATTATCCGGTCCCACTGACTTATTTTTCCTCATCCTCCTTATTTTTTCACAAAATATGAGTCCTCCACGATAATACCGTTTGTCGAGGGCAGTAAGCTATTTGGTGCTGTTATACTGATGAAGTTCTCTGAATGTTGAATGTTTCTTATATTTTCTCCACTGTCGCCGCACTATATGCTTGTATCTCTCAATTTTCAGGGAATATTGATTTTTCATTAAACGTCTGACTATGGTACCATATCGGGAGAATAGGTCAGGTGCGGATACATGGCAACGCCGTATTTGGCCAGGAGCTGTCTCACGACGAGCACGATCACTTGGTCGACGGAAAGAATATAAAACCCATAGCCGTGCACTTAAGGGCACTTATAGGGGGAATAAAGAAGGGGGTTTACAGGGAGTGAGAAAGTTATAGCAATCACTCAATCACTCCGGTATATGTAGACACATTGACCGTCGTGAATCGCAAACACACAACACTCAGGGTTTACGGGGCGGGAAGCCCTACGCCAGTGACCCGTCACTCAAACAAATGAAATATGAAATAAATAGTTCTAACAATTACTACCTTGATCAGGTATTTGCACAACAAATTGACCTTCACAAGTCGCAACCACACAAACACTCAGGGTTTACGGGGCGGGAAGCCCGACGCCAGTGACCCGTCACTCAAACTAGGAAGACACTGTAAGTAACTACCTCAACTACATCTACATCTACATCTACATCTACATAATACCCCGCAAGCCGCCGCAAGGGCGTGTGGCGGGGGGTGTTAGGTCACCAACTACCCACCACTTCAAACTACCTCACCACCCACAACTAACAAAAGGTTCTTCCTTCTATCTTCAAAAAAATCAAATACACACCCACATTTGTTAGTCAAACTAAACTGAAACACCTATTTGTTAATCCAAAAGATCCTATTGAGACCCTAGACAAATCTGGAATCTACAAAACCTCCTGCCCACATTGTGACCTTTCTTACATCGGGCAAACTCGCAGAAATATTCGCACACGCTTTAGAGAACACGCTGCAAGTAACAGACTCCCAAAGTAACGGAATTCTCCCCCGATTCGTCTCCTCGACCACCTTCGGAAAAACCAATTTTTCCGCTATGATTCCATGATAAAAAGCCGTATTTTTGAAGTCTAAAATCCAATTCCTTTACGCAAAAAGATCAAAACTTGAAATTGAAGCCTACAATATTCATCTTAAGTTAACGGCAGGTCTGGATTCAATTGAATTTACCGAGTGGTTAGAATATGATAGGAAAGTCCATTGAGTCAGCATCTATAAGCTACGGCAAAAACAATTCTCACTTTCCTAGAAATTCTCCTCCCTCAAGGACGAAAGCACCCATCCACATATCGCCAAGGCGAAGCAATTCCCTTTTGTAGTTAATCTTTCCGAGACCAGCTTCTCCCGTGAGGAGTTAATTTTACTAAACCGGGGCCTGAATTTCAGTGTTAAACCCCCAAAACCACCTTTGAATGATCTCATTGCACACATTGAATCTGCCATTAAATACCTTGATATGGGAACCAAGAATCAAATCCGGAATTGCTGTGGGAACCAAATTACGAAAAACCTTACGCAAGTCCCCAACAAGAGTGTACAACCTCCGAGAAACCTCTTTCCTCTTATCCGCTCACTTCGTAACACAAACTGCTTCTACTTAAAATCTGACAAAGGGAATTCCTGTGTTATTCTAGACAAAGACACCTATCTTCAAAAAATGCAATCTCTTATTGACAATGGTCCCTACACCAATATCTTAAAAAACCCCCTCAACAAAATGATCCTAAGCTATAAGTCTGCATTAACTAATTGCAAGCACCTAATCGATAAAAAACTTAAATTCAGACTTAATGTTTCGAACCCACACCTCCCACGCCTATACGGACTCCCAAAAATACATAAAACAGATTGCCCCATGCGCCCCATTGTGTCCGCCATCAATTCTCCCGTCTACGAAATATCCAAGTGGCTTACGGGTGAATTCTCCAAGATTGGGTTTCAAAGTTCATCCAATATCAGAAATTCCATCGATTTCATTGAAAAAATCAAAAACATCACTCTTACAGACCATGAAATTCTTGTCCTTTGATGTAGAGTCACTCTTTCCAAGTGTTCCAATCCCGGATACCATAACATTTGTGGCGGAGTGGCTCCAGTCTAAGAACATCTCCCCGGAAGAAATTAGAGAATACATCCTCCTGACGAACCTTGTTATGAGTAACAACTATTTCTCCTTCAACAATTCCTTTTACAAACAAGACTTCGGCACCACGATGGGAAATCCCCTTTCTCCATTTCTAGCAAACCTGTTCATGTCCCGCATTGAAGAGCAATGTCAAGAAAAATTTACCTATTTCCCAAAGGTTTGGTTCAGATATGTCGATGATATATTCGCAGTCTTCGATACTAACTCATCCTCTTTAGAAGCATTCCAAAAACAACTCAACAACCAATACCCCTCAATCAAGTTCACAGTCGAATCTGAAACAGATCGGTCCCTCCCCTTTCTTGATCTTAAGATATCCAGAACCCCCTCCAACCACCTCTCATTCAACATCTACAGGAAACCAACCCACACCAACAATTACATACACGAATCTTCTTTCGATCACAAAACACACAAATTCGCTGCCTACCACTCCATAGTACATAGGCTCCTCAATGTACCTTTGTCCAAAGCGGATTTCCAAACAGAATTAAAACACATAAAACACACGGCCGTGGTGAACGGCTACTCTGAAAAGCTCATTGATAATATCTTAAAAAAACACAGGAACAAAAGACATCTCCAAAATAACACTACACTGTATACACCAGGTGACAGGAAATTTGTCAAACTACCTCACCACCCATAACTAACAAAAGGTCTTCCTTCTATCTTCAAAAAAATCAAATACACACCCACATTTGTTAGTCAAACTAAACTGAAACACCTATTTGTTAATCCAAAAGATCCTATTGAGACCCTAGACAAATCTGGAATCTACAAAATCTCCTACCCACATTGTGACCTTTCTTACATCGGGCAAAGTCGCAGAAATATTCGCACACGCTTTAAAGAACACGCTGCATGTTACAGACTGGGAAATTTCAACAAATCATCCGTCGCCCAACACATACACGAAAACTCACACAACATCACAATTGAAGACCTACAGCTATTGAAACATGTGCCTAATCACCTACTCGACCATTACGAAAGTCTGTACATTAACAAAACAAAAGAAAAACTCATGAACAGTGACAAAGGCCCAATATCGTCATCCTTGTTTTCAATCTCCCTTCCGGAATCATGACCGTCCCTTCCCCAACGGTCAAACGACCACCCCCCCCCTTTGACCTTCAAATTTCCCAAGAATTGAACCTTCTACTGTTGGCCCTTCGCCCACCCACCCGCGCTTCCCCCCCCATAACCTTCCCCTGTCCATTACCATCCCCCCCTCCCCTACTTAACTGTTACTTATACTACCTTGATCAAAAATTTCCCGGAATTTATTCAGAAAATTAAAAATACAAGTTTATTCATCTAAATCTATATTGTCCCCTTCAAAGTAATCCCCATCGACTGCAACACACTTATGCCAGCGCTTGATCCAATCCTCGAAACATTTTTTATATTCGGTTTTCGGTATGTCCATCAGTGCTTCCTGCGATTTTTCCATTACTTCCTCTCGGCTGCTAAAACGCGTTCCCCGTAATGGTTTTTTAACTCGATTGAACAGAAAGAAGTCACAGGGAGCCAAATCAGGTGAATTCGGTGGCTGTTGGATGGTATTTGTTGCATTTTTCGTCAAAAAATTACGGATAATGATAGGACTGTGCGACGGTGCGTTATCATGGTGCAAAATCCACGAGTTTTCTGCCCACATTTCTGGTCTCTTTCGGCGAATTGCTTCACGCAAACGTCTCATAACGCCCAAATAATACTCTTTGTTTACTGTCTGGCCTTCTGGCAAAAATTCATGATGCACTACACCGTTGTAATCCATGAAAACCGTCAGCATTGCCTTCTTTTTTGACTGAAAACGACGTGGTTTTTTTGGTCTCGGCTCATTTGGTGAACGCCATTCACTTGCCTGATGTCTGGATTGCGTGTCGTACTCATAAACCCACGTCTTGTCTCCAGTAATGATCCTTTTGATGAATGTGGGATCGGATTCAGCCTCGCAAATCATGTCTTTTGCGACGTCATTACGCTCTCTTTTTTGCATGAAATTGAGGTCTTTTGGCACCAACTTTGCTGCTACACGACGGAAACCCAAATCATTAACCACAATGTCTTGGGCGGATCCATAGGCAATGTTTAAGGCCTCCGCTATTTCTCTGATGGTTAATTTGCGGTTATTGACCAACATTTCTTTTACTTTATCAATTTTTTCACTGACTTTCGATGTCGATGGTCTGCCACTGCGTTCATCATCTTCGATTGACTCACGACCACTTCTGAACCACTCGTGCCACTGGTAAACGACCGTTTTTTTTAGAGAATCGTTGCCGAAACACTTTTCCAACATTTCCAACGTCCGTGCGCCACTAGATCCGTTTTTTACGCAAAATTTAATACAAGTTCGTTGTTGCAAATTTAAATCCATTTCTGCAATTGTAAAAAATCGCCAACACACACAGAGATAGATGTACTCTTGGCGACGTAACTTTTGCAAATGTCAAGTTATGACACTAAGATTTAAAGGGAATATCAACAACAGATGTACCAATTTAACAAAAAAAAACAGAACTCAAATCGGAACGATGGGAGCGCCACACGGTGGTTATTCCGGGAACTTTTTGATCAAGGTAGTATACTATATTTTGGCTCCGACTAATTTCATCATTCTTCTCTGAAGAGGCCTGCTTAGCATGCGAAACACCTGGTGTCAGTTTTTTCGGCACTATTTCCCCACCAGCACTGTGCTTACAGTGTCTTCCTAGTTTGAGTGACGGGTCACTGGCGTCGGGTTTCCAACCCCGTAAACCCTGAGTGTGTGTGTGTTTGTCACTTGCGAAGGTCATTTTGTTTGCAAATACCTGAGCGAAGGAGTAAGTGTTATATTTTTTTATTTTATACTTCATTTGTTTGAGTGACGGGTCACTGGCGTCGGGCTTCCCGCCCCGTAAACCCTGAGTGTTGTGTGTTTGCGATTCACGACGGTCAATGTGTCTACATATACCGGAGTGGTTGAGTGATTGCTATAACTTTCTCACTCCCTGTAAACTCCCTTCTTTATTCCCCCTATAAGTGCCCTTAAGTGTACGGCTTTGGGTTTTATATTCTTTCCGTCGACCAAGTGATCGTGCTCGTCGTGAGACAGCTCCTGGCCAAATACGGCGTTGCCGTGTATCCGCACCTGACCTATTCTCCCGATTTGGTACCATAGTCAGACGTTTAATGAAAAATCAATATTCCCTGAAAATTGAGAGATACAAGCATATAGTGCGGCGATAGTGGAGAAAATATGGGAAACATTCAACATTCAGAGAACTTCATCAGTATAACAGCACCAAATAGCTTAGCGTATGGTCATATCCTGTGTAATAATGCGTTGGATGTTGAATGCAGACAGACCCAACTGGTCTGCCATTTCTTCTCTAGTTAAGCGTCGGTCTGTGTTCAGCAGTGTCCTTACTCTGTCCACATTCGTGTCGGTTCTTGCCGTCGACGGCCGTCCGGAGCGATGGTCGTCCTCAACGAGCTCCCTACCCTATTTAAACCACTTGTGCCACTCAAATACTATGGAACGGCTTATAGAAGTGTCCCCATAAGCCTGCTTCATCATATCGAGGGTTTAGGTGCCGTCTTCCCGAGTTCGCACAAATCTTCACGGAATAACATTGCTCTAAATTCAGATTCATTTTGTTTTTCGACACGGGCAGAAAACTTGCTTCACTAAAACGGTCTCCTCACTCAACGACAGCCCTCAGGTGACTGAGGTTGGAGTTGCTCTGTTGCTAAGAGCCCCCTTCACTTTACCCTGCAAGGCGCACCCTCCTCTATCACACCGTTCGCACCAGAGAAAAAAAGTCCTACCACTTTTGGGTAGGTCCCTGTATGTGTTAAACATATATATATATATATATATATATATATATATATATATATATATATATATATATATGTGTGTGTATATATTTATATATTCATATATATATGTGTGTGTACATATTTATATATATACTAGCTGAATACCCGGCTTTGCACGGGTTAGGGAGAAACAATAATATAAATATACTACATAAATAAAAACAACAAATTATAAAGTACAATAATACACTACTTCATACAAATTTAAGAATCTTTTTTATTTAACACCTGTTTATAAACTAAATTTTTCGTTTCATATCCAGGATAAAGAATATATAAATTTTTGGGCGAACCTACTCTGGAGCAAGCAACATAAAGTTGCCCGTGGCTAAAACATGGCAATCTTAGATCAACACCACAAAACTTTAAAGACTGTCCCTGTGATTTATTAATGGTAATTGAAAAAGCTAGCGGGACTGGAAACTATAATCTTTTAAAGTTGAAGGGAAGATCAGTTGGGATTAGAGGTATCCGTGGAATAAAATTTATTTCACCTTTTCCTTTTCGAGTTAAAATGACTGCCTGGATTATTTTTCATCAATTTTGTCACACACAATCGTGTCCCATTGCAGAGTTTTGGTGGATCTAAATTTTGCAATAAAATGATTGGAGATCCTACTTTAAGTATAAGGCGATGTTGTGGCAATCAAGCTGGATCAAGTGAATTTAGGAATTCCGTTGGATAATTGACGGCTTCGTCAGCATCCACTACGGTATCAACCGATTTATATTCAATCACGTCTCCTGGCAGCATGGCTAGTATCTCCTTCTTAATTTCATTAACATAATCGTTCTTAGGAGCAAGAATGGCTCTTTCTCGCAACCATTCTAAATTTTTATAATTTTGATTAACGTTAGGATAGACTGCTTGTATCATATCGCGGACAGTTTTCACCGATACACATAAATCTGATGACAATTTTATCATACCAGATGCTTCAATAACTAATCTATCTTCTCCAATCTCCAAAAGGTTATTTGCAAAATTTTGAGCATTCCCATCTCTTAAGAGGATTCGCATGTTTTGTTTAAGGCTAATTTCTTGGACATGATTCCATAGAACAGAATGTTTTAAACAGGCATAAATTTCATCGGCTGGAGTCGATTTTGGAATGACAGGCATAGTTTGACGGAAGTCTCCACACAGGAGTACCAGAGCTCCTCCCATTAAACTGCAGTTTCCTCTAAGATCTTGAAGTGTTGCGTTGAGGGCCTCAAGAGGTTTTTTATGAGCCATCGTACACTCATCCCATACTATCAATTCACATTCTATAAGAACTTGTGCCTGGCCGCTTGTTTTATTTATATGACATGTGGGATTTTCTTGTCGGGAAATATTAAGTGGCAACTTAAGGGCAGAGTGGGCTGTTCTTCCTCCTTCCATTAATGTCGCTGCAATACCTGAAGATGCAACGGCTAGAGCAATTTCTCCATGAACCCTGATTTCAGCGAGAACTAAATTAATTAAAAATGTTTTTCTCGTGCCACCAGCAGCATCAAGAAAAAAGATACCTCCTTCTTGTTTATCTACTTGATCCATTATTGTTTCGTATGCGAATTTCTGATCTTCATTAAGAAGTGGCTTTTTATCCGCCATGTATGGTTTTAAGTCTAAGACATTGTAGCTAGTTTCACGTATATAATCTGGATAAAATACACCCTGTTGATCTTGTACAGGTGCAAAAAGACCGAGTTCCACTTAAGTCTTGTTAACCATGGTGATACACTTTTCCTCCAAAATAATCAAAGTTTTATTAAAAATGTCGGAGTTAAACGTAATATCCAATGTAGGATTTTCACTTCGAACTTTAGCCAGTATATCCTCACTCATTGATTCTTTATATTTTTCCCATAATGTTTTTGGGTTAGATGGATTACAGGAGGTTATTATGATGGAAAACAAAATTCGGATTTGTCCTGGAAGAGAAATCAAACTGGCGTCTCGCAATGAGTCATCCCAGTGTTGATCTCCTTCTAGCAACCCTAAATTCTGGCAAGCTTCTCTGAATGTCTCACATATTTCTCCGTTTACCGTTCTTAATTCTGCAAATGAGCGAGGTCCTCTAATGGTATGTAGAAACATTCTTAAAAAATAACATTCGGCGTTGTTAGGATGGACTGTGTAGACTCGGCCCAATGCGTCACATGAATAAATATTATACTCAGGATCAAAGTTGCCCATTTTTCTTCTACAAAAGACTTTCCTTGATGTATTCCACGTATAATATCTCGGCAATTCTGAATATAATAGTATTCTTGCAAAAGTATCCTGCTGGCATAGTTGGAAAAATGCTGTTTCTATGACAGCAAAAAAGTAAACAAATTACATACATACAAACAAACACTCTCCTTTATATATATAGATTTAAATATATAATATATATATATATCCCTACTCGGACTACAACCTTGACGTGGTGGAAGGGGTTGTGCGTTCCGATGACCCCTAGAGCGGTGCTGGCAGGAGAAATAATTATATCTCCTGGTAGGGTCACCCATGCCAGATAGGTCGAAGGTTAGCAGCCAGACGAAAGGTAGTCCACGCAGCGTCTGTTCCTCAGTGAGGCGGCTGCAATGGCGTTAGACCCAAGTGGGGCGGCCAATAAGTAATGGTGTCACATTAAAAACACTATTGAGGAAGGCAACGGGAAACGAATTCAATTATCATTCCCTAGATTAACAAGTTGGACTATACAGAGATTTTGAGTCCGTGCAACTATGGGGCTCGGCCGAATCGGCCGTGTGTCGTACCCGGTTGCGGGGGAGGCAAGGCTTCCACGGTCGTCATCCCACGAAACCCTTGCTAGAGAAAACCGGTAGCAGCAGGAGAGAAAACACAGCAGAAGAAGACCAAATTAGTTAGAATAGGAACGTGGAATGTTAGGACAATCATGAGGAAAAGGAAATTGGAGAATGCTAAGCGAGAGATGGAAAGGGGAAATATTGATATTTTAGGTCTATGCAAGGTGAGATGGAAAGATAGCGGGGATTACTGGAGTGATAAGTATAGAATAATATACAGCGGCGGGGACGAGAGCAAACGAGGGGTCCCATAGTATTAAATGAAGAGGTAGGAAGAAACGTAGTCAACATAGAGCAGGTAACGGATAAAATACTACTAGTAAATAATAAAAAATAAAAGCGGAACCGACAAACTTGGTTATTATTCAGCTATACATGCCACCGAGCAACCATAAGGAAGAAGAGGCGGATTGGATATATGATCAGTTAGGAGACATAATCGCGTGTGTTCCTGCAGGGAAACATTTGATGGTGATGGGGGATTGGAATGCGACGGTAGACGAAGGAAAAGATGGTGATGAGGTCAGGGACTACGGTTTAGGCACAAGGAATGACCGCGGGGAGAAAGCAGTTAAGTTCTGCTGGAGACGGGCTAGTCACCACCAACACTTGGTTTAGACACCACAAAAGATGCAGGTATACATGGAAAATGCCAGGTGACTCAGAAAGGTATCAGCTAGATTATATCATGGTTAGACACAGGTTTAGGAACAGTGTGATAAATTTGCACAGCTTCCCGGGGGGGGATGCAGACTCTGACCACAATTTAGTGGTTATGAAATGTAGAGTACGTTTCAAAAGGATAAGACAGGGGCGAATAGTCAGAAAATGGAATGTAGAAGCATTAAATGGTTTGAAAAGGAAGGAATACAAACAGGCGGTAGAGGATATCATGGAGGATGGTAAAGAGCTAAGTTATATTGAAGAAAATTGGGAAAGTATTAAGAAAGGCTTGTCTAAAGCCGCAAAAGACACTATTGGAACCGTTAACTCTAAAAGGACTAGGAAACCATGGATCACGGATGAGATGATTACAAAGATGGATGAGCGGCAAAAATGAAAGAATCTAAATACAGAATTAGGCAAAATGAAGTACAAAGAATTAAACAATAAATTGAGACGGGCAACAAATAAAGCAAAGGAAGCATGGTGGAAGACGCAGTGCGATGATATTGAAAGTCTGCAAAGGAAAGGGGAAATCGGTGCGCTGTACAGCAAAGTTAAATCTTTATCGGGAAGTAAGAAAGGAAGATTAACGATAGCAGTTAGAGATAAGGCGGGTAAGATGAAAGTTGACGCAAGATATATCCAAGAGGGATGGAAAGAATATATAGAAGAACTGTATAGTAAAGAGCTTAGACCAAAAAAGTTAGACACAGAAAAGGAACATGACGTAGAAGAAGATAGTTTAGATCAAGGCATACTAAACAATAAGATAGGAAGGGCATTAAGGGAGATGAAACTAAATAAGGCCGTCGGGGTTGATAACATTCCCGCGAAAATTTTAAAAGGCTTAGGAAAATGTGGGAGGAAGAGGCTTTATGGGCTGATCCGTAGTATTTATGAGGAAGGAATCTGGCCGGAAAACTATGTGAGATCAGTTTTAGTTCCTATTCCAAAGGAGGTAGAGCTACATCATGTGAGGACTACAGGATGATAAGTTTGATATCCAACGCAGCTAAAGTTGTTCTCAGGATGATAAACCAAAGGATAGAGAGTAGGGCAAATGATTACTTAGAGATGATCAGTTTGGGTTTAGGAAGGGGAGAGGTACGCGTGATACCGTTGCAGAAATGAGATTATTATTCAAGAGGAATATAGAACACAACCAGGAGGTATTTGCCTGTTTCGTAATTTTCGAAAAAGAGTTTGATATGGTGAATTGGGAAAAACTAATCAGTATTCTGCAGAAAAGAGGAATAGATTGGAGGGAAAGGAGGCTAATCCGCAACCTGTACATGTCTCAGGATGCTCAGGTACCAGTGGGAAATGGGGAGTCCGGTTGGGCAGTGTTAGGAAGAGGTGTAAGGAAGGGTTGCCCACTATCACCGTTGCTGTTCAACCTGTATGCAGAAGAAATGATTAATGAGGCATAAGAAGAATTGGAGCTAGAAATGAAGGTGGGTGGGGAATTCGTAAAATATGTTAGGTTTCCTGGCGACCAAGCTTTAGTTTTTCAGTCAGCCAAGAGCATGAGGCACTCCATAGTGAATCGGAAATCCAGTAGGACAGATATGGGATGAGAAACAAAATTAAATAAACAAAGGTTATGCAATTTTCTAGAAAGAAAAAAGCTAAGCTAAACGTTAAAATAGGAGGGCAAAAACTAGAGCAGGTAGAACAGTTTACATACCTCGGTAGTGTTTTGGACCAATACGGTCAAAGTAGTCGGGACGTATGGAGAAGAATTATGCTAGGCACAGAGGCTTTCATAAGGAGGAGAGAGTTAATGAATGGCACGTTGACTAAGGATATTAAAAAAAGACTTCTGAACCTTTTGATATGGTGCAGAGTTATATAAGGAAATGTGGTCATTGAAGCAGGAGGATAGTGGTGGACTGGAGGCTTTTGACATGTGGGTGTGGAGAAAATGCAGAAGGTGAAATGGACCGAGAAGAAAACCAATGAGAAAGTACTTAGTATGGTGGGTGAAGAGAGGGGTTTGTTGGGAGAAATCCTATTGAGGCAGTAAAAATGGATGAAGGGCATATTGACCGACAGAGGACTGTTCAAGATGGTAATAGAGGGGAGAATGTGAGGCAAGCAAGGAAAGGAAAGGAACAGGATAAGGATGTTGGATGGGATGAAGGGAGGAAAAAAGTACTCAGAGCTGAAGAGGTATCTGATATAGAGGAGAATGCGGGATTTTTTGTTTTGTTTGTAGTAATAAAATATTTATTTGGTATGATAAAGATATGATACTGTGATATAGAAATGATTATTATGAAACACGGGGTAAATGTGAGTTATTTGACTTTAAATGAAACATTTTCAGCACATCACATTCATTTAATTCCGAGTTTTAACGGTGATGGGGACGTAAGCATCGAGGATTTTTTGAACAATCTTAAGTTACTGAGTCATCTTAGCGGGTGGAGTGAGAATCAGACCTTAAGCGTAGCACGGCTGCGTCTGAGCGGTGCCGCTGCCGAATTCATTAACAAATCCTCACGTTATTGAGTCTTATGAAATTTTTTCTAAACTAATGAAAAATGCTTCATTCCCAAAATTTCACTGGTCTCTGTTGAAAGAATGCTCACAAGCTGTTTGCAACGCCCCTTGGAAAGCGTGAACGAGTATTCTTCCCGTCTCAGGGAATTGGGACGAAAACTAAGAGATGCTTTTCTAGACCCAGACTCACAAGCGACAGGAATTATGCTCGACAACCGCCTCCTCTCACAGTTCTTGGTCGGACTTAGGGAAAAATTGGGCGATTCGTGCTAGTGCGCAATCCAAGAACCATGCAAGAGGCTGAGGAATTTGCTAACCTAGAGGAATTCAATGCTCGTAATTACTCAGGCGTTAGGGAAGTAAACTTCTTGCAGAACCATGACTTTGGTATGCCCGTGCGCAGTCCTAACGTGAAGACACCGACAACCTTTTCGTACAGTGACCCGACACGATATTTCACAACGAGTCATGTTCAACCCCATCTCGAGCCAATCTTAAACCCTACTGTGAGCCCTAGTCTTTCGGATCAAGTGCACGCAATCCAGGCAAATGTACACACGAAGCCTCCACAGTCTACATTGCCGGTGGGTGGAGGGAACGTAACTTATGCGCGTCGGACTCGTAATTACTGTAAAAAGGTGGGACACATCGTGCTCTATTGCCGTACAAAACCCCGCGCATGTTATAACTGTGGGGAAGGGAGCCATGTCAGTAAAGATTGCCGTCTGATGATTTGCGGCGTGTGCAAGCAAGCGGGCCATCGCCCGATAGATTGTCCCACCCCCACCCAAAAGCGAGATCAGGGAATCGCGGCCACCCCGGCCGGCAGGTCGGGGACGAATTAGTGCTCGTCGTAGCACCAGAAGTCGGCTTCACGGTCTCGGTTACAGTACTAGGTAGAGTGTATTCCTTTTTAGTGGATACCGGTGCCGCTGTGAGTATTATGCAGAGTACAAGTTTCCCTTTTGGAAACCTAAAAATTGACGACTATTCCTCCCCTGTGAGAAGTGTCTCCGGCCATGCGCTCGCCACAGTAGGGCAATGCAACATACCTTTCATTATCGATGGAGAAGTTTACCCTCACGATACATTGATTGCAAATCTAGGGAAAGTACCGTATGACGGTATCCTCGGACTAGACTTCATGGTAAAATACGGAAGTAGCATTTCGAGCGGAGAAGGTAAAATGAAAATAACAGAAGGGCACGAAACCATGTTAAAATCATGTTACTCAAAACAGAAAATTTCCGCTGTATTTTTAGAGGACATAATTTCATGTGATGATATCCAAGCAGTGCCTAAAACACCGAGTAATGAATCTTTCAAAGAGGATAACGCCAGCAGGAGCTCAAAGGATAAAGTGAATGATGGACTCGTGGCTGTTGATGATTCGCTTAATATTAATTGGGAAGAGTTGAGTGATGATATATTAGTGCCGTCAGGAATCGAAGTCACAAGCACCGGTTTGCTTGGGGACATTTTTGGGGATACTGAAGATGTCTTGGTTGAGGCCACTCACTCTAGCGGGACAGAAGGACGAGTAACCTGTACGCGAGAAGTTTTTAATGGAGCAAATATAACTGTTGGGCAGAAAGGCGAATGTAAAACGTCAGTTGTTGAAAGCGATCCATCCGTAGTCCATGCAGAAAGTAATTGCGGGACAGAAGGACGAGTAACCTGTACGCAAGAGAAAGCGTCGCATGAAGCTACATTTGTTTAACCAATTAAAATTCCTCCACGCTCGGTTATGTTGACGAGTACAAAGATTCAGGACTATTATGGCGAGGATATCATTATTCAGGGAAGGGAGGGAGATGTATTAATACTTCCAGTTCTAGCAACCGTCTCCCCCGATGGTGTAATACCTTTGTTGTTGTGTAACACACGGCCCGAACCAAAGATGTTAAGAAAAGGGTCCTTATACAGTTTCAACATTTTTTCAGAAAGTCATGAATTACTAGCTGTAAATTCGATTGAAACAGAAACCCCAGAAATGTGGCCCAAGCACCACTCCACCGCTGAGTTACTGTCACAATTCTCGTTTTCTGATACTCCAAATGAAGCGACTGACTCTTTAAAGCAACTTTTACTAGAGTATGCAAATATTTTTATCCACGGGGATATTAAATTGGGATGCACCAACCTGGTACAGCATACCATAGATGTAGGAGATTCCAAACCCATTAAAAAGGCTCCATATCGCGTCCCTCACTCTCAAAGTGAAGCTCTTAAGGAGGCCATCGGGGATATGCTTGAGCAGGGAGTCATATCTCCATCTACCAGTCCATGGTCTGCTCCTCTGATTCTAGTAAAGAAAAAGCATGTTCCAGGAGAACCTGTCAAGTATAGGCCTTGCTTTGACTATCGCGCTCTGAACGCCGTCACTAGAAAGGAAGTATTTCCACTGCCAAATATGGACGAAATATTCGATCAGTTAGGAGGGACAAAATATTTCAGTTGCCTAGATTTATCTCAAGGTTACTGGCAAGTTGAAGTAGACGAAAAAAACAGGGCACAAACCGCTTTTAGCACTCCAGACGGGCACTACGAGTGCAACAGGATGGCATTCGGCCTTTCGAACGCGCCTTCCACATTCATGCGTCTTATGACAACCGTACTAGATGGAATGATAAATCGAGGAGTTTTGTTCCATCTCGACGACATTTTACGGGATGATGAGAGCATGGAAAAACACATACTAGGCTTGAGAGAAATTTTTTCAAGACTGAGGGAAGCGAATTTGAAACTGAAACCACAAAAATGTGGGTTGGAACCCGATGAAGAAAAAATACATGCAATAAGCAGTTTTCCAGCACCACGTAACGTTAAGCAACTGCAATCGTTCCTTGGGTTAGTGGGATATTACAGGAAATTTATTTTGCATTTTGCTCAATTTTCGAGTCCTCTTACCTCGCTAACAAGGAAGGATACGGAGTTTATTTAGGAAAGAGAGCAACAAGAATCTTTTGAAAAATTAAGGGCTTGTCTCACGAGTCAACCCGTATTGCGATTCCCTGACTTTTCGAAAGAATTCATTTTGACCACTGACGCTTCTTCCGTGGTGATTGGAGGAGTGCTGTCGCAGAATTTTGAAGACGGCGAGCATATGATAGCATGCGCCAGCAAGCAGTTGAAACAGCAGCAAAAAGCATACTCCGCCACTGAACTTGAGTGTTTGGCGGTCGTACATATGATTATAAAGTTCAGAGTATATCTTTTAGGCCGTCCGTTCACTTTAATCACTGATCATAGCCCGCTCCGATGGCTACTTGCCCTTTCCGAGCCGAAACCCAGACTGGCTAGGTGGACTAGTATAGCTAATGGAGCTCACCGAATACTCGTTTGTAATAAAGTACAAAGCAGGAAAAGATATTCCGCACGTAGACGCTCTCTCCCGCGCAGTGAACCCAATAGTAAATGCCCTCCATCAAGACATGGAATACGAGCCAGTTTGGGATAAAACCAAGATTGCGCAAGAACAGTCAATTTGTCCGGAACTTCGACCACTGCGTACGCTAGCGGAAGAACGAAACCCCAACTATCTCTTAGACGAGCATGGAGTACTCTATAAAGTCCACGTTAAGACCCCCGATCCACTATACACCATCTGTGCACCCGTAAGCATGAGAGATTACATATTAAAAAGATGCCATGAAAGCCCCCTAGCAGGACATCTAGGAATAGACAAAACATTAAATATTGTGCAAAGACATTTTAATTGGCCCGGGCTGTACGCCGACACTCGAAATTACGTTAGTAATTGCGTAAGCTGCAAGAAACGAAAGGAAAGAAAGGAAAGAATACCTATTCAACCTGTCACCGAAGCGTCATATCCGTTCGAGAAAATTGCTTTGGATATAATTGGTCCATTAAAAGTATCCAATAGAAGCAATCGCTACATACTATCATGTCAAGATTATCTTACGAGATATCCGGAGGCCATACCTATCATCGATCAATCCGCAGAAATTGTAGCTCGAGCCTTCGTAGAGCAGATCATTTCCCGTCATGGGGTGCCAGCCACCCATCTCACTGACAGAGGTGCCAATTTCACATCACAGCTTGTGAGGCGAATTTGTGATCTATTGAAAGTAAAGACAATTTTTACCTCCCCTTACAATCCCGCTTCCAATGGTAGGCTGGAGAGGGCGCACCAATCTTATGCCGCCGTTATTTCTCACTATGTCAACCAAGACCACTCGGATTGGAACGATCAACTAAATTTTGCATTATTTGTGTACAGAAATAGCAAACATCGAATCACAGAGCAAACTCCTGCTTACCTTTTATATAGGAGGGAATTGGATATGCCTTGGGATGATGTCTTACGACCCCTCCTACCGTGTTACACGGAGGTACCCCCGTACGATCACGTTTTGCAACGCCGGCTCCAAATCGCGCGCGCGCAAGCGGCAGAGAATAACCAGCGTAACATACAAAATGAGCATTATAAATACAATAGGAACTTACGGTTGCCGCCTATTCTTAACGGGCAACTCGTGTTGCTGCGCAACTTGGTACTTACGCCCGGGCAGTCAAAAAAGTTTACTTCGAAGTGGGTTGGCCCCTACAACGTAGTCAAAGTTAGAAGTAAGGTGACCTTTGACATTGAGAATATCCGGGACGGGAGGATTCTGACAGCGCACCACAGGAATTTGCTTCCACAACCACCAGAGCCCGAACCGCCACCTAATTACGCACAAGCAGGACGCGTGATTGACGAGTTCGAGACTGAGCAAGGCGCCCAGACCAACCATAATCAAGTCCACATTCCGCAGCCAGATAAAATCACCAATGGTTCACCGACCGACCCTTCTCAAGGGCAAAATCTTCAAAATCATCCTCCATCGTCAGAAAAATTTTATGACTTGCGGCCCCTGCCCGGGAGGATACGCTCTTAATTCACCCTACTTCCCTCCCTTGTATCTGCCTATTAGGTATGGCCCGAGTAATAGCAGTAAGACAATTGCTACGGAGAAAGAAGGTAGCTAGGAAGATCAAAGAATTGTTTGGCGAGACAACTCCAATCTACGACCGCCTTCCGGCGGCCGATGGCCACTCCTGGTGGGATGAAAGCCCACCTCGTTCGCCTTCAGCCCAGGCGGATGGACCACCAACCACACCGGGTCACTTCCCTTCTCCCGTGCGACAACACCTGGGTGGCGGTGATGAGTATTGGAGTGCCTTCCGGTATCTACAGCATGGGGAAGGGCAACGCAGCCAGCCAATGTATTCCGCAGGAGATGGAGAGGGTCTAGCTCCAGCGTCACCAAACCAGGGAAGAAACTACTCCTGGTGGGATGAAACCCCACCGTTTTCGCCTCCAGCCCAGGCGGATGGACCGCCACCCACGCCGGGTCGCAGTCTCTCAACACCGGAGATCCCCCCCAACGAAGAGAGAGGAGGGGATTCCTCTCCTGCCTCCTCACCCTTCGACGGACAAAGCAGTCCACCAACCGCTGTCGTGGAAGCCGGTGTATACTTCACAAACTCCAACTTGCCCTCCCTCCCCATTGTGTTCAAAACTGCAGGTTCAAATTTAACATTGGAAGATTCAGCGCCTCGTCCCCCAGCCGGAATTGAAAAAAGGAGGGAATACCCCCCGTCGCGGAAAGAGCATAAGCGTAGGCGACGTATTCTCAATAAAAGACGGAAAAGACAATTAATCCAACAAAATAAATGAGATCGCGAGATCGCCATGTGAGCTCTGCGACCGCATTAACTATATATTCTAATCTAACCTTTAATTTCCTCCTTATAGAAACCATGGACCTCCTTACCGTACCGACTGTGTGTCTAGTGACAATAGGACTGTTGAGTGGAGCAAACACCTCTGGTCTGCTTTTCGTCCCGAAAGGACAATTGTACTACATAGTGAGTGAATGGATAGTGAACATAGACCTTCACATACCTCAGCTAACAGCTGCAGTGGACATAGTTAAACGACAGAACACCCAATTCCATGAGATTTATTTAAAATTAACAGCACAACCAAACGCGAGCATGTTTTTTCACCTGATTTGCTATATCTAACAAAGTGTACGGTTCAACTTAAACAATTTGGAAAGGCAATTAGAAATGTTAATTGGAGCCACCGAAGCAACTCGTAAGGGCAGAGGATTGTTTGACGTGGTCGGTTACGGACTGCATTACTTTACAGGCACGGCGACCGACCATCAGATACAAGCATTAGATAAGAAAATAGAAGGGTTATCCATTCGCACCGAACATGCCCTAAATGCGCGATAAACATTTCTGTCCAACGCATCCAATACACTTAAAAGACATGATTTATTCGACAGGGAAAGCCCTAGAACTCATGCAAAAAAAATATAGAAAAGAGTATCAAAGCATATACTGAGACTATAGCTTCAACAAAATACGCTTTTAAAGTCTTCAGCTACAGCCATACCGCTTGTATTGCCCTCACTCGCCACATCGCTGAACTGCAACATGAGATAGACCTTGTCAAGGCTAAAGTGCGACTCGCCGAGGCTGGGAAGTCCATACCTTCCCTACTCCCTCCCAGCCAGTTCCAGGGTATCCTGAAAAGTATTTCCGGAGCGCTGCTGCCCGATTGGTCGCTCCCCCGCCATCTGGACCACAAAATCGCGATCATGTACGACATTGCTAGCGTGAGAGTGATCCGGCGGATGGGCGACATCAAATTACTCATAATACTGCCGTTGACGCAAAAGGGAATGAGTTTCTAGGTGTTGAGAGCGCTACCTTTCCCGACCACCGATGGTGGGAATAAATCTGTCCTCATACAGCCTGACTCGCCTTATCTGGCCGTCTCAACGGAACAGAGCAACTTTGTACTCTTACCCTACGACTATTCACAGCAATGTAGAACTGAAAGCATGATCTTGTGTCCTCAGGCTTACCCAATACTAACTCCTAACTCCCGCTCCTGTAACATCGCCGTTTTTCTCCGGAAAACAAAACTCATAAAGCAGAACTGCCAGATAGGATTAGCTCAGTCTCCATTTGCAATGTTTATCAAGGGCGAAACGCCTGGAAAGTGGCGCTTTAGCCTCAGTAGCGTAACCGAATTAACTATCGACTGCCCTCAAAAATACTCCAAGTTATCTAACAGTAAGCAAGGCACCCTAACTCTTGCATCTGGGTGTTCGGCCAGCGATGGAGATAATTACATACCCGCCTTAACTGAATTCCACAGTGTAAGTACTTCCTTGCAAACAAATATTTCAGTAGAACCACTGCCAATAATAAATGAAAGTGTTATTGATGACCGATACCTGAACCTGGCAAGTAACGACGCCAACCTTGAGCACCTCTTAAAGTCGATCGCAAAATTAGATACTCATGACGTACCCACCGTATCCCTGTCCGATATAGAAAGAAACGTTAATTCCCTGCCCCCCTGGGTTTGGACATAGAGCGCGCTCATTACGTAGGTATCTCGTCTTTTGTGGTGCTCTTGAGCTCTACCGGATACGCTGCAAAATGCTTTTCCTGTGGGTGCGCGGGCCACATAGCTCGCGATTTTCGCTCTAAAACTCGAGCTTGTTTTAACTGCGGAGCAAGGAGACATATTTCCCGAGACTGTCCCCCGCTATGCATCGGAATATGTAAGGAAGTTGGCCACCTTCCAATTAATTGTCCAGAGCGCTCAAACCGAATGGCCTCGGGAAACGGGATGACCCCGACCAGCGTTTTGAGGAAGACCTCATCCTATCCATCACTCCAGTGTAAGGAATGACGATTAGCGTGCTGATTATAGGAAAATTACGTCACTTCCTTGTAGACACAGGCGCGGCGGTCACGATACTTCACGAAAGAGTGTTCCTTTTAGATACATTAGGAATAGCCCCGTACGACCGCGCGTGATTGAGAAGCGCCTCAGGTCATGTACTAATGACAAACGGTCAGAGTTGCGTACCTTTCCGTATAGACAATCGTGTTTACCCTCATGATGCTTTAGTAATAAATCTAGGGGACACACTCAATGAAGGCATATTTGGCTTGGATTTTATGAAAAAGTATCGTAGCTAGATTTATTTTGAGAACAAGACCATTAAATTTGAACCTGACCACATGATGTCTTTAGAATCTGTATGCAGCAAAGGTGAGGAAGTAGATTTCATTTTGTGCGAGAATCCCCCATTAGGACCCTGCGAAGAGGCCGACACGGTGCAATACTGTTTCATAAACTGAATAACTTCGTGGAGAATAGCGACGGGACGGGTTCATGGAGTTCCAATTAGTCCGGCTACTTTTACGATGAGGAAAATGTGGTATAGAAAGTTGACCCTTCGGAGATTGAACCAATTTTTATAATATGTGCACCCAAAAATATGAGGAAATTCATTTTGACTCGTTGCCACGATAATCTCCTATCAGGAATCATCGCGGAATCGAGAAAATGGTAGAAATAGTCCAGCGATACTTCAACTGGAAAGGCTGTTATTCGGACACCCTCCAGTACGTTCAGCATTGCGTCGAATGCCAAAAGAGCAAATTACGCGTGAATAATATTCCATTACAGCCAGTGGTTGAAGCCGCCTACCCAATTGAGAAATTAGTTTTGGATATTGTTGGACCACTACCCCTATCCCTCCGAGTTAACCGATATCATTTAACTCGCCAAGATTGTTTCGCAAGATATCATGAAGCCTTTATGACTCCAGATCAATCGGCTAAAACAGTAGCAGGATTTTTTTTCGAGCACATAATTTGCCGTCACGGTGTGCTTAAATATTTACTGGCAGACAGAGGTGCAAACTTCACTTCGGAACTAATGAAAAACGTTTTCAGGGAACTGAAAATAAAATCTATCTTCACTTCTCTCCATATAACCCCGCCTCAAATGGTCGTCTAGGGCATGCACACCATTCCTTTGCTTCCGTGACTCCCCATTATGCAGCCCAAGACCAGTCTGATTGGGACGAACAACTGGGCTTTGCATTGCTCACTTATCGAAACAGCAAGCACCAAGTGGTCAAGCACGGAAGTAAGTTTCCCGTTGGAGAGGACCCTCCAAAACAGTTAAAGTTAGAAGCTCGGTTACCGCAGACATAGAGGACCTGAAAGATGGAAGGCGTCACCTAGCTCATATGCGTAACCTTTTACCCTCACTGCCAGATAATCCCTTACCCCTGTTTTTAGGTGACGGCATGGCATGGAAGCCCTGCAACTACAGACCATGCACGAGCCCTTGAAGCAACCGAACCTAAATACAAATTCTCAGTCGTTTCCTCCTCTCCGTAACCCTTGGCAAAACCATCAAACCGAAATCGTGGAGACCCCTCGATCATCTCTTAACTCTCCCCCAACCTCCGATCAACATCCTCCGCCACCCTCTGGAGAACACTCTCCCTCAATCAATGACCAATCATCAACCGCAAATATAAGAACTGCTCTATTGAGCATAATTACGAAACTTCTCTCTCCTACTGACAATAAAACCCTTATTAGCATCATCACCAATGACCTTATACCAGCCCTTCTTCAACTTGTAAATGGTGCCTAATTCACAAATAAACAACCACTTCCTTAAAGTTTTACAATGGAAAATAAGTGGCATAAAAAAAAACAAAAGCTTGAAAAACCGCTACAACACGAAGGCGAGCCCTTCATAAGCTCCTATTTACCAAAAATATCGCAATTCACTCATCGCCTTTCCCTACCCACTTCCATCATCACCCCAACTCCTCCGATATCCTGGATGTAGTTCCCTTATCCGCAGATTTCGCATTCCAAATCCTTAACCTAGATAACTCAGCCTCGGACCAATGCCCCATATTTTACTGCGTTCCTACCCTCCTTCATACAACCAGAACCAACTAGAAGAGTTAACTGGAAACTATTTAAAGAAAACTGCTTGGCCATTAACCTTGTCCCATCTCCTGCTAGCACTCCAGACAGCATAAAGAAAGCGGCTCAATATTTTACAAGCACCTTAACCAAAATCATTTATCGCTCTTGCTACCCTCCTTCTCCGGCCTCCATCGCTGGTGCCACACTACCTCAGGATAATTTGTTCCTAATTTCACTTAGAAACAAGGCCAGAGCCCTCTGGCAACGCACTCATCTCCGCCAAGATAAAATCGGCTTCTGTGAACTTTTAAACCTTGTAACAGCCAAAACTAGAAAACATTGGAAAAAAACTTGGCATGAGAAAATAAGTTCACTCTCACATAAGGATAATTCGGTATGGACCCTAGCCCACTGTCTGCAAAGGAAAAAGGTACCCACCCCGCCCATACCACATAATGGGAGAGCACTATACGATGACAGCGACGAAGCAAATACCTCTGCCGACTCCTTCGAATGCATTTTTAAAAACAATAATACATCCTTGTTGGATTCAGAAGCGTTGATCAGCGTCTCTGGCCTGTCACTTTGCCCATTCCCCATATTCCTGGAAATTACTCTTCAAGAACTTTACTCCATTATGTCCCACTCCAAAACCAAGTCATCACCGGGACCCGATCAAATCTCCTACCTTCACCTGAAAAACCTTTCTAAATCTTTTATAAAACACCTACTCTCTATCCTCAACGCCTGTCTTTCCCAATCGTACTTCCCAAAGGCATTGAAAACAGCTATGATAATACTCCTTCCAAAACCCGGTAAAAATCCTTCTTATATCCTGAACTATAGACCCAGTGGCTTGCTCCCCTGCGTGGGCAAACTTCTAGAAAAATGTATCTTAAACAGGCTACAAGAAGAAATCTCGGCCCTAGACTTGATCAGACATGAGCAAACTGGCTTCTGCCGTCGCCATTCCACGACTCAGCAAATAACTAGAATAGTTGAACAGATCACTTTCGGCTTCAACATCTAATGCACACCCAAATAGTCTTCCTTAATCTCCAAAGAACTTTTGACAAGGTCTGGCAAACTGGTTTAATGCATAAACTGCTTAAAACCGACATACCACTATACCTAAATAAGACCATCCCCTGCTTTCTTTCAAACCGCACGTTCTTTGTAACCCTTAAGAATGCCAAATCAACTACCCGGTCCATATCCACAGCCTTTCCTCAAGGATCAATTTTGTCACCCGTCCTGTTCAACCTCTAAATTAACGACCTCCCTTCCAACCCAAAAGCTACCTCTATGCGAATGACTCAGCTGGAGTGTCAACTTCCGTTGACAGAAATCATGCCGCGAAAAATGTCCAAGAACACCTTAAGAGCATAGCAGAGTGGATGACTGATTGGAAACTAACCATTAACACCACAAAATGTGTAAACGTAAACTACGCCAGAAAATGGAAGAAACCTTACATCACTCCTATCCACTATGGCAGGGAAATAATCCCCCAGGCATCATTGGCTAAATTTCTTGATGTACAAATGGACAATAAACTCACTTGGCAAACACACACTCAATATGCACTTGACAAGGCCAATTCAGCCGCTTTCTTATTCTATACCCTCATAAAACGCACCAGTCCCCTTTGTCTTCTCACCAAGGTACTGTTATTTAAATCTATGATACCACCTATCTTAAGGCTACCCAGCCTGGGGTTCAATAGCCACAACCAAATTGAAGAAAATGACACGCTTCCAAAATAATACTCTACGAACCCTTGCCAACGATGCCTGGTTATTAAGAAACTCAGATATTCACACAGATCTAAAAATACCGGGCCTTCCAACATATCTAAGCGACCTAGCCACGTCATTTCAACAAGCAATAGGAAATACTGGTAACTAATTATTAGAACCTTTATGGGATTACCCTGATAATCCCCATTTCAGATACAACTGTGCTAAAGCAAGCATAAATGGGCAGTCATAATTTCCAAATATAAGTCTGTCACAAACTGCACTAAAATATACTCACTAGCTTAACTTCCCCCATATACTGCTTATATCCTACGACCATTGATCAGCATAGCTGGATATTGGTATAAGATGCACCTAACGGTACAGTCCATAAGCATCGATTCGTTGGTCGGTAGCAGGACCCCCATTCCTCTTTCGCATCAACAACGACCAATGAAAAAACGTGGAAAAAGTGAAAGAAATTGTTTACGATTTAATCAGCATAATCAAAATATTCAAAGAGAAAAAGATTGAAGATGTATGGCATGTTGCAATTGGCTCATTCTAATTAAATTATTTCTTTATAGAATGTTTTGGGTATTAAAAGCGAGAGAAACAGCAACATTTCTTCATAATTTTCAAATTTTAAATTACAAACACAGCCGCAAATGAAAGTTGCTCAGGATCAGTCACACGCAAATGAAGTCATCGACAATTTAGAATTATTAATTTCTGTTTAAAAACAGGATGACGAAAGGACATGGGGATTAAAATGAAATGACGTAGAAACATAAGGCATAATTTACAAATTCTTTAAACATATTTTTAAAACATACGAAAATCGCCTCCCGTTCATAAAAACACATGTCTGTGTTTAGCGGCTTTGACATGCTTGGAATTGGCATCTCGCTTCTTTTCCAATCTTTTTGCTTGTTCCATCCCTTTTGGCACAACAAACTGCATACATCCTACAAAGCTTTTCCTTCTTCTCTGTAGGTGGAATATACTTGGGAAATTGTAACTTACATAGAGGTTCAACGATTTGGTTCTACTGAAGGCCTTCCACCCTCACATGTTATATCATATGCAATGTACACCTCAATTACATCTTCCACTAGTTTGATTCTAAATTCTGAACTTACCCTTTGGTCCACCACCCTTTCTCTGCAACAGAAATCCATTCCATGTGCCCTGGTCCAACAAGTGAAAAATGTTTTAAATAATGATTGCCCCCCTTTTTTCATAATGGGGAAATTTGTCAGGTGCTGATCTTTCCTTTCTACTCAACCTATTGTTTTATTGTACACAACAGCAACTTTTGGCTTTTATAGCACCATATCCTTTTCATTTATATTCCACAAATTCCGTATTATGTACTGTAAAGGGTACAGAGACTTGACGGCCATCTTATCTTCCCAATTCATAGCAATCACTTTGCCTTGCTTTAGGGCAGTCAATTCCTCCTTTTTTACTTCTTTAGCCTACACGTCATCTAGTACTTCCTTCCTTTTAATTCTCAATGTCCCATGTCTATCGGTTCCTTTCGAAACCAATAAATCAGCCAGCTCTGAGGAGGTGTAATAGTTGTCTGCAGTCAGGCAATAATCTTTGACCTAGCATAGGTTTCATTACTGCTAGCACAATCTAAGGATGTGTTAGGAAGATTGGTATATTCCACGTTCAATACTGACCATTTCCTGTGTACCATAAACACAGTAATCAATGTTGGAAGGTCGGTTTATGGGTGATGGTAGAGTTCTACCAGTACTTAGCTCTATACAGTCTGTGAAATTCACACATCAGGGTATTAAGGGGAGCCAGTTACTTTCACTATGGCAGATAAGGGTTACCAGGAAGATTGGTACCAGAAAAAATTACATAGCTTGACTGGAGCATCAGGTGCACTGAGTGCCTTGCCTGGGGTTTGAACTCAGGACCCTCCGGTCAATAGTCCAATGCTCTAACCTCCCGGACTATCATGACCCACCTTTTTCCTGTAGAAATAATATTAATAGACCATATATATCCAAACATAGGCTTAGAAAATCTAAACGTTTCTATACCAACTCTGGCTCATTTCAGGGAAACATATTGCATCAGTGAGAGCTCATCCTTGTACAGAATAACATTTTTATCAATAGAAATCTTCCTCTCAGGTGTCAACAAACTTGGGAACTTTTTGTTGAGAAATACAAGCAGAGGGCTAATTTCATTCAGCTTGACACAAGGATGTCTATCCTTCAAAAAGGAACCATTGTCTGCAAAATGCAGATAGTGTTTGACGAGCACATATCTATGCTATAGCATAACATTTGAAGAGAATGGAGTGAGAATGTCCTGCCTCTTTGACAAATATCATTCTTGAACTGGTTTGCTCATAGTTTTATGAAGAATGATCAATGGAAAACAACACACTAATTTCATTAGTATTTATACACTACCAATCTATAAAACTTGATTTTTTTTAAACAAAAGAATCAGTAAAGTGGTCAACATATAACTTAATTTCCACAGTTATTAGTTCAATTGAGTAATGATCAATTAATGCCCGAAAGCATTGAAGAATTCCAGCAGTTTCATCAATCTCTAAATGAACAGGATGAGAAGCAGTCAAAGGAAATCTTGGAAGTGGTGATTAGTGATTTTGCTGGAAATCCATCGGACACCACAACACTCACGCATCAAGCAATTGGGCAATCAAACCTTCTTCATAAATCTGGGAAAATATGTCCGTTTCTGGATGTTATATTCTGAGGTAATGAAGATTAATATTTAATATGTTTTTTTTAATTTGGGTTTATAAATTGTCCAAAATTAAATGACAATGAATGCATAAATGAATTAATAACTGTTTAAATGAGTCTGCCCTTAAATTGGATTGATATTTTATAATTTTTGAACACAAACTTTATTATTCAAGGAGGCTTCTCATCGTCTTACACTGTTTTCATATTTCATCGAAATCTGTTTTGATTGATTCTGAATTTTTTATGAAAATAAAGCTTATAAAAATAAATAAAATATACTCAATGAACCTGTATGGAATCAGTCATTTTTAATTGGCTTTGAAATCGCGTGCATTTAAACAATTGACTCACACCTAGGTTACTTTCATTGTGACCGCGTCCACCCTGCCATACTCCCTTCCTTTCCGATGGACGAGGGCTCCGCCTAGGTTATGTGTAACGTGACCACATCTGCCCTGCCATACTCCCTTCTTTTCCGAGGGACAAGGGCTCTGCCTAGATCATGCGTGTCGTTACCACGTCAACCCTGCATTTACCCTGTCCCAGGTAATTTTCTGCCATTTTAATTCCATCCGCACTCGCGTTGGTTTACTGATGGTCTAGCCATCCATAATTTGATAATACCTATGTAAATGGTGCATTATGACTGATGTTGGGTAATATACGGCTGCTTTAGTAATACTTGGTATACTTACTCTGACCTTCCCCGATACCCTTTGTGTTGCACCATAGAAACCCCCCTTGCGACATATTGGTGTCAGGTGAGGGGTTGAACGGTTGGACTAGTGATTTATTCAGTATAAGTGACAGTGTCTTATAGATTATCATGTGTCGGTGTACCTATTTAAATCGGAAGTTCCGTATTTTCTTGGACAGGTGGGACATGCTCATCTGTGCTGACCTAACGAATTATTATTTTAAGACACGTGCTATAACCTCATCGCGATTCTCTGCGCACAATTAAACTAAGGATCACTTCATCAGGAACCATAAGTTAGCCCAAGCATGGGTATCGGATACACACGGAGTATGAAAAAATAAATTAATTAAGCTTTAGTTTGTCAGTCAGACAAGGGGTTGTAAGGATTGCTGAGTGAATTGGAGATTGAGTGGGACAGATATGGGATGAGAAACAAAATTAAAAAAACCAAGTTTATGCAATTTCGTAGAAAGAAAAAAGCTAAGCTAAACATGAAAATAGGAGGGCAAAAACTAATGCAGGTAGAATATTTGACGTATCTCTGAAGCATTTTGGACCAACACGGTCAAAGTAGTAGGGACGTATGGAGAAGAATTATGCTAGGCACAGAGGCTTTCATAAGGAGGAGTGAGTGGATTAATGGGACGTTGAGTAAGGATATTAAAAAAAGACTAGTGAAACTTTTGATATGGTGCATAGTTATATAAGGAAATGTGGTCATTGAAGCAGGAGGATAGTTGTGGAGTGGAGGCTTTTGACATGTGGGTGTGGAGTAAATAGGGAAGGTGAAATGGACCGAGAAGAAAACCAATGAGAAAGTACTTGGTATGGTAGGTGAAGAGAAGGGTTGGTTGGGAGAATGCGGGATTTTTTGTTTTGTTTGTAGTAATAAAATATTTATTTGGTATGATATAGATATGATACTGTGATATAGAAATGATTATTATGAAACACGGGGTAAATGTGAGTTATTTGACTTTAAATGTTAACTAACAAATCATCATCAACATCAGTATAACAATCCTAAGATTGGTTTACTGCAGGCCCTCCATTCTTTGCTATTAAGCATAATCTCCCATTGATAGGTTTGCTGTTTTACGTTCTTCTTAATTTGCCCTTCTATGTACTGGTCTTTTGGCCATCCTTGCGGGATCCTTTTTGCTATTCCATGGCTCTGATCCATAGAATTCAATGCTCCACACAAACGTTTTGACCATCTGCTTCCTTGTTAGCAATCTTATATTCTTTAAACATGGTAATAGCCTTTTCCCAGTGAACGTCCTCTTTCCCTGGGCTATTCTTTGCCTGACTTCAGTCGAACTTCTTCCATCCCATGTTACTATATTACTGCCCAACAAGTAGATGAAGGAAGGATTCCACTTGGTCCAGTTTCACTCCTCAATTTTTGATATCTGGATTCAGCTTCTTTCTTCCACGTGCACAAGGATTTCGTTTTCTTCTTGTTGGACTCATATTATATTCCCAAAGTAGTTGGTCCATAATATTCAGATTTGCTTTCAGGTCCTCTTGTGTTTTTGTCACTACTGCTATTTCATCTGCAAACCGGAGCATGTTTATTGCTTCGTCATTTATCCTTGGCTCCTTTGACGCCCAATTTTTGTGTTTCCTTCAATTTGTCTCTTCCATTGATGCATGTGTTGAATATTGCTGGCGAGAGGTTGCTTCCTTGAACTTTGTTAAATCAGGTTTCTATTTTCCTTCTGTTTCCCATTTGCATGGTAGTTACCTAATTAATGTACTTTAAACTAACTATTCAGTGAACATAAATAATGCGCACCTTATGTTTTTTGTCAAACGTCTCATCAGCTTCAATGGTTTGGTTCACCCTGGATACGACCGATGCCATTCTGATGCTTCGATAGAATCAGGGAAGAATGAAGTTAATGCCGTCAGCATGAGGACTCGAGTTTGTGGTGGGTTTGTGAAGGAAACAAGTGGCAAATTTCTTGTTTGCATTGTGTTTGTCCATAAAGACATGACCTCATTCGGCTTCCAATAATAATTTCAATGCCTATCTTTTCATGAAGAATTTCTAGTCTTTAAGCTATTTTGGGTATCATCATGATTAATGATTTGCCCTGTAAAATTAAACCTACATAGAATTTATATGCTTATTATGCTTTTTGTGTGCAAAAATGTCAAAATCTAGAAGATACAAAGGTACGATTCAGAGCAAATCAAAGACAGGCCAGGCAGGCAGGTTTCATATTAATCATTTAGGTTTAAATACTAACAAAACTCAGCATATTGTATGCTGTTATAGTATATAAAAATGTACTGATGTTGAAAATTCTAAAATACTAGGAATTAATATAGATAGGAAACTTAACAGGGAGACTCACATCAGTCAGATCTGTAATGAACTGATTAAAGCCCAACTTTCTCATTTCAAATGAGTGTTGATAAACACTTGACCATGTCTTCTTTCCATGTCATTTGAATTACAGTGATGAGTTATGGGGTCATTTCCCTAAACATATCATACAAATCTTGCTACTACACAAGAGAGATTTTTGCTTCCTTGCTAATACACCGCAATGTGATTTCTGCAGACCATTTTTAATTAGCTGTGGAGTCATGATTGTACACCATGAGGGGTAGGGCAATTCTAAATAATAATATTTTTTGTGGAATTTCATCAACTTACAGCGCATTTCATATTGTGGACATTCAAATGTAAAACTATCTGTTTTTTATACTGTTTTTGTAACACTGATTGTTTATTAAGAGATGACCAGGTGGAAATGAAATCCTTTGAGTTTGGTGCATTCATCAAAATAAATCCAAGAACGCTACAATAAAACTGCTAATTCTTCAAGGAAATTTGACAGAAATTATGATGGGTGCCATTTTATTATGTTTGCACATTTTGGTTTACTAAATTCTCCATAATCATAGGACAATTGATGCATGATCCTTCATCATACTTAATTAGAATTTAACAGTTTAAATGAGCATGCCATTATATTGGTGATGTTAAACATTTTTTAATTATTGTACACAAACACTCAAATTCAAGGAGACTTCTTATTGTCTTACATTGCTCCAATATTTCATTAAATTTTGTTTCCATTGATTCTGAATTTGCATAAAAATAAAGCCCATCTAAATGCATAGTGTACTCAATTAAACTGCATATAATCAACCATTATCGGTTTGCTGTGAAAGTGAATACATTAAATGCATTTGAAATATAAAGGTCACACTTGTATCCTTAAATAATGGCATTTTCAAGAATAAAAGCAATGCCAATCGAACAGAATGAAGAAGAAGAAATGAATTTAGGTCACAATCACCATAAATAAAAAGGAGTATTTCACAACAGCAAGGGATTTGTGGCATTAATAGGTGTATTTGCAAATTGATTCAGCATATTAAATAAAATGGTCCCTCACTACAGAACACAATAAAATCTAATTTTAAGTTAACTACTTAAATATCGAATCTCCCTATTTATAACGATTGTATTTTAACAATCCATTTTGAATGATTTTTATTCAATGTATTGTTTGATCATTGTGCATGTGAAATAATACTATTTTCTGAACATTATTGACGATGTTTATAGCTGTCGTTTGACACTTGAATCCCGTTTAATTTTACCAAAAACATAGATCTTAATTACTTCAAAAAGGAACATTTACAAATATATTTTCTACAGAGATTGATACCACAGTCAATTCAAGCAGAGCCCAACGCAATTAAAACATGACTATCTCAGCAGCAAGTATTATTGTTGTGTATGTAATTAGGTGTTCTCCAAATTTAAAAGGCATATATCTCACAAAAGATCTCACCCGTCCATTCTTTCCAAAATACATTCACTAAGATTAGCAACCTGAAACACCATATCCTTGTTTAAGCAAATGAGAAGCCATACCGTTAAGAATTTGCTCCATGACATTCAGTTGGAAAGGAAAGCCTATGGTCTGTGAGTGTGTAAAGGATGCTGTTTCTGAAGTGCGCAATAATGTTTGTTTTGATTCGTTCATTTGGTGACACTGTTGCCATGGCAACAGTAACAAACAAGTGAAGAATGAAAGGTTTCGAATTAGATTGAGAATAAGATCTAATTTTAAAGAGAAATAAAGTATGCTCTATGGATACTATATATTCGTTTATTAGGTATAGAGATCAAATAATGGAAAGGAAAATCAAATTATTGGACATGTGCGGAGACATACAAACGTTTGACTTTCCTTTCTCCAGAAATATAAAATGGCAATTGAAGATGTTTTTCTTTCTTGCAAGCAAGAAAGTCGTTTCATGATGTATCCGGGCTTCGTGTTGGTAATATAATAAATAAATGAATGAATAAATTAACCATACATGGGAAGGAGTGTATAAAATATGTAATTATATTTAAGAATGCGAACCATTGCCTATTAGTGTACACGCCTGGGCTATGTTCCAAGCAATGCAAGTTAGTATCTTGTAGTTTCATTGTGGTTCTTTTTCTTCTTAGTTTCCAAATTTCCGCGTGCTTTGATGGCACTTAAGGTTCTAACGCATCGATGTTGCTTATGACCCATTGTCAGCAACATCGATGCACCAACCCACAAGGTAGTGCAATATGTTGCACATGCTCTTCACTCTTCCCCAGAAAAACTGACTTTTTTGCTAAAACTTCCATGGATTTCATTCACATTTTTCGGAATGCTGAAGTCGAAATAGTCAACATGCTGGTGACCTTTGATGTAATCTCCTTGTTCACAAATACGCCCATTGATGACTCCATGCTACTCATCAAAAACCTCACCTCACCGGGATTAGCTAATGATTAACCTGGACCTCGCAAATTCTGCCTCAGGAACTCATACTTACTTTGGAATGATAAGCACATAGAATATCATGAAAGTGTAGCCATGGGATCACCCCTCTCTTCCGTACTAACCAACATTTTCATTGAGATCTCTCAGCTAAAGGCAATGGTCTTACCCAAAGAAACCAACCCGCAGTAATAGTTGGGGTTTTTGGATGCATCAACCACTGTGGTTGTTTTTGCACCACTTTTTAAAACATTTAAAACCTCAATCCAATTTTGATAAATACATCAATGTATAAAAAACATATAAATAGTTATAAACAAAATTATTTAAAAAAAAGAAACGGAAACTCACGTTGTCCGCTCAGGTCGGTTTCCTGTAAAAACCTGGAAACCTTGGAAAGAAAGTAAAACCCAAAGCCGTACACTTAAGGGCACTTATAGGTGGAATATAGAAGGGGGTGGGAAAGTTATTGTTTGGCGGGAAGCCAGAAGCCCGTGACCCGTCACTCAAACAAATGAAAATTAAAATAAATAGTTCTACCAATTACTCCCTTGATCAGGTATTTGCACACCAAATTGACCTTCACAAGTCGCAACCACACACACACGCAGGGTTTACGGGACGGGGCCTCCAGCACTGTACTTTTGTGTCGTCCGAGTTTGAGTGACGGGTCACTGGCGCCGGGTTTCCAACCCCGTAAACCCTGTGTGTGTGTGTGTGTTTGTGACTTGCGAAGGTCAATTTGTTTGCAAATACCTGAGCGAGGGAGTAAGTGTTATATAATTTTTATTTTATTTTTTCATTTGTTTGAGTGACGGGTCACTGGCGTCGGGCTTCCCGCCCCGTGAACCCTGCGTGTGTGTGTGGTTGCGACTTGTGAAGGTCAATTTGTGGTGCAAATACCTGATCAAGGGAGTAATTGTTTGAACTATTTATTTTATTTTTTCATTTGTTTGAGTGACGGGTCACTGGTGTCGGGCTTCCCGCCCCGTAAACCCTGTGTGGGTGTGTGGTTGCGACTTGTGAAGGTCAATTTGGTGTGCAAATACCTGATCAAGGGAGTAATTGGTAGAACTATTTATTTTAATTATCATTTGTTTGAGTGACGGGTCACGGGCTTCTGGCTTCCCGCCAAACAATAACTTTCCCACCCCCTTCTATATTCCACCTATAAGTGCCCTTAAGTGTACGGCTTTGGGTTTTACTTTCTTTCCATGCACTCGGCCGTAGTACGTTCTTTATCTATTTATCCTGGAAACCTTACTTAAAAAGTGGGGGTCCTCCCCTTAACTATTGCTTAAATTACCTCTTATTTTAAAAAAGGTATCTGGCCTTTTATAATTTATTCCCCGACGTCCATCTCAGGAAGCAATGCTGAGTCTGTTTTGAGTTTGACCAGGGCTTCCTTTGCTGCTTTGCCAGCTTTTTCAATGCCTGGTATTCCCACATGACCAGCAGTCCATATGGAAGATACCTACTTCCCCTTTATCTGACGGGACCACAGGGTATAATAGATCTCCTGAACCATCAGGTGCATTGATGACAAGACCGATATGGATTATAGGGAGCTCAATGAGTGCGAACAGATGAGAGAAGAGCCATTACATTCTCTTAAGTCTTTTAGGGCCCTCTTGATAGCTGACAGTTTGGCTGTGAATATTCTTGCAAAACATGGTCAGTTATTCCCTCAGGACTACATTGTAGTGAGAGACCACCACGTGGACACATGCGGATTCTAACTTTGGTCCTCTCCTTTTACTAAGGGTCATTGGCCCTCTCAATAAAGGATCATGGGCATCAATATAAATGTCAAAGGTAGCTGATGGACAGGGGCTTCTAGAGTAAATGAGCTACCGGGCACCCACCAGCAGATAGATGTTACATCACGTTATCCTGGTAGTAGTATTAAGGGTTTATAGGGTACATCAAGGGCTAAGGTCATTTTGCACCACTGACAAGATGACTAAAATCTCAAATCTATTTTATTTAGGAATTAATAAATAGGAATAAATGTACAAATAAATGTGTAGGGGAATGCCGAGAGGGGGAGGGGGGAGAGAGACCATAAAAGCTGTAATCAACCCGAAGTTCGGTGTGATAGTCGTGTGGAATTCACACATGAACTGCACAGTTTAGGAATCAGTACTAAATGTATAGTTCAGGCAATGTTGGAAATCCTGGAGAAAGAATGAACATTTTTAGAACAGTAAAGCATATCTGATAGCACATCATTTAGCAAAGCATTTCAAATATTTACATTATTCAATTGGGTTTTGTTTTTTCTGTCGAATAATATGTGTATCAATGTGGGTCAATTGCGACATGAGTACAACGTTTTTTATTGTGTTGTGACCACATATTCAGCGTTGTAGAACATCTAATTTCGTTCTCAATAGCATGACAGTATGTTAATTGACACGTAGACATGTGCCGTATTCGTAGGCATAAACCAGAGACTATCGAGATTCTGCTCGGACATAAGAGCCTCCTTCGTCGACCTGAGGCCAACCCTCCGATCTTGCAGGACTCCCCTTAACCGATCTGGGGTCCATTACACGGCGGAAGCGGCGAGTAAGGTAGCGGATAGGATACTCGACCACTGTAGGCCTTTTTTAGGATAGAGGGCAGGTCACTTAGTGGGTCAGTAACATCTGGGGAAGGCGCGTATAATATTATTAATAAAAATATAAAAGTCACCGACAAAACTGGCATTGATTTAGAAAGACATGTGACACGCACTTCCCCACAAAGGCGTCCTAAATTACAGTCAGGCACAAATAAGGACGTTATTCAACATCAAAATAATTTAACTATACTTGTTATAAATTGCAGAAGCCTCAAGAACAAATCAGCGGATCTAGAACACATAATCCAAACTCATTCCGCTGATATAGTATTAGGCACAGAGAGTTGGCTGTGCAATGACATAAATGACCAAGAAATTTTCCCAATAGATTTCAAAGTTTACCGACACGATAGAGATACAAGACCCGGAGGAGGGGTTTTCGTGGCAGTTAAAAGTCATTTTGAAAGCAGGCAAGTTTCATTTGAGAATAATAACATAGAAAGTGTTTGGTGCACCTTAATACGGACCAATCAACCCAACATAAATTTATGCTCTTTCTACAGACCTCCAGACTCAGATTTTAAAACACTTCACACCCTCAACGATCAAATTTACAATTTTACACGTAAATATAATAACAGCATAAACATAATTGGTGGCCACTTTAATCTCCCTGGTATAGATTGGGACAACAATATCGTTAAATCTGGGACCCGCGATCGCGAATCTTGCAATTCCATGATAAAACTGGTTCAAAGTAACTCCCTTCATCAAGCAGTACGCATGCCCACCCGTGGAAAGAACATATTGGATCTATTTCTTACAAACACGCCTGAACGTATTATTAGTGTATCAACTGATGAGGGCTTGAGTGACCATAAAGCAATTAATGTCCACTTGGACATAGAAATAAAAAAGATCATTAAACCAAAAAGAAAAATTTATAATTACCATAAAGCAGACTTTGAATCCTTTGCCAATCAACTAAACTCTTCACTACCCGAGTTCAAAACCCGCTTAAGTCATGTCAACGTGGAAGAAACTTGGACAGAATTTGTCAATATCATGCAAAAAGGAATCGTAGATTTCATACCTATAAAATACGTTAAAGCAAATCGCGACCCCAGGTGGTACAATAAAGACGTTAGAAAAGCCCTTCGAAAGCAGAGAATGCTACACTCTAGGGTAAAGAGGGCAGGCGTGAACACATCATCCCCTGAGAATAAACAATTAAGGGACACATATAGATCCTCCAAAGTTGAAACCAAAACACAATTACGTAGCGCTTTACTGGACTTTAAACGCAAATTACTTTGCGAGCACTTGGACACTGACCCCAAAGCTTTCTGGTCATATGTTAGGGAAGTAAATGGGAGTAAACAAACCGTGGCTTGCTTAAGGGATTGTAGCAATATAATTCATACAGACAGTGAGGGTAAAGCTAACATCTTAAATTCATTCTTCCAAAGCGTTTTCTCGAATGATGTTGCCACCGCATATCTCCAAGAAACAATACATACTCCACCCATGGAAAAAATAACAGTGGACCAACAAGGAATTCTAAAATTGCTTAACGAGATTAAACCCAACAAATCCCCGGGTCCCGAAAATATACCAGCTAGGGTGATAAAACATTTAGCTCCAAACATTGCCCCGTACCTTGAATTTATATTTAACAAATCTCTCACAGAGTGCAAAGTACCTAAGATTTGGAAAACCGCGCAAATAACGCCTATTTTTAAAGGTGGTGGCAGGGAGGATCCCAGTAATTACAGACCTATATCTCTCACTTCTATCTGTTGCAAAATCTTAGAGCACATAATTGTCAGTTCAATAATGAGACACCTTGACAATATTAACTTTTTAAGTGACAATCAACACGGATTCAGGAAAACTCGCTCCTGCGAAACCCAATTAGGATTATTTACACATGATTTACTTTTATCGGGTGAGAGAGGTAGGCAAGTGGATGCCATCTTCTTAGATTTTCAAAAGGCATTTGATAAGGTCCCACATGGTAAACTCATTCATAAATTAAAGGTCGCGGGACTAAACAAGGGCGCCATAAGTTGGGTTAAAGATTTTCTTTCGGAGCGGGAACAGAGGGTAGTCCTTGATGGCGCTAGTTCCGACAGCGTTCGAGTCACGTCGGGGGTACCTCAGGGAAGTGTGATCGGGCCGTTGCTTTTCTTGATTTTTGTTAACGATTTGAACCGCGAAGTGAAAAGTAAAATTAGGATGTTCGCGGATGACACGGTGATCTATCGGGAGATATCTGGGGATGAGGATCGTTTTATTCTAGAGCAGGATTTAGATTGCATTACTAAATGGTGTTCTAACTGGGGATTGACTCTAAATTATAATAAATGTTCAGTGGTAAATTTCTTTAAAAGATCAACGGGATTCGCTTACAAATTAGCTGGAGGTGACCTAGCAGTAGTTGATACGGTAAAATACCTAGGTGTCACATTCACAAAAGACTTAACTTGGGGGACTCACATACGTAAAGTCTGCGGTCAAGCAAATAAAAAATTGGGATTCATTCGACGCGTTGTCGGAAAAAGTGACTCGAAGGTCAAGGAACGTTGTTACCACGCTCTTGTAAGGCCTCATTTAGAATACGCATGCAGCGTGTGGGATCCGAGTGAAAAAGGTCTCATTCGGGAAATTGAGAAGGTTCAACGCCGGGCAGCCCGTTTTGTAAAAAATTCCTACGATAAAACGCAAAGCGTCACCGAAATGCTCATGGATTTGGGGTGGGAATCATTGGCTGAGAGACGATTCAATGCAAGATTGAAATTATTAAATAAATTTAGATCCGCATGTTTCAGCACCGAGGTCTCGCAAATTATTCGTACTCCTACATACATTAGTCGCTTGGATCATGCATATAAAATTCGGGAAATAGATGCCAGAACTAGCCGACTCAAGGACTCCTTCTTCCCACGGACAATACGGGATAGCAACTGCCGGGTTATAGATAGCAAAAATTCCACTTGCCACCCTCAGCGTCTAAAAAATAATTAGTTGTATTTAAATGCATGCTCTTCCACTAACCTTATGTGTTTTGCTATAATAACCCATTCTTTCCGAATGACTTCATTCATGTTCTGTTCATCTGTTTTTAAGTTTCCCTTTCAATCCCTCGTCCCTCTCCGCGGGGGCAAATTCCTGCTACCTGCAACGTTGGGTCGCATTCCCTGCCATTTATAGACTCTTTGGGGGTAGAGTGTTTCGTGGTGCATTTTCATGTGGTAGTGATGTTTCAATTTCTTGCTTGTTGTGTCCTGGCTTCCGTGTTGTAGGATGTCTTTCGTTCTGCATCATGGGGTGCAGTTTTTAGTTGTTTTGCGGTATATGTGTTTGCATGAGTATTGGATGAAGGGATTTTTGCATGAGTGTGTGCGCTGCTGTGGGTGTAATTTTCCGTGTTGTTTTTTTGCATATGGTATTTTTCTTTTTTACGGTTGGTGACCTAACACCCCCCGCCACACGCCCTTGCGGCGGCTTGCGGGGTATTATGTAGATGTAGATGTAGATTCGTAATAAATCCTATGTATTAGGGTGTATAAATAGTTCTAGAATATTTGAGTAATAAATCTTTACTGAATGTATCCTGAGAGAATTGCATTGTTTGCATCTGTAATGTTTTCGTGAAACGTATCATTTTTGCACGTTATAACTGTTGTTATTTTGAAACAAGTGAATAACGGAAATAAGACGTGCGTGTGTGTTTCTAGCCTAATACTAATGAAGAACGACAAAGATTTCCGCGTAATTGTGCCAAAACCATGCGTTTTGATATGTTCGTCTTTTGATTTTTTAAGTCATGTAGACCGAAGTTTAACGAATCTCTTAGTTTCAAAACTAAGGGTATATATAGCTTCGTGAAGCTGTTGAATTTGTTAATGTTAAACTCCCGTCATCAGCTTGTCACTTCGGTAATATTCTTTGGTATTATAAATGTAGTTACCTGAAAAAGTACTTAATTAGTACTTGTAGTATTGTAGTATTCACTTTTCAAGTTTAAGCTAAAATTCCGTTCTCTCTTCGTTATTTATCCAGTCGCCCCATTTACTACTGTGATTATTCGCATTGCGGTAAACTGTCACCATATAATTGTTATTATTATCCATTCTGCAGTGATCCAAGTGTACCTAATCAAAGCACGCGGGAATTTGGAAACAAAGAAGAAATCGAGCCAGAATGAAGCTACGAGGTATTAACTTGCATTGATGGAAAGATAGCCCAGGCGTGTACACTAATAGGCAATGGTTCGCATTCTTAAATCTAATTACATATTTTACGTATTTTATATACTCCTTCTCATGTATGGTTATTTATTCATTCACTTATTTATTAAATTATATTACCAAAACGAAGCCCAGATACATCATGAAACGACTTTCTTGCTTGCAAGAAAGAAAAACATCTTCAATTGCCATTATATATTTGTGGAGAAAGGAAAGTCAAACGTTTGTATGTCTCCGCACATGTCCAATAATTTGATTTTCCTTTTCATTATTTGATCTTTATACCTAATAAACGAAAATATAGTATCTATAGAACATCTTCAATTGCCAGCATATATTTGTGGAGAAAGTATAGTACCTTTTCTCTAAATCGCACCTTTGCATCTTTGTGCATTGATTCCATAATGGACACTTCTTTCATTTAATCCCAACCCTTTTCTTTCCCTTTTCTGGCTTTCTTAACAATCTGCCCATCAATCACAGTCTTCAATATTCTCAAGAGAACTCAAAAGCAATGGACAATAATCGTCCCATGTTGCGAATATAAATTCGTTAATGCCGTTGGCTCAACTTTAGAATTGTTGAAACTTAAGTTTTCACATTGAGTAAAAACGGAATAAAAATCAGGTGCATTAAAACTTCCTGAGTTAACTCTTAAGTCTCATGTTTAGATTGTTTTGTTGGACGATTTTGACAAATGACTACTGCATATCAATTCGTTTGTCGATGCTATTTCAGGGATGCCATAATGCCATGGCATCTGCAGCCAGACACTCAAATGGCATCAATGATACCTTTAAAGTAATAACTTCCGATGTCATTTCACAGAGCCAAGGACAGTTTATGGCTAAAAATATTGCCCGATTTATAGTCAAGAAAAATTTTGATGCAGCACTATAATTTAGCTATTCTGCTCTTCGGAATAAAAAATCTGTCCACTGTAGGGACATCCCGAGTCTTGATCAAACAATACTGTCGTTCTGCCCCCTAATAGTTGTGGTAATTATGTGTTCTACAGCTTCACCTGAAATTAATGTCAATTAGATTGTCCTGTAATTGCTGCGTACTTTCCTGTGCCAACTAAATAAAGCGTTATGTTCCCAGCTTCACAATCTTTGTGTAACTTGTCTCCGCCAAATATTTGATTGCCCTTTGAGTTTGTGAAAGTGCAAGTCTCCCCTGTTCACATAGATATCAGAGAACTTGAAGTACAAATGCTTGAAGTACAAATGATGGAATCCAAATAAGATCCGTTTTTTTGTTATTTAAAAGAAGACAATTTCCATGGCTTGGCGGCGTCTACCTGATTATCAAAAAAACACGTCAAGTAATTGTCACACATGAATTCTTGCTCCTATCTACGGTGTTGACGTACAAGTGGGGTTGGCAGTCGGCACCATGAAAGGAAATGCGCATACAGACGACACCGGTTTTTCCCGGGAATGCATATTTTGTCTGCCTTAAACAACGAGATTAAGAATTTTCCCTTTGTTCTTTCCTGAGGAGTTTTATGCAGGGGGTGGGTACCAAAGAGGACCTTTGGAGGAATTGGGAACCTTTGGGGATTCCTTTGTTTCCCTCCCCCAGCCGTACGTGCTTAAAAAGGATAAATAAAATCATTTCATTTCAAGGAAAGCTTTCATCCATTTTCTCCCCTCATCCAACTTTGTAATCATCTCATCCGTGATCCATGGTTTCCTAGTCCTTTTAGCGTTAACGATTCCAATAGTGCCTTTTGCGGCTTTCAATAACCTTTTCATGATAGTTTCCCATTTTTCTTCGATAGTACTTAGCCTTTATTATCCTCCATGATTTCCTCTACCGCCTGTTGTTACTCCTTCCTTTTCAAACCATTTACTGCTTCTACATTCCATTTTCTAACTTGCCGCCCCTGCCTTATCTTTTTGAAACGCGCGCTATATTTCATAACAACTAAATTGTGGTCACAGTCCACATCCGCCCCCGGATAGCTGTTCGAATTAACACACTGTTCCTAAACCTGTGTCTTACCAGGATATAATCTAGCTGATAACTTTCTGAGTCACCTGGCATTTTCCATGTATACCTGCATCTTTTGTGGTGTCTAAACCAAGTGTTGGTGATGACTAACCCCTGTCTCCTTCAGAACTCCAGTGCTTTCTCACCATGGTCATGCCTCGTGCCTAAACCGTAGTCCCCCACCTAATCACTATCTCTTCCTTCGCCTACCGTTGCATTCAAATCCGCCATCGCTATCAAATGTTTCCCTGCAGGAATAGACGCGATTATGCCCTCTAACTGATCGTATATCCTATCGACATCTTCTTCCTTATGTTTGCTCGGTGGCATGTATACCTGAATAATAACCAAGTTCGTCGGTTCTGCTTTTATCTCTGCTAGTAATAATCTATCCGTTACTTGCTCTATGTTACTATGCTTCTTCCTACCTCTTCATTTAATATTATGGCAACCCCTCATGGCATGTTGTCCCTGCTGCTGTATATTATTTTATAATTATCACTCCAGTAATCCCCGCTATCCTTCCATCTCACGTCACATAGACCTAAAATATCTATTCTTCCATTTTCCATCTCTCGCTTAATATTCTCCAGTTTACCCGTCATAATCATTGTCCTAACATTCCACGTTCCTCCTGGCATGGGCTTGTGGAAGTATCATTCCCTCTCGAACACAAATTCGAAGGTTTGAGGTCTTTACATTAATCCAGTGTATTTTGAGGGGCGGAGGAAGTATGGAGACGTGTTCTAGTGTGTGCTATATGTCTACATGGCGAGATTAAACAGTGTGCTGTTATCAAATTTTTGCCTTAGCCTCCTCATCGTCCGAGGTGTATTGATTACCATTTGAGGTTTCTTTTGAGTTCAGAGGGAAAAAAACTAAAATAGCATGGCACAAGATCGCATAAGGGATCAAGGAGGATTTTGTTTCTTCTCTTTAAGAGAACCCATCGTGAACACAGACTTTACAATGTCCCAAATTTTCAATTATGAAGCCGACACGTACAACAGTATTTGTATTCTAAAAATATGGTTTGCGATATATGCTTTTGATATCAGTGATTCGCGTTTGGTCATTTTCAATCAAATCTTCAATGACGAGTTTGCGATGTTTATATTGCCTGTGGGTCAGTTATCGGAGGTCCGCTGCCGGTTTCATTGACCAATTATTGGCTTTTCCAGGCTCACAACCACGAAATTTTACCACCCATCCATTAACAGTAGATCTACATACAGCATCATCATCGCAATGAACAGCCTTTTTAAAACGACGGTTGAATCTCAGTAGGAGTCACTTCTATAAGTTGCCCTGTTTAAATTCGCCATGCTGACATATAGCAGGAACACGTCCCCTCGTCTCACCTATGGCCAGCATTGTTTCCATAAAGGGCCCTTAACCGATGATAAACCTCAATAGGAATCACTTTTCCAGCATTTGAAAATTTTACCAGAGCAAGGTTTAAATCGTGTTGACATAGCGCTAGAACAAATCTCCAAACTTCTGCTTCTCAAAATACACTTGATTAACGTGACAACCTCAAACCTGCGCAAATCTGTTAGAGGGGGAATGTTACTTCCACATGCCGCCAGACCAGGAGTGCTCCTGGAGTCATTTTGTTTGCAGTACTAGGACACGTCTCTATACTTCCGCTTCTCAGAATACACTGGGTGAATGAAACGATTAAAACTTGCGCATGCGTGTAGTGGAATAATGTTACTTCCACATGCCGAGACTAGGAGTGCTTCTGAAAGTCATTTTGTTCGTAGTACTAGGACACGTCTCCAAACTTCCGCTTCTCAAAATACCTGGGATGAATAAAACGATATCAGAACTGCGCATGCGTGTTGGAGGGTAATGTTACTTCCATATGCCAAGACAAAAAGTGCTTCTGAAGGACATTTTCTTTGTATTACGAGAACATGTCTCCATACTTCCCCTCCTCAAAATACACTGGTTGAATATAAATTACAACGACCTCAAACCTGGGCTGGCGTGTTTGGGCGAATGTTACTTTCTGGTGCCCAGACCAGGAGTCATTCTAACCGTCATGTTTTTGTAATACTACAAAAAACTAGTCTTAATACTTCTGCTTCTCAAAAAACACTGGATGAATACTGCATAGATTTCAAATCTGGGCATGCGTAATGTGTGGGATTGTTACTTCCACGATTGAAGACCAAGAGTGCATCTACAGGTCATTCATTTTCCAGAATTAGAACAAGTCTCCATACTTCCGCTTCTCAAAACCATCTGGAAGTATGCAACGACCTCAACCCTGGGCATGCGTGTTGGAGGGGAATGTTACTTCCATATGCCAAGACTAAAAGTGATTCTGAAGGGCATTTTGCTTGTAGTACTAGAACACATCTCCAAACTTCCGCTTCTCAAAATACACCAAATGAACGCAACGCTCTCATACCTTCGCATGCCTCGGAATGTTACTTCCAAGAGCCTAGAGGCCAGGATTGCTTATGGAGGTCATTTTGTTTTTTTACACTAGAACATGTCTCCATACTTCATCCGCTTCTCGAAATACACTGTATGAATAGTTTAACGACCTCAAACCTTAGCATGCCTGTTGAGAGGTAATGCAGCTTCCACATGTCTACTGACCAGGAGTGCTTCTAGAGGTAATTTTGTTTTCATAGTCTACAAGCACGTGTGTGGATTTTGGTTTTCAGCCAAACCTCGTGCCTTCAATTTTTTTTTTTATATAATTCTTTACACAGACGATTAATTCAGAATTTAAATAAAATAGGAAACTGGGCATTGAGAGGATGTGTAAAATCCCAGATATTATGAATAAAAAAGGGATTGGACCGAGGAGCTGGAAGTGATTGAATCATCATATAAAGTGACCACTATTCTCATGCATAATGTGATAGCGTGACTTAGTGAATACCGTACCCATCATTCAAAATACCGCCAGGTTAGTTTATGGTTGCGATTTTAGGACTTCATACAACTGTAAGTAGTTATTAATATTATGTAAGAACGAATGAAACAGTTTTGGTTTCATTTCATTAAGAATACGATGAAAATTTATTTAAACATTAATTAATAGGACTTGCATCATGTCAAATTTCAGGAACTCTAACATTTCTTCCTGTTGAATGTTAGTTAATGTGACACATTTAGATATAACTGTCTACTGAGCTGTGTGTTCAGAAAATAACGGGAAATGTTTTTTTTTCGCGGATTTGGACAGTCCGATAGTCAATATTTTGTTTTTATTATGTTGGTATGCATGCCCCTTTAAGAACGATGACATTTTCACCCGTGTTCAATTGTTTAATATTTGTCTATGTGGCAGACGCTAAGGTAGGACGGACGGTGAGATATTTATTTTTATATATATATAACGATTGTACGGAAAATTTCACACGAGCGGCACAGTAATGGGCAAAAGGCTGGTCCAATGAAAGGTTGTGGGAATTGGCGTGTGAAGGGATAGGAAGAGAAGAGAGTGAGGAAGAATTGCAGGAGTACCGGTGATTATTCATTCGAATAGATAAGGGGGTAATGCATTTGCCTCTGTCAAAGGATGTGCAATGTTTGCATGAAGAAAGATAAATTATGTTTTTTGATAGGCAATTAGTGTGGGAACGTGGTGAGGGGGCAATGAGAGAATGTAGGGAGTGGGGAGTTGACCTAATAAGAAGACAGGTTTTACATCGGGGATGGTTGCAAGTAGGGGAAATATCAGGAAATTTGTCACGGGGGGGGGTGCCAAAGGGTTGGTGGATCTAAGAAAGTTTTTGAGATTGGCGGGTCGTCTGTTTGCATGACATGGGCATTGGGGTAGTAAGGATGAGTTCGCGTCATTGTCATGTCAAATAGGAGATAGTTCTTCAAGAAAGGTTTTCAGTCTGTGTGATCCGGGGAAATAGGTGGCGCAAAGGTTGAGTCCTGCGTCAAATGTGAGCTTGTTATTGTGTGGTGTGTGTGGTCGGGTCGAGTGGTGCATTTTATTTTTTTAGTAGCTTTTCTGGGTAACCGTATTTGAGGAGTGCAAGATGTAGATTGTCAAGGTATTTGTTGAGAGTGGCTGTTGTGTCGCCAACCACGCGACATTATTCTGGTGTCAGGTGTAGGATCGCACAGAAATTTTGAGTCTCGAACCCGTAACCTTAAACTTATAGAGCCAATGATCCTGGTTGCGGGGTCATGATCCTAACCAAAACTACCCTACTCTTTACATTACTTCAACCCCCACCCACCCAAAAACTGGAACTCACTGGAATAGCAATAAAAGGAGTTACTGGGACCCTTAACATTTGGTCAGCCTGCTTTCCACCTTCATCCTCAAAGTCAGACGCCCCTGGCTTATCAGCGCTCTCATACCTACTGCACCCAAAGCTCATAAAAGGTGGTGACTTAAACGCCAAACATTCTGCCTGGGGTTGCAAAACCACTATCACACGAGGGCGAGCCCTTCATAAGCTCCTATTTACCAAAAATATCGCAATTCACTCACCGCCTTTCCCTACCCTCTTCCAACATCACGCCCACTCCTCCGATATCCTGGATGTAGTTCTATTATCCGCAGATATCGCATTCCAAATCCTTAACCTAGATAACTCAGACTCGGACCACTGCCCCATATTTTACTATGTTCTTACCCTCCTTCATACAACTAGAAGAGTTAACTGGAATCTATTTAAAGAAAACTGCTTGGCCATTAAACTTGTCCCATCTCCTGCTAGCACTCCAGACAGCATAGAGAAAGCGGCTCAAGATTTTACAAGCACCATAACCAAAATCATTCATCAATCTCGCTACCCTCCTTCTCCGGCCTCCATCGCTGGTGCCACACTACCTCCGGACATTTTGCGCCTAATTTCACTTAGAAACAAGGCCAGAGCCCTTTGGCAACGCACTCATCTCCGCCAAGATAAAATCCGGTTCTGTGCACTTCGAAACCTTGTAACATCCAAAACTAGAAAATATTGGGAAAAGCTTGGCAAGAGAAAATAAGTTCACTCTCACATAAGGACAATTCGGTTTGGACCCTAGCCCGCTGTCTGCGAAGGAAAAAGGTACCCACCCCGCCAATACCACATAATGGGAGAGCACTATACGATGACAGCGACAAAGCATATACCTCTGCCGACTCCCTCGATTGCATTTTTAAAAACGATAATACATCCTCGTTGGATTCGGAACCGTTGAACAGCGTCCATGGCCTGTCACTTTGCATATTCCCCATAATCCCGGGAATTACTTCTCAAGAACTTTACTCCATTTGTCGCGTGGACATAGCAGGGTTGGGTTAGTGGAATCAAAGAGGGGCTTTCATTGCAAAACATTTATTGGACTTACTACACAAGGAGTCCGGCCCGGAAGGAAAGAGGAAGCATAGAGACAGCAGCAGGTTCGGCCTCCGCAAGAGAGTTCCACAACCTTTAGTGTCTTCAGTCACTGCCCTGCTTTGCTTGGGGCGCTCGGGGTTTATATATGAATTCCCGGGTACAAAGACCGGGCGCCGAACTCCGTATCATTAGCGGAAGGGGAGAGAGCAGGTTAACCTCGGTAGTGGGTGACTGTGTCCAGCCACTGTTCACCAAATTTGCTATCGCGGATTCGGCGAAAAGGACACTAGCTCGCATGAGTCCTTCTAGATGTCCGAGCATCATGTCCCCGCGACATTGTGTATTGAGACTGCCATCTACTTGGCTTTTCCGAAACATCAGAACTAGCATTATGTCCCCGCGACATCACCCCAGCTTTGAAATCAAACTGTGAGCCCCTTAGAAGTCAACCTTGCTTTCTCCGCTGTTGTCTCTACGCTTCCTCTTTCCTTCCGGGCCGGACTCCTTGTGTAGTAAGTCCAATAAATGTATAGCAATGAAAGCCCCTCTTTGATTCCACGAACCCAACCCTACTATGTCCACGCGACATATTGGTGTCAGGTGTGGGGTGGCGGAGTCTTGGAGCGGCTTATTTAAATGCAACTTGCCTTCCGTCCATCATACTTCATTCGTTTGATTGAATTTTGATTTAAGAAGTAGTTACGCGTAATGCCAAAAGGAAACTAACCCCATTTTTTTATTAACGAGAATCGGTTATATTGCTAACATATGGCGAATGAATTTTGTCCTAGCCGTATTGTCTTTAAATAATAATGGATTTCGGTGGCAAGGGCACGTATGGGCGCTTTGGCGAATCTCTGCCTTGGAAGCGTGATTTATCACCAAACATTACGAACTTAATTGATTTTACTTCTGCTGTTAATATGATAGAAAGCGCCCCTGTTTCCCCTCCAACTATGCAACAAACATTTTCAGGACATCACATTCATTTAATTCCGAGTTTTAACGGTGATGGGGACGTAAGCATCGAGGAACAATCTTAAGTAAGTGAGTCATATTAGCGGGTGGAGTGAGAATCAGACCTTAAGCGTAGCACGGCTGCGTCTGAGCGGTACCGCTGCCGAATTCATTAAGTCAAATCCTCACGTTATTGAGTCTTATGAATTTTTTTCTAAACTAATGAAAAAGCGCTTCATTCCCAAAATTTCACTGGTCTCTGTTGAAAGAATGCTCACAAGCTGTTTGCAACGCCCCTAGGAAAGCGTGAACGAGTATTCTTCCCGTCTCAGGGAATTGGGACGAAAACTAAGAGATGCTTTTCTAGACCCAGACTCACAAGCGACAGGAATTATGCTCGAGAACCGCCTCCTCTCACAGTTCCATATACCTCTGCCTCTTCTAACAGACCATATAATTTCTAATGATTCCGCACACCACTTTTCTCACAAACACGCAGCCCTCCACTCCATGATCCACCGCCTCCTACACATCCCCCTTTCCCCCAAAAACTTCAAAATTGAACTCGTGAATATCACTAATATAGCTACCAACAATGGTTTCAACCTCAAACTAGTTGACACATTACTACGGAAAAAACAAAAAGCAATGGCCATAAAAAGCATTTTCGTATCTCAGCCCGCAGTATCTAAAGATTTTAAGTGGTGCTCGATCCCGTTTCTGGGAGATCTTTCATATAGGATTTCCAACTGCCAACCCACCTCACTCAAAGCAGCCTTCTACCCACCCATAACCCTCTCCAAACTTCTAGCCAATGGAAAAGACACCCAGGATAGCCTTCTCAAATCAGGCATTTATAAACTGAAATGCGAGGATTGCAACAGCGTTTATGTCGGTCAGACCGGCAGGAATATCAAATTACGAGTCAAGGAACACGCTAGGTGTCACAAAAATCAGAATAAAAACTCTCTCTTCGCCAAGCATTTACTAGAATTCAACCACAGCAGTGACTTTGTCCCAGAGATATTACACACACTCCCAAAAGGATTAAAAATGGACGCTCTCGAGCAATTAGAGATTAGAAGGCACTTGGTGAACCCCAACACGACACTTTGTAATGAGCAATTATTCCCATACCCCTCCCCACTCCTCTCCGAGAAATTAGCCTGGAAATGGTCAAAACAATCCATCAACGCACCTGCGAGCCCCCACCCCCCTAAAATCCTTCCAACCCTCCCCGCCCCCACTCTGTCCTGAGGGTATATATGCTTGCTCTGTCTGTTTTGCAAATTTGTACCTGATGATGCCGCAAGTCGGTGAAACGCGTCGTGCCGTATAATAAAATCTGTGGAAAAGTACGATTCTTTCTTTCTATTTCAATAATGGACCTCTGGTCTGCTTTTCGTCCCGAAAGGACAATTGTACTTCATAGTGAGTGAATGGATAGTGAACATAGACCTTATAATACCTCAGCTAACAGCTGCAGTGGACATAGTTAAACGACAGAACACCCAATTCCATGAGATTAATTTAAAATTAACAGCACAACCAAACGCGAACATGTTTTTTCACTTTGCTAATATCTCTTTTCTAATATGATTTGCTATATCTAACAAAGTGTACGGTTCAACTTAAACAATTTGGAAAGGCAATTAGAAATGTTAATTTGAGCCTCCGAAGCAACTCGTAAGGACAGAGGATTGTTTGACGTGGTCGGTTACGGACTGCATTACTTTACAGGCACGGCGACCGACCATCAGATACAAGCATTAGATAAGAAAATAGAAGGGTTATCCATTCGCACCGAACATGCCCTAAATGCGCGATATACATTTCTGTCCAACGCATCCAATACACTTAAAAGACATGATTTCTTCGACAGGGAAAGCCCTAGAACTCATGCAAAAAAAATATAGAAAAGAGTATCAAAGCATATACTGAGACTATAGCTTCAACAAAATACGCTTTTAAAGTCTTCAGCTACAGCCATACCACTTTTATTGCCCTCACTCGCCAGATCGCTGAACTGCAACATGAGATAGACCTTGTCAAGGCTAAAGTGCGACTCGCCGAGGCTGGGAAGTTCATACCTTCCCTACTCCCTCCCAGCCAGTTCCAGGGTATCCTGAAAAGTATTTCCAGAGCTCTGCTGCCCGATTGGTCGCTCCCCCGCCATCTGGACCACAAAATCGCGATCATGTACGACATTGCTAGCGTGAGAGTGATCCGGCGGATGGGCGACATCAAATTACTCATAATACTGCCGTTGACGCAAAAGGGAATGAGTTTCTAGGTGTTGAGAGCGCTACCTTTCCCGACCACCGATGGTGGGAATAAATCTGTCCTCATACAGCCTGACTCGCCTTATCTGGCCGTCTCAACGGAACAGAGCAACTTTGTACTCTTACCCTACGACTACTCACAGCAATGTAGAACTGAAAGCATGATCTTGTGTCCTCAGGCTTACCCAATACTAACTCCTAACTCCCGCTCCTGTAACATTGCCGTTTTTCTCCGGAAAACAAAACTCATAAAGCAGAACTGCCAGATAGGATTAGCTCAGTCTCCATTTGCAATGTTTATCAAGGGCGAAACGCCTGGAAAGTGGCGCTTTAGCCTCAGTAGCGTCACCGAATTAACTATCGACTGCCCTCAAAAATACTCCAAGTTATCCAACAGTAAGCAAGGCACCCTAACTCTTGCATCTGGGTGTTCGGCCAGCGATGGAGATAATTACATACCCGCCTTAACTGAATTCCACAGTGTAAGTACTTCCTTGCAAACAAATATTTCAGTAGAACCACTGCCAATGATAAATGAAAGTGTTATTGATGACCGATACCTGAACCTGGCAAGTAACGACGCCAACCTTGAGCACCTCTTAAAGTCGATCGCAAAATTAGATACTCATGACGTACCCACCGCATCCCTGTCCGATATAGAAAGAAACGTTAATTCCCTGTCCCCCCTGGGTTTGGACATAAAGCGCGCTCATTACGCAGGAATCTCGTCTTTTGTGGTGCTCTTGAGCTCTACCGGATACGCTGCAAAATGCATTTCCTGTGGGTGCGCGGGCCACATAGCTCGCGATTGTAGCTCTAAAACTCGAGCCTGTTTTAACTGCGGAGCAAGGAGACATATTCCCCGAGACTGTCCCCCGCTATGCATCGGAATATGTAAGGAAGTTGGCCACCTTCCAATTAATTGTCCAGAGCGCTCAAACCGAATGGCCTCGGGAAACGGGATGACCCCGACCAGCGTTTTGAGGAAGACCTCATCCTATCCATCACTCCAGTGTAAGGAATGACGATTAGCGTGCTGATTATAGGAAAATTACGTCACTTCCTTGTAGACACAGGCGCGGCGGTCACGATACTTCACGAAAGAGTGTTCCTTTTAGATACATTAGGAATAGCCCCGTACGACCGCGCGTGAGTGAGCAGCGCCTCAGGTCATGTATTGATGACAAACGGTCAGAGTCGCGTACCTTTCTGTATAGACAATCGTGTTTACCCTCATGATGCTTTAGTAATAAATCTAGGGGACCCACTCAATGAAGGCATATTTGGCTTGGATTTTATGAAAAAGTATCGTAGCTAGATTTATTTTGAGAACAAGACCATTAAATTTGAACCTGACCACATGATGTCTTTAGAATCTGTATGCAGCAAAGTTGAGGAAGTAGATTTCATTTCGTGCGAGAATCCCCCATTAGGACCCTGCGAAGAGGCCGACACGGTGCAATACTGTTTCATAAACTGAATGACTTCGTGGAGAATAGCGATGGGACGGGTTCAAGGAGTTCCCATTAGTCCGGCTACTTTTACGATGAGGAAAATGTGCTATAGAAAGTTGACCCTTCGGAGATTGAACCAATTTTTATAAAATGTGCACCCAAAAATATGCGGAAATTCATTTTGACTCGTTGCCACGATAATCCCCTATGAGGAATAATCACGGAATCGAGAAAATGGTGGAAATCGTCCAGCGACACTTCAACTGGAAAGGCTGTTATTCGGACACCCTCCAGTACGTTCAGTCTTGCATCGAATGCCAAATGAGCAAATTACGCGTGAATAATATTCCATTACAGCCAGTGGTTGAAGCCGCCTACCCAATTGAGAAATTAGTTTTGGATATTGTTGGACCACTTACCCTATCCCTCCGAGTTAACCAATATCGTTTAACTCGCCAAGATTGTTTCGCAAGATATCATGAAGCCTTTACGACTCCAGATCAATCGGCTAAAACAGTAGCAGGATTTTTTTTCGAGCACATAATTTGCCGTCACGGTGTGCTTAAATATTTACTGGCAGACAGAGGTGCAAACTTCACTTCGAAACTAATGAAAAACGTTTGCAGGGAACTGAAAATATAATCTATCTTCACTTCTCTCCATATAACCCTGCCTCAAATGGTCGTCTAGGGCATGCACACCATTCCTTTGCTTCCGTGACTTCCCATTATGCAGCCCAAGACCACTCTGATTGGGACGAACAACTGGGCTTCGCATTGCTCACTTATCGAAACAGCAAGCAGCAAGCAAGCACCAAGTGGTCAAGCACGGAAGTTAGTTTCCCGTTGGAGAGGACCCTCCAATACAGTTAAATTTAGAAGCCCTGTTACCGCAGACATAGAGGACCTGAAACACGGAAGACGTCTCCTAAGTCATATGCGTAACCTTTTACCCTCACCGCCAGATAATCCCTTACTTCTGTTTTTATCTGACGGCATGGCATCACAAGACGCCGAGCAACCTCCAACATACCCCTCTCCAAAAGAACCCGCTCGTGTCTCCTTATCACCATCCAACTTCGAAGGCCTTGAAGATTATATTGCAACTCCAAGTCCTCCCTTCAATCCCTCTTTCCCCTATAATCTCCGACCGTTACCAAGTAGAGAACTTTCCTCTAATCCTAAAATCCATTCTTAACCAGCAGAGGGATTGAGCCTGCCTGGAGCAATGGTACCCTAGAGGAGGAAATTAGTTGCCATTTTTGGAAGTGATGTGTCCGACTTGCAAGTGCGAGGACTCTCAGAGGCGGAGATGCAGTTTGGACGCCGATGCAGAATGGAGTATCCCATTCACCCCCGAGTATGCGCCCATCCCTGGAAAGGATCTGCACTTGGTGCCATCCCTGACCCAACCTTTGATGACCATGACCGCCTCCACATGGGAAGAAGATGCCCGATGCACGGAAGACGATGGACGCAATGTTGCTGACGCGACCACAACCACCTGGCGGCCTCGACACCTGGAAGGACATCGATTGGCCCCTAATGCGCCCACCCAATTCGGTGATGCGACAATTTACCTGCAACAGTTACTCCCTTTCTATCCCAAGGTCCCTTGCCGCACTCCCTTAGCACCTAGGAAATTCCCCGAGAGCCAGGAAACCTCTCCACCACACCCACCGCAAGCAAAATCGCAGGGAAAGAGCCGCAAACGCCGCCCGGAAACCGAAATTCAGAAGTGCCAATAACTGTGTCACTAGTATGCTAGTCCTTCAACTTTATGACCTTCTTCTACGGCTGCATTGAGGAGTTAACGTGGTTCCTAAAGGAGAAGACCGGCTGGACAAGCGGACTCTGCATGCTCCTCGCTCTATTATTCCAGACGGTGTGTATAGTGCTCACGTGAATATTAGTGCAAGCTTTGAGGAAAGAGGAAAACAAAGACGGAGTGCTCCTTCATTTTAACCCTAGTCATATGTACTTATATTTTAATGTTTGCTGTAATTCTATGACTTTTTTACGAACACTCAGGCTAAGAAAATGCCGACGTTACTGCATTAATGTAGTGTTACGAATTTCACAAGTGAACAATGTGAAGATGAATGTTTTTTTAATTATTATTTTTGTATGATTTTCATTCACTACTTTTGCCAATGTAATGTCATCCCCCCAAAGGCGCGATGCTATATAAGGCGAGACGCTCCTGGAGCAGGACCCCCCCAGTTCGTCAGCCCACTTGCCAAGGTGCGCTGGGAGTAAAACTCCTCCTCAATCCCCTCAAGAGCCTAGCCTATATACCAAACCCAAAGTCCTACAATCAAGCACTCTGCTCCTGCCAATTAGCCCTACCAAACGGTCTCCACCAAACGAAAGCTCAGAAACCAATCTGCCCAGTAATACTTTCAAATTTCCACATGTAACCGCTTCACCTGCCTCTCCCCCTCCCCCTAGGATGACCAAAATAAGGAAACCCCATGTGATGATGCTGACACTGCAGCTCAGCCCACTCCACCTCCTAAACCCCGTATCCCTCCCATTTTTCTCTGCGACATAACCAACTGGCAAATTAAATAAAATGAAATCCGGCAAGCCTGCACAATTCCTCCTGTGGCAAGTCTCATTCGCAATGAGATTCGAGTTCAATGCCAAACCATCTCCGACTTCAGAGCTGTCACTAAAAAACTCACCTCCATTAACTACGCATACTATACAGGTACGTACCAACTTCAATCAAACAAAAAGCCTCATTTTGTCCTTCGGGGAATACCCACAAATATCCCAAAAGAAGACATTGAAGAAGCTCTGTCGGACATTGGCTTCTCTGCGGAGAATACCTCTCAACTGCGTTCAACCCGACCAAACTGTTTTCAGAGGCAGAAAGGGTGCCAACCCTAATGCCGAGCTCCCACGAATCGTCCCCATTCCTCTCCTGCCCTACCAAGTCCCACTCCAGGTCTCCTCCTGCTCTAAAGAATTTCTAGAGCTAAATTTGGTTCTCCACCTTAAGACTTCGGTGGAACCATACAGACCTCCACCTGAACCTCCACAGTGCCTAAGTTGCCAATGCAATGGGCACACCTACAAGACGTGCGGCCTCCCACCTCAATGCACCGAATGTGCTGGCATTCACCATTATAGAGAATGCCAGAAACACAAAACCTCCCCAGCCAAATGCATTAACTGTGGTGGTCCAAAAACAGCCAATTACAGAGAAGGCATTGTTCACTGTGAACTTCTCTTCAAAATGTGCAACACTAGAGAAGCCCTAGAACTACTTGGAGAAAAAACTTGGCATGAGAAAATAAGTTCACTCTCACATAAGGACACTGCGGTATGGACCCTAGCCCGCTGTCTACGAAGGAAAAAGGTACCCAACCCGCCAATACCACATAATGGGGGAGCTCTATACGATGACAGCGACAAAGCAAATACTTCTGCCGACTCCCTCGATTGCATTTTTAAAAACAATAATACATCCTTGTTGGATTCAGAAGCATTGAACAGCGTCTCTGGCCTGTCACTTTGCCCATTCCAAATATTCCTGGAAATTACTCCTGATGAACTTTACTCCATTATGTCCCACTCCAAAACCAAGTCATCACCGGGACCCGATCAAATCTCCTACCTGCACCTTAAAAACCTTCCTAAATCTTTTATCAAACACCTATCAAATCCCCTCCTTTCTTTTAAACCGCACATTCTTTGTAGCCCTCAACAATGCCAAATCAACTACCCGGTTCATATCCGCAGGCTTTCCTCAAGGATCAATTTTGTCACCTGTCTTATTCAACCTCTACATTAACAACCTCCCCTCCGACCCAAAAGCTACCTCCATGCGGATGACACAGCTGGAGCGTCAACTTCCTTTGACCCAAATCATGCCGCGAAAAATATCCAAGAACACCTCAAGAGCATAGCAGAGTGGATGACCGATTGGAAACTAACAATAAAAACCACAAAATGCATAAACGTAAACTACGCCGGAAAATGGAAGACACCTCACATTACTCCTATCCACTATTGCAGGGAAATAATCCCCCAGGCATCATCGGTTAAATTTCTTGGTGTAAAAATAGACAGTAAACTCACTTGGCAATCACACACTCAATATGCACTCAACAAGGCCAATTCAGCCGCTTTCTTATTCTATCCCCTCATAAAACGCACCAGTCCCCTTTGTCTTCTAACCAAGGTACTGTTATTTAAATCTATGATACCACCTATCTTAAGGCTACCCAGCCTGGGGCTCAATAGCCGCAACCAAATTGAAGAAAATGACACGCTTCCAAAATAATACTCTATGAACCCTTACATACGATGCCTGGTTTGTAAGAAACTCAGATATTCACACCGATCTAAAAATGCCGGACCTTCCAACATATCTAAGTGACCTAGCCACGTCATTTCAACAAGCAATAGGAAATACTGGTAACCCATTATTAGAACCTTTATGGGATTATCCTGATAATCCCCATTTCAGATACAATTGTGCTAAAGCAAGCATAAATGGGCAGTCATAATCTCGAAATATAATACTGTCACAAACTGCATTAAAAAATATGTCCGTTTCTGGATGTTTTATTCTGAGGTAATGAAGATTAATATTTAATATGTTTATGTTAATTTGGGTTGATAAATTGTCCAAAATTAAATGACAATGAATGCATAAATGAATTAATAATTGTTTAAATGAGTCTGTCATTAAATTGGTTTGATATTTTATAATTTTTGAACACAAACTTTATAATTCAAGGAGACTTCTCATCGTCTTAAACTGTTCCAATATTTCATCGAAATCTGTTTTGATTGATTCTGAATTTTTTATGAAAATAAAGCCTATAAAAATAAATAAAATATACTCAATGAACCTGTATGGAATCAGTAATTATTAATTGGCTTTGAAATCGCGTGCATTTAAAACAATTGACTTATATATGTCATACATATATTCTAAAATAAATGGCATTTCTAAGCCTATAGATGCCAATCAAATACAATGAAGATGAAGAAATGAATTCATTTTACAAACACTGTAATTAAAAAGGAGTGCTTCATAATATAGGATTTGTGGCACCCAATGGGGTAATTGCAAAATGGATGTGGAAATAACTTAAGAAGCCCTATCTTCTACCGAGCCTGTATTAAATACAGTTTATTTTATGTTTAATTTTTCAATATTGAATCTTTCAATAAATTGTATTTTAAAAATCCACTTTGAATAATTTGGTCTCAATGTACTGGTTAATCGTGGAATACAAAATGAAGTATTATTTTCAATTTATATTGACACTATTTACAGCTGTAGGTTGGCACTTGATTCCTGTTCAATTCCATCCAAAACATAGACCATAATTACTTCAAAAAGAAGCATTAACATATATATTTTCTACGCTTAGATGGATACTCCAGTCAATTCAAGAAGAGTTTATCATCAGAACAAATTAAAAGACAACTATCTCAGCAGCTGGTAATCTTGTCGTGAATGTAATTAGGTGTTCGCCAGAATTTGAAAGGTATATGTTTCATAAAAGATATCACCAGTCCATTCTTTCCATGTGTGGCGTAAATAGGAAGAAGTTCAAATACACATAAATAACCTTAAAATTGACACTGAGACAGTTCACCTCAAAGAGATGTATTCTTCCAAAGAGTGCAATACAACTTTTGGTTACGGTAGATCCTTTAATGTCACCCATTAATTCACAATGCAATCAAATAATTTGTGCGTTCTGAATCTGAGAATGAATACTATATAGCCTTAATGAACGTGTATCGTGTATTTCTGAAGGTAAGCACAGTACGCTCAAAGGCATTAGCGATAAGTGAAATTTAAAATGTGACAACAATCTAATACATTACTTGAGAATTAAGTTTGTTTGGTTTGAACATTTGATGGCGACGTCTCCATGGCAATAGTAACAAAGAAGTGAAGAATGAAAGGTTTCAAATTGGAGTTCAGATCCAGTCTTATTTCATTAATAAAATACAGTAGGCTCTTAACAGTTATATGCTCTTAATATTCTCGTTTATAATGTAAAAATAGTAAAACAATGTTGTTTGAGAAAATATTTGATTTTAAAATAATTTCTATTCGGTTCAAATCATTAGAAGTCAGATTAATTAATATTTCAAACAACAGAGCTCATTATACTTGAACGAAATTCTAGGAGTACCATGTCGCAAGTATGCGACATGGGACTCCTTCCCTGGCTCCTCCGAATGTGCCACGTGACCAAAGACAATGTTTCAAAAGTATTCCTCCCCTGACTCCTAAATTGGGTATAAAAGCCCTGGTCGCCGGGAAAAAAGCAGTCAGTTGGTTATCTGGCGGTGACCGGTAGGGCACGATGATTCGGCTATGTTGCGCTTGTCGCGACAGTGTGTCCTATTCCTGACTAAACTACGGAAGAGGGCTCTGCCTAGGCTACGTTCGTTTGACCTCGTCCACCCTGCAATACTCTCTTCCTTTCCGACGGACGAGGGCTCCGCCTAGGTTATGTGTTTCGTGACCGCGTCCTCCCTGCATGTACCCTGTCCCAGCTAATTTTCTGCCAAATTCCAAAGAAACTGCGGGAGATGCCGCAACAGTAACTTTGTACGGTATTTCGTCATAACATCTAGTTCCTTTAAAAAGCCCCAAAATTTCAGAGTTTAAGAGGACGCCTCGGTAGCTTAAGTGGCTAAAGCACTCGACCGGATATTGAGGGATCTGGGTTCGAGTCCCAGTCAAGGCGAATGATTTTTACGCTCTGAAATTGTTGCATTAATTTTCTGCCATTTGAATTCTGTCCGCACTCGCGTTGGTTTACCGAGGGTATAGCCATCCATAATTTGCTTATACTTATGTAAATGGTGCATTATGACTGATGTTGGGTAATATACGTCTGCTTTGGTAATACTCGGTGTAGTTTCTCTGACCTTCCCCGATACCCTTTGTGCCGCACCATAGAAACCCCTCTTGCGACATATTGGTGTCAGGTGAGGGGTTGCACGGTTAGACTTGTGATTTATTAAGTGTATGCGACAGTGTCTCATAGATTATCATGTGCCCGTGTACCTTTTTAATTCGGAAGTTCCGTATTTTCTCGAACAGGTGGGATATGCTAATCTGTGCTGACCTAACGAATAATTATTTTAAGACACGTGCTATAACCTCATCGCGATTCTCTGCGCGCAATTAAACTAAAGATCACTTCATCAGGAACCATCAATTATCCCATTCAGCGCCCACCATGGGTATCGGATAGGGAAGACAAAAATATCCTAAGAAGTAGATACAAGGCCAAACTAAAGGAATATAAACTTAAAGTGAAAGAGTCTAAAAACAAATCCTGGGAGAAGTTCAGCTCCTGAAACCTCGAAGAAAATGCCTGGGGATTCATTTATAAATTGTTCTCGGAAAAAATGAAGCTACCAACCATCCAAGGGACTACCCTCAGGGACGACGGAAGCATCCCTTTGTTGGAGGAAAAAATCAAGCTATCCCTTGACACTCTGCTTCCGGACGACACATTCGACAACAAGGAGCATGAGCAAATCAGGAAGGAATCTAAAATAATCCCCGAGTCTGAAAAACTTGATCCATTCACGGAAGAAGAAGTTCTCCATGCAATTGGTCAGATTAAACCGAAAAAAGCGCCTGGACATGACCAAATCCACGGCCTTGTTATCAAAAAACTTGTTTACAACATAACAAGTTTTCTAGCAAATATTTACAACGACTGTCTGCTGCTATCATACTTCCCCGACACTTGGAAATCAGGGACCCTACATGCAATTTTAAAATCAAAAGAAAAAGACCACGCAGATTCCAGCTCTTTTCGTCCTATCACACTCCTACCTGACCTAGGGAAAATCTTTGAAAGATTAATTAAAGAGAGAATACAAATAATTCGCGAGGACAGGCTATATCATCCTAATCAATATGGCTTCAGGAAAAACCGAAGTACATCAGACGCAATCAAGGCCCTCCTAAATAACTTAAATAATCAAATCAAATAAACATTAGTAGTTTTCATTGACATAAAAGGTGCATTTGACTCTGTCTGGTTGCCTTCTGTCCTTCAGGAGCTGAAAACACTAAAAATTCCTTCGAACCTAACCAGACTCTTTTCAAATTACTTTACAAATAGACAGGTCGTATACAAAATGAAAACTATCTCAACAAAGAAAATCCTCACCAGGGGCTGCCCACAAGGATCTGTTTTGGGTCCGTTAATGTGGAACCTTATTACTAACCAGATCTTAAGGAAAGAATTCCCCATAGGATGTAGATTAATAGCTTTTGCTGATGATATGGCTTTGTCTATTGAAGCTAACTCAAGAGATAAAATGGAGAAGCTGACAAAAAGTTGTATTGGACAAATAGAACAATGGGCAATAGTTAATAAATTGGTAAGTTCAACAACCAAGACAGAATACATGGTCTTCGGAAATAAAATGTCTAGGAACCCCAGTGTCAAAATCTACAATAGCAATAGCCGACGCACACCATCTTTTAAGTATTTGGGCATCGTTTTAGACGAAAAATTAACTTATCAGGCCCACATTAATTTCATAGCCAGCAAAACCAAAAAAGTTTTTCAAGCTGCCCGTAGGTATTGCAAAATTAATTTTGGAACGGACTCCCTTCAATTGATATACAAAGCTGTAGCAATACCCATTGTTACCTACGGCTGCTCCATTTGGGGTCACAAGGTTAACTACAGCAGAATCGAAAGGAAACTTAGAGAAGCACAAAGACCCTGCCTCTTAGCAATTAGCAAAGGTTACTCGACAATCAGCACTGACGCACTATGTTTAATTACCGGACAACCACCTCTAAAATACGAGGTTATGGAGAGAATTAGCATAACCGAAGTCAAATCGGGCCAAGGCACAAAATACTTCAACTCCGAAATCGAACACAATCACGCCCTAAGCAAAAAACAATTAAAAGAAATACTCAGGGAACAAACAATTCATCACTGGAATAAAGACTGGCTGAATTCCGATAAGGGTATTCACACTAAAGAAATATTCCCAGACGTCATTGAAAGGCTAAATATAAAATTCAAGCTAACTAAGAAAGCGACGCAACTCCTATCAGGGCATGGAAATTTTGGACACTACCTCAATAGAATAGGAAAATCAAGGACTAATCTATGTAGTACCTGCCTAACAGAAGACACCGCCAAGCATAGAATAGAGGAGTGCCTACAGTATGAAAAACCCAGACATGAAATTTGGCACAGTATGACTTGTAAGAAAACCAAGATGCGTGAGATTGTGCTATTTTGCCTTAAGCATAACAACGACCAATTATTTAAAATGGTGCAATGAAATTTGATAATTATAGTGACATTTGAAGTTGGTAAATTAAATGCTTGATAAAACTAGTAATTGTATTGCTCGTTTATTGTGTAAATAAAATTGTATGTAATTGCTATTTTAAGTTAACGTGTACTATTTTGCCTCGTGTACGATCAGGAAAAAAAAATCTTGTATGACTCTGTAAACTGAAGTGTTATCATAGAATAATATATTTATTTCTTGTAATAATTATTATCTCTAATTGTACTAAATTTGGGTTGTACATTACTTCTGTATTTTAATACTACTGTATCATCTTGTTTGATATTTCTTTTTCTCATATTGTGTAATTGATGTTAATTATATCAGAACACAAAAGGGGGATTAAGCGAGAGCAGGAACCCCCTCAACATATCATGCTATTTTTCTGTATGCTATTCTTTTTTGTATTTGCTTCCGCAATAAAAAAAAAGGAAAGTTGTGATTGAGGAAACTCCTTCACCACCTTTCCTTATTATTATTATATTATTATTACACTCGGAGTATGAAAAAATAAATTAATTAAGCACAGTCAAATTTTAGTGTAATTAGCATTGGGTTGAATTTCGCGATGGATTTCCTTAACCCTCATAGACTTGGGTACCCTAACCCTTTTCTCGATTATCAAGAAAGCGCAAATTGATTAAAATTCGGCCGTGCACTCGACTTCACACCTTTGGTTAATGTGTTAGAACAGCCGGGAAGTAGCGCGAGTCCGCAAAATGGTTGCGGAGAAGCAGCGCAAACCGCCGCTATTGGCAGCGAGATTCATTTAATTCCAACGTTTAGCGGGGAAGATGAGATTGGGGTTGGCAAATTTTTGGAAAGCGTTCGTATTGTAAGTCATCTTAGTAGCTGGAATGAAGCACAGACCTTAGGAGTCGCTCAACTTCGGCTTGGAGGAACCGCCGCGGGTTTTTTCTCTGCAAATCATCACATATTAGGTTCATACAAGGACTTTTCCATTAATCTCAAGAGGAGATTTTCCCTAAAGGCATCTCCAATCATGTTAGAAAAAATATTTAACACTTGCGTACAAAAACCGCTGGAGAGCGTCGCAGAATTTCCAACCAGATTGCGCCATGTCGCCCGTAGGCTACGCGAGTCATGGGGCGAGATTGATTCAGAAACAGCGAAGAATTCAACGTAGACTTCATGTGCAATTTTTAATTGGGCTGAAGGAAGAAATTGGTAGGTTTGTGTTGGTTCGTAATCCAACAAACTTGATTGAGACAGAAGGGTTCGCAAGCGTTGAAGAAGCTAGTGTCAGAAATTACGCCGTCAACAGAGACGTAAATTCACCACAACAGTCTCATGCGTGGTTGTGTCAGTAACCCCCTAGGTGGCCGCCATCTCCAAATATAACACCTTGGTAGGGTATGAACGCGAATCCTCCAAATGTTGCAGGTTGGCAGTTTCCCGTGGAACAAATTAACGCCGCACAGGCTGTCGGAAGGGGTTCCAAAGTAAGACTGGTTCCCCCGATGCAAGTAGGGACACCGAAGGATAGATAATCACGGCGCACACGTTTGCTTTCGCTGCGGTAAAACCGGTCACATTGGTCGAGCGTGTAGATAGAGGGAGAGGGGAACGAGGCCGTCTTTGTGTTTAAATTGTGGAAATGAAAATCATATGGCTAAAGATTGCCCGCTCGTGAAATGAGGCATTTGTCAAAGGACTGGCCATCTTCCCAGACGCTGCCCGAGCGCGAAAACCCCTTCGTGGCAGGAAACGCCGATCTCCCGACTGGGAGGTCGGGACGGATTTAATTCTAGTGGTAACTCAAGAAGCAGGATGGACAATAGTAGTTAATAATGTTAGAAAAGATAACAATTTTCTAGTGGAAACGAGAGCAGCCGTTACCATCATTGATAGTAAAAAATATCCTTTTGGCCAATTAAGGAATTCTGATTACAATTCTCGGTTGCGAAGCGCGTCAGGTCATCCCTTGCCAATCATCGGAGAGTGTTCGTGCAATTTTTGATTGATCATAAATTATATCCCCATGACATCTTAGTAGTGGATTTGGGGGAAACGAACTATGACGGTCTTCTAGGCCTTGATTTTATGAATTCCAAAGAAACTGCGGGAGATGCCGCAACAGTAACTTTTAACGGAGTCATCCGCTAATGTGCATTTCAATGCAACAATTTCAGAGTGTAAAAATCACTCGCCTTGACTGGGATTCGAACCCAGATCCCTCAATATCCGGTCGAGTGCTGTTGTTCCCTTAAAAGCCCCAAAATTTCAGAGTTTAAGAGGACGCCTCGGTAGCATAAGTGGCTAAAGCACTCAACCGGATATTGCGGGATATGGGTTTGAATCCCAGTCAAGGCGAATGATTTTAACACTCTGAAATTGTTTCCTTGATTTAATGGTTTGTTACGGGAAAAGTATATCGTTCAATAAACGGAAAATAAGAATGGGTGAGGGACACGAGACAGACCTTAAATCTAATGGCGTAACATCGCAGACGAACGAGCTCATAGGCGCCCATGAAATTGAAGTTTCCAAAGAGGTCAAGGCGTTTGATTCTTTCATTTATAGTATAATTAATGGCAATGATTCTCAAATGGCCACGTATAATTTAACATACCTTGAGGAAAAAACGATAAGCGACACTAAAAACCAAAGTGCTTTTCCGGCAGAGATAATGAAATTTAACTCGCGAATAAACGGCAGTATGGAGGGAATTTGTTTTCAAGTAACGACGGAGTAATCGACAGAAGGGAATAAGGATAACGGATCTCTAAATAAGGATTCACAGAAATTAGCAGAGGTGGCGAAGGCCGAAAGAGTCATAGAGAGGTTGCCACCCGCGTCGCAAGGAAGCAGCACCGCTAGGGACGAAGTTAATGGCGATGTCTTCGAGGTTTCCACCGACTCCCGGTTTGGGATAAAGAAGTCGGGTGATGATAGTGTTTTTTCGCCAGTAAGAGAGGATAGATTTGTTGTCCCCTTGTGCGATGGCAAAGTTCGCGAAACTCAGACCGGCGCTAGTAATGGGATTGGCCGATCGAGTAAAATTGTATCAGAGGAATCTATTAGAGTACCGCCGTTATCCGTTGTGTTGTCGAAGATAAAGAGTCAGATGGTTGAAGGCAAAGAAGTGCGAGTCATTGGAAGCGAGAGAGATTTATTTATTCTGCCGAGCATTGCTTCGGTGTCACCTGAAGGCAATGTCCCCATATTACTTTGTAACATTCGTAGCAGCGAACAAAAGGTAAAAAGGGGCTATGTAGTTGAGGTGGCGCCATTCCCAGAGGAAGTTCAGGCACCCCTCACTAACTGGGTAGACGCTGAGGACGAAAACTTCTGGCCAGGTCCTTCCGCGCGTTGGGGCCCGTGTCCACTCTCTAAACATCATTCTTTAGGGATGCCGAGACGAAGAGGCAGTTAATCCGCGTCCGAGAGTTAGGCCCTGATCGCGTTAAGGGGGTGGGACCGACGCAATAAGAACGCACTGCGTCAATCGCTCGTATCAGTGAGAGTGCCCGGCTTGGATAGTATGTCACCCCATCCCTTTTCGAGGCACCACCCTCTCGGCGGTAGATGGAGTTGAAATCTCCGCCCAATATGGCCCTCCCCAAGAAAGAATACTGGTAGGGGAGAAGGAGTTCATTAAAATATGATTCGCGCTCTGCCCTCGCGCGCTCACCGGAGGGAGCGTAAAGGTTCGTGATATGGATACCAACAAGATAGCGAACGTTTTTCGTACCTGAAGCGTGGCGGCGAACATGAGAGAACGGAATGCCATTTCGGACTAGGGTGGTGGTGCCAGAATGACTTTCGGCGAAATTGCCGAAAGCCTAAAAGATGTTTGTATCCCAGAGTATGTCCTCTTTTACCCCTTGAAGGAGGATTACATCAGCCCTGAGATCGCGGAGAAAACGTTGGACTGCACTTTTTAAAGCGCTATAAACCCCAGCAATATGAAGCGAAATAATATTAATTGGTGGAATGAGAGGACAGCTATGGGCACCGGACATCACTTACCAGAGTCCTGGTCTTGGCTTACGTCGCTTCGGTCGCCGCTCGAGCCCAAGCGACAAGAGCTTCGCAGCTTCCCGGGACGCTTCGTCCGACGGGCCGACGATCGAGGCCTCGAGTTGTCACTGCATACCTCCCCCTCGACCTCGTCAAAAGAAGAAGACCCAGCCGTGGTCTCTACGAAGAGCGGGTTACTCGGCAGCGTTCAACGGGGGGCCTTCTTTTAGGCAGCACAGCTGGTGACCGGCCCAACCCAGGAGGTGGCCTCGGGGGGACCGGGAGCGGACTGGAGGTCATCTGCCGAAGGGGCTCCATCGGGAGAAATCGGAGGAGATCGATCGAATTGTCCCACCTCTAGAGGAGCCCTGGTAATATTGCGGACACCTTGGCTTTCCTCCACCTTGGCCTTCTTGGTTGCAACGGGCGCAGGTGCGGCGCTGACCCTCTTAGATGATGATGGCCCGGTTGCCGCCAATGTGGAGGTACGACGGGATATTTCTTTCCACCGTCATCCGCACCTCTGTCGTCCCTGTCAGCACGCGCGCCATTTTGTCGCCCTCCCACCTGTTCTCCCACGAGCGATGGATTTTTCCAAAACGGTGAAGCTCACTTGTTATATCTTCCAATGGGGTATCCACGGGAAGACGAAGAACCCTGACATTACAAAGGCTACCGAAGGTCTCGTCAATGGTAATCGTCGTCCTCGGATCGTTATGGATGGAAACGGTAGCTTTCTTGGGATATAATATAGAATCCTCTTCATAGTAGCTTCAGTTGCCAACAGGAATACCAAATGGCGGTTATATCCAAATTAGATATCCACAATCTTTTCCGGTGTGAGGCCCAGTGACTCTAGTGTAAGGAGGTGGACCTCCAACGGAGCAGGGGCCTTCGCCTTATCGTCAATTTGCAAGGCGAGCGTGTCCACGTGACGTACGACCATTTTGAAACAAATCAATTTGAGCACGCCAGCGCGAAAAAAGTGAGAGCGCACCGAAAGCACTCCAAAAAAGAAATAAACACTCGTGCGCACTCCCTCCCCGCTACACGCAACCGTTTGTAGCAAATAAAAATGAGCCTAAGCTCTACACCAATAGTCAAGGTCAGTCTTGATCCAGTAAACAGAACGAAAGCACGGCCTTCCCGGCAGCAGAAGTCGAGAGTCAAACCGCACGTTTCTTGATGGACTAGGCGGTCAACCGCCGCTCGAAACAAAACACGATCGGAACCTCGACTTCCGAGAGAGTCCGGCAGCGCCGCCCTCCGAATCGCGGCGGCCAAAGCCTCGGACGCCGGTGAAATTGAGCCACTTGGTGAACACACGCAGCACCTGTACAGCAAAGTTAACTCTTTTTCGGGAAGTTAGAAAGGGATATCAACGATCGCAGTTAGAGATAAGTTTGGTAAGGTAATATTGGACGCAGGGAAGATCCAAGAGAGATGGAAGGAATATAAAGAAGAACTGTAATAATAAAGAACTTAGACCAACAAAGTTAGACATAGAAGAGGAACATGATGTAGAGGAAGATAGCTTAGGTCCAGGCATACTAGACAATGAGAGAGAAAGGCCATTAAGGGAGATGAAACAAAATAAGGCCGTGGGGTGGATAACATTCCAGCCGAACTTTTAAAAGGCTTAGGAAAATGTGGGAGAAAGAGGCTATATGGGCTGATCCGTAGTATTTATGAGGGAATCTGGTCGGAAGACTTTGTCAGATCATTTTTAATTCCAATTCCAAAAAGGTTAGGGGAACATCAAGTGAGGACTACAGGATGATAGGATTGATATCCCATGAAGCTAAAGTTGTTCTAAGGATCATAAACAAAAGGATAGAGAATAGGGCAAATGATTTCTTAGGGGAGGATCAGTTTGGGTTTAGGAAGGAGAAAGATAGGTGTGATGCCATTGCAGTAATGAGATTATTAATTGTGAGGAATATAGAACACAACCAGGATGTATTTGCCTGTTTTGTAGCTTTCGAAATAGCATTTGATATGGTTGAATTGGGAAAAACTAATGAGTATATTGCAGAAAATAGGAATAGATTGGCGGGACAGTAGGCTAATCCGCAACCTGTATATGTCTCAGACTGCTCAGGTGCGAATGGGAAATGAGGAGTCCTGATGGGTAGTGTTAGGAAGAGGTGTAAGGCAGGGTTGCCCACTATCACCGTTGCTGTTCAACCTATAATAATAATAATAATACTTTATTCATTTTAAAAATGGTACAACCATTTTAAATGTCGTAAATATAAGTATTATTTAACATATAAACATACTTTCTTAAATGTGATGAAAATTGTCACAAAAGAATTCATCCAATGAGTATAGTGGGTGAGCAAGTAACCAGGTATATACCCTATTCTTGAAACTCTGGATAGCATCTGATTTCAACTGAGTAGGCAGATAGTTATACAGTGGTATGTTTATATTGTGAAATGTGTTGTAAGTTAATGACAATCTACAATAAGTAGTATTTAGATTCGATTTACCTCTAGTGGAATAGTTATGGAGGTTGGATCTTAATTGGTAAGTTTCTAGATTAACTTTCCCATGAGTCAGAGCCTTAAAGATATACAAACAAAATACAGTCATGATTCTATACCTAATAAAAAAAGGTTTGCAAGAATCACATGGTGGTATATTAGCAAGAGAGCGAATAGCTCTCTTTTGCAGTAGCAAAATTTGTTTAACATGAGAGGAATGACCCCATAACTCAACACCATAATTCAAATGACATTGAAAGAAGGCATACTTTAAGAGCTGCAGACCGACTGTCATCAAGTTCAACCAATTGGTGGCGATCATCCAAATATGACTTCATTAGTTTCAGTGCAACTCCCTTAATACCATAATATTCTAGCTTTGTTAGTAATATATAATGATTAACATAGTCGAAGGCCTTACTAAGATCACATAGTGTCACTGAGACTGATTCCTTTTCTTCAAATGCATTAATGACATAATTAACTATGGACTCTACTGCCAAAATTGTAGATTTCCCAGATCGAAAGCCATACTGGGATTTGGAAAAGAGATTATTTAATGCAAAAAAATTACATATTTGATCTTTCATAATAGCTTCAAAAATTTTACCAAAAACGGGGACTATGGAAATGGGGCAGTAGTTAGCTAAATCATCTTTATCACCTTTCTTATAACAGGTACTGTTTTGGAATATTTTAGAGCTGTTGGAAAATCTCCTGTCTCAAAACATAAATTGACTAACATTGCTAATGGTTCCGCAATGAGCACAATAATGTCCTTTATTAGGGAGTTAGAAAGACTAAAAATATCCTTACTGTTGAATTTTTTAAATTTTTTAACAGTCGATATAATATCAAGTGGAGTAAAAAAATTCCATTTAAAATTTAAATTATTCGGAGGAAGATTTTGCAGAATATTACCAATATTGGCAGCATCAACTTTTCGAGAGAACAAATTGTCTTCAACAGCTTTTAAGAAAAAATTATTTACAGCATCTGGGGTGAAAGGAAGATTTTATTTTCCATTACCATGACCAACTTCTTGATTGATTATACTCCATGCTGCCTTTTGTTTATTTTTTGCATTCAATATAAAATCCTTGTAAGCATTATTTTTTGCACACCTAACTAAATTATAATAATCTCTTTTGTATTTCAAGTAGGCCTCTTTGTCATGCCGGCTTCCACTGGTTTTGTAAGAGTGGTAGTAACTAAGTAAATCATTTCTAAGAGCTAATAACTCCCCAGCATACCAGAGATTTTTTTTATTTTTAGTGGGAATAGAGTTTAGATATTTTTTAGGAAAGCATTGCTCAAAAATGCCTAGGAAATTACCTAAAAAACTTGAAAAACATGTTGGTTCTACAGAGTCTGTGATAAAACCATGCCAATCAATACAAGATGGAAACAGTTGAAAACTCTCTAAACCTTCTATTGTTATGGGCCTCACGATTATGGTTTTACCTCTATTTGGATATATCTTTTGAGTTATTTGAGTATTAAAAGTGAAGCTTATGCCTTGATGGTCAGATAGGAGAAAGTCAATAACACTTATACTGTACAGTTCAGGACCATAATTGGTAATTACATTATCTAGGCAGGCAGAAAGTCGAGTAGGCTGTTTGTTTGCCCAGTATAAATTATAAGAAAGCAAAAGATTTTCAAGAACCTGACAATCACTAGTTTTTAGTGTTATGTCAATGTTGAGATTTCCACAAATTATGATATTGGCTTTCAGAGTCAAGAATAGGGATAGTACTAGTTCCAGTTGATTGCAGAAGTGTTCAAAAACACCATTAGGGGAGCGATACACAGAAGCAATGATCAAATTCAGGTCCTTCAATATGATCGCAGATATTTCAAAGTGCAATTCCAGACAGAATTTGTCCAAGTCAATTACCTTGAAGGGCATACCTTTCAGGACATAAATACAGTTACCACCGTTTTTGCTACAGATCGGCAGTAGAATGATGCCAAGCCAAAATCACTAATGTTATACACATCAAATTCATTTTTTGCAATCCAGTGCTTATTGAAACATAGCACATTGTAGCCACCATGTTTGACTATTGCCTCTATCTCCGTTATCTTATTACGTAGACATCTCACTTTTTGGCAAAATAAATTAAAACTATCTAGTCAAAAGGACTTTGGTTTTGATATTCCCGTTTGGAGGCGGGTAACACGTTTCTCTAAGGAACACTTTTCCGTAGTGTTATCGGTGTGGCCTTTTGTTGCTGAGGTGGATACCGGTGCATCACTAGTTTTCAACTCGGAGTTCGGATTTACCACCGCAGCTGACCCTTCAGCAATATTCTCTGTCTCTTCATGAGTAGGGGTCAGTTTCCGCGGTTTTGGGGGATAAAATTTCCCAACTTTCACTTCTACTGGCCAAATATCTTCTTTAAGAAGTTGATCCTTAAGGCTAATTGGCGCACAGAGTTTAAAAGAATTATAAACTTCACCAACTCTCAAACTTTCACTTTTGAAGTCATTCCCAGGAAATATTCCGGACAGATGCTTCAAAATGTCATCAGGCGTTGCATTGGACTGGACGCGACCAACTTAGAAGTGAGTCTTGCGAGGAACTCCCACAAAATTGCACGTAACAGCAGGCTGCTTACAACTCCCAAAAACCGTATTTCGTTTGCGTTTGTTTCTCTTGTAATTCACCTTTTGAAAACCTTCCTCGTCAGTAACGATGGATTAGAAACTCATGGTGTTAAATTTTGCGTTTACATTTTTGGGGCACAAATCAGAGTTGTCACTATTGAGGCCTAATTGTTCGTTGACTTCAGGTTTCAATTCCGTAGACAATGTTACAGCTTCCTTTGCAATTGGCTGCAAGGTAGTACTTTCCGTAGATCCGGTAGATTGGAGAGATTGTAACTCAATTTTCAAATTTTCAATGTCCGCCACCATATTGTAATTATTGGGCTTATTTTCACGGCATAAAAACACTTCCAGTAAATGTCATGGCAGTCCGAGAGAGCTTTTAATGTTATATCACTTAAGCCGGAGCATTTATGGTGACATACATCTGAGCAAATATCGCAACTAACGACCATATCACGTACTTCGAGTCGTGTTTTACAAGAGCCACATCGTTGTACGGCCAAAGTTGACGCCATCTTGAACAACAATGCAGAGGAAATGATCAAAGAGGCATGGGAAGAACTGGAATGAAAGTGGGCGGGGAATTCGTAAAATTAATTAGGTTTGTGGATGACCAAGCTTTAGTTTGTCAGTCAGCCAAGGGGCTGTAAGCATTGCTGAGTGAATTGGAAATTCAGGACGACAGGTATGGGATGAGAATCATTATTAATAAAACAAAGGATATGCAATTTTCTAGAAAGAAAAAAGCTAAGCTAAACATTAAAATAGGCAGGAAAAAACTAATGCAGGTAGAATATTTGACGTATCTCTGAAGCATTTTGGACCAACACGGTCAAAGTAGTTGGGACATATGGAAAAGAATTACGCTAGGCAAAGGGGCTTTCATAAGGAGGAGAGAGTTGACAAATGGGACGTTGAGTAAGGATATTAAAAAAAGACTCGTGAAACTTTTGATATGGTGCATGGTTATATACGGAAATGTGGTCATTGAAGCAGGAGGATAGTTGTGGACTGGAGGCTTTTGACATGTGGGAGTGGAGAAAATGGAGGTGAAATGGACCGAGAAGAAAACCAATGAGAAAGTACTTGGTATGGTAGGTGAAGAGAGGGGTTGGTTGGGAGAAATCCTATTGAGGCAGTAAAAATGGATGAAGGGCATATTGACCGACAGGGGACTGTTCAAGATGGTAATAGAGGGGAGAATGTTAGGCAAGCAAGAAAAGGGAAGGAACAGGATAGGGATGTTTCATTTAAGGATTCAACTTCCTTCTAGATTATTATTACTAGGAGTTAATTTCATTATTTCCTTGAAAATTGTATCTTAGCACAACAGTCTGATTTACCTAATTTCTCTTAAATTTTTAGTAGTTCTAAGGTTAATTTGTCCATGAAGACATGGCCTCATTCGGCTTCCAATTATAATTTCAATGCCCATCTTTTCATGAAGAATTTCTAGTCTTTGAGCTATTTTTGGTATCATCATGATTACTGATATGCCCTGTAAAATTAAAAAAACATATGTTTTATATCCTTATTAAACTTTTTGTGTGCAAAAATATCAAAATCTAGAAGATGCAAAGGTACGATTCAGAGCCACTCAAAGACAGGCTAAAAGGCAGGTTTCATATTAATCATTTACGTTTAATTACTAACAAAACTCAGCATATTGTTTGCTGTTATAGTATATAAAAATGTACTGATGTTGAAAATTCTAAAATACTAGGAATTAATATAGATAGGAAACTTAACAGGGAGACTCACATCAGTCAGATCTGTAATGAACTGATTAAAGCCCAACTTTCTCATTTCAAATGAGTGTTGATAAACACTTGACCATGTCTTCTTTCCATGTCATTTGAATTACAGTGATGAGTTATGGGGTCATTTCCCTAAACATATCATACAAATCTTGCTACTACACAAGAGAGACTTTTGCTTCCTTGCTAATACACCACAACGTGATTTCCGCAGACCATTTTTAATTAGCTGTGGAGTCATGATTGTACACCATGAGGGGTAGAGCAATTCTAAATAATACTATTTTTTGTGGATTTTCATCAACTTACAGCACATTTCATATTGTGAACATTCAAATGTAAAACTATGTTTTTTTTACACTGTTTTTGTAACACTGATTGTTTATTGAGAGAAGAGTAAGGTGGAAATGAAATCCTTTGAGTTTGGTGCATTCATCAAAATAAATCCAAGAACGCTACATCACAACTACTAATTCTTCAAGGAAATTTGACAGAAATTATGATGGGTGCCATTTTATTATGTTTGCTCATTTTGGTTTACTAAATTCTCCATAATCAAAGGACAATTGATGCATGATCGTTCATCATACTTAATGAGAATTTAACAGTTTAAATGAGCATGCCATTATATTGGTGATGTTAAACATTTTTTAATTATTGTACACAAACACTCAAATTCAAGGAGACTTCTTATTGTCTTACATTGCTTCCATATTTAATTATATTTTGTTTCCATTGATTCTGAATTTGTATAAAAATAAAGCCCGTCTAAATGCATAGTGTACTCAATTAAACTGCATATAATCAAACATTATCGGTTTGCTGTGAAAGTGAGTACATTAAATGCATTTGAAATATAAAGGTCACACTTGTATCCCTAAATAATGGCATTTTCAAGAATAAAAGCAATGCCAATCGAACAGAATGTAGAAGAAGAAATGAATTCAGGTCACAATCACCATAATTAAAAAGGAGTATTTCACAACAGCAAGGGATTTGTGGCGTTATTAGGTGTATTTGCGGATTGATTCAGCATATTAAATAAAATGGTCCCTCACTACAGAACACAATAAAAATCTAATTTTACGACAACTACTTAAATATTGAATCTCCCTATTTATAACCATTGTATTTTAACAATCCATTTTGAATGATTTTGACTCAATGTATCGTTTGATCATTGCGCATGTGAAATAATACTAATTTCTAAATATTATTGACGATGTTTATAGCTGTCGTTTGACACTTGACTCCCGTTCAATTCTACTAAAAACATAGATCTTAACTACTTCAAAAAGGAACATTTACAAATATATTTTCTACAGAGATTGATACTGCAGTCAATTCAAGCAGAGCCCAAAGCAATTAAAACATGACTATCTCAGCAGCAAGTATTATTGTTGTGTATGTAATTAGGTGTTCTCCAAATTTAAAAGGCATATATCTCACAAAAGATCTCACCCGTCCATTCTTTCCAAAATACATTCATTAAGATTAGCAACCTGAAACAGCATATCCTTGTTTACGCAAATGAGAAGCCATGCCGTTAAGAATTTGCCCCATGTCATTCAGTTGGAAAGGAAAGCCTATGGTCTGTGAGTGTGTAAAGAATGCGGTTTCTGAAGTACGCAAAAATGTTTGTTTTGATTCGTTCATTTGGTGACGCTGTTGCCGTGGCAACAGTATCAAACAAGTGAAGAATGAAAGGTTTCGAATAAGATTGAGAATAAGATCTAATTTTAAAGAGAAATAAAGTATGCTCTATGGCTACTATATTTTACAAGCACCTTAACCAAAATCATTCATCGCTCTTGCTAACCTTCTTCTCCGGCCTCCATCGCTGGTGCCATACTACCTCTGGATATTTTGCACATGAGTTCACTTAGAAACAAGGCCAAAGCTCTCATGGCAACGCACTTATCTCCGCCAAGTTAAAATCGGCTTCTGTGCACTTCGAAAATTTGTAACATCCAAAACTAGAACACATTGGGAAAAAACTTGGCATGAGAAAATAAGTTCACTCTCACATAAGGACAATTCGGTATGGACCCTAGCCCACCGTCTGCGAAGGAAAAAGGTACCAATCCCGCCAATACCACATAATGGGAGAGCACTATACGATGATTGCGACAAAGCAAATACCTCTGCCGACTCCGTCGAAAGCATTTTTAAAAACAATAATACATCCTCGTTGGATTCAGAAGCATTGAACAGCGTCTCTTGCCTGTCACTTTGCCCATTCCACATATTCCCGGAAATTACTCCTCAAGAACTTTACTCCATTTGTCACGTGGAAATAGTAGGGTTAGGTTCGTGGAATCAAAGAGGGGCTTTCATTGCAATACATTTATTGGGCTTACTACACAAGGAGTCCGGCCCAAAAGGAGTGAGGAAGCGAAGAGACAACAGCAGGTTCGGCTTCCGTAAGAGATTTCCACAACCTTTAGTGTCTTCAGTCACTGCTCTGCTTTGCTTATAGAGCAGTTTCTTGCAAGGGCTCTTGCGTAGCCCTTACACTTCGACTTTCCAGCCTCCAAGGCTACTAAGGCGGGAAGAATTCTTCTGCGTTTTCAGTCGTTTGATTTATTCCCGCTCAGAGCAGCCTAGGCTTCTTCTTTGCCGGAAGGGTGTCTTGCTCGTCTTGGGAAGCTTTGGGGCGCTTGTAGGGGCCCCACGGCCAAACCCTTATGTCGCCAACCCGGAGAATTACTTTTACTTCCGCTTCTGCCCGTTTTATGAAGAATTTTCCAGATATTCTAGGCAGAAGGACGTCCAGGGTTTCCAGCTTTCCGTCCTCGTGCATCTCGGAAACGCGGGCGTAAGGACCGTCAGCCATGATGTTACGAAGAGCAGAATTCTGCACCACCTGAATTTGAGCGAGACTCTTTCGCGACACTCCTGACCATACCGGAGCAGCGTACGTGATGACAGGCAGCACGCACTCTTGGTACAGTCTACGCTTCGTGTTCATACTCAGGACCGGCGGGCGGATAATCGGCCGGAGCCGATTAAGCGCCGCGAATGCCTTTCTGCGTACACGAAGCGCTAGGGCGTTGCAAAGGAGTTTCCGGTCCATCAGTACTCCAAAGTATGTAACTTCGGATTCCAACGGTAGGGCGACTCCATTCACAGTTAGGTTCACTCCTGGCGGCCGACCATTTCCCGGATGGAAGATGATCGCCTTTATCTTCTCGGCGTTAACAGCAAAGCGCCATCGGCGGTACTATTCTAGGAGATCCGCCACAGCGCTCTTCAGTCTTCGCACCGCGGTCACCTTCTGCCAGGAGCAGCACAGGAGGGCCGTATCGTCGGCATAGAGAGACAGGATCTCGAGGTTCCCACGTGGAGTTGGAATGTCGTGGGAGTAGATATTGTAAAGCATTGATCCGAGGACTGATCCCTGGGGCACGCCGGCGGAGATCCGACGCACCCCTGAATTCGCCCCGAGCCATTGCACGGTGAATGTCCTGTCTCTCAAATAGGAGTGAACCATCCGAACAATCCAAGGTGGGAAATGGAGTCGTCTCATCTTCAACAAGAGAGCCGGATGCCAGACGAGATCGAACGCCTTACTGACGTCGAAGAAGGCCCCAGCAACCGCCCTATTCCTGTTGAAGCTGTCCGTGATGAAATCCGCCGTTCGCACCAGCTGATGGACTGTGTAATGCTGCGCACGCGAAACAAACTGCTCCTCCGGGAGGATGTCATTTACCAGGACGAAATCAGTCAGCGGCCGTTGCAGCAGTCGCTCGAATATCTTACCGAAGCCGTCAAGCAAGGAGATAGGCCGGAGTTCTCCGGGACCCACCTCCAATTTCTTCGACTTCGGTAGGCAGACGATTCTCGCTCTTCTCCAAGTGGTCAGGAAGTACAAAATCCTGACACAGCCATTTAGGAGCTTTGTCAGGGACCTCACCGCCGCCTTTGGAAGCTCCCGAATGACCACATTGGGAATGTTGTCGCTTCCCGGGGCCTTCCTCGTGCGGAGGCGACGTATTGCCTCTTTGACGTCCTTCTCGTCGAATCTCGGAATTTCCGAGGCGTCTTTCAGATCGGCGTCTCCGGCTCTTTCAAACGCCTCGATTTCTTTTTCAATCTCGGAAGAAGCGGAATTCCCAGGATTGGGTGAAAAGCTGCAGACCAAGTGATCAGCGAGCAGTTTCGCCTTCTCCATGGGAGATCGTTCCTCCCTGTCTCCGTCGGTAATAAACGGGTCCAGGTCTTTTTGGGGCCCGCAGCCTCCGGCATATCTTCCACACCGACGGCAGGTCCTCGTTGCCGTCTTCCGAAAGGAGCTCCTCCCGCTGGTGCGCCTCCCCGTGGTCCGATCGGACCTCCCGGAGGGCATCCTGTACCGCTACGTTGAGCTCTGAGAGCTGCCTTCTCAAATCCGCTGTACGATATTTCTGCCATTGGCTCCGCACGTTGTTTCGCCGCGAAATGAGGCCTCAAACCGCCGCTGGAAGTGGAACACGAAGATACAAGTTCCGTTGTTCCTTTAGCGGTATCGAGGCCTTCATTGCGCCGTCCATTGCAGAGGTGAGGTGGCTGACAATTTGATATGCTATCTCCGGTGAAGTCGGCTCCAGTGGCTCTATTGGCAGCTCCTCAGCGATGACGTTGCGGAAACTGCTCCAGTCGGCCGACGACAGATCCAATCGCCGGGTGGAAGACAGCACTGGGATTCGGCTCCCCACTGCCAGGATGATCGGGTTGTGGTCCGACGACAGTTCCACGCATGTGTACAAACTCAGGGACGTCCTTACATTGTTAGCAATCGCAATGTCTAAAACGACCCCACGTTCGTGCGTGGGTATCGCCGGTCCTAAGATGGTTAGGCCTTTTGCATCTGCTAGCTGACGCAGGGATTCTCCTCTCGGGTTCGAGGACCGTGAATTCCAAGTAGGATGCTTGGCATTCAGGTCCCCCAAGATGACCGATGGTCCGCTGTCCCCCGCAAGGTACTGAATGAGATCCGGATCCCAGGTTTCCCGGGTGGGAAATACAGAGATGAGACCCGGAGCCCTCCTCCTCTTGTCAGTACGTCCACCGAAACAGCCTCCGCATGCGGGTGAGAAATCTCTCTACATGCTCGGTGCTCGATGGACCTGTGGACGAGGATGGCCGCACCTCCTGAGGTTCTAAGTTGTGAGCGCCTGGCATCCCTGTCCACCCTATAGATGGTCCAGCCAGGTAACCATCAGGCGTCGGTTGGCCGAAGGTTCGTCTCATTGACAGCGACGACTATGGCTCCCTTCTCCTGGAGGAACGCCCGTAATTCCTCGCGTCGGCGAAGAATTCCGTTGGCGTTCCAATGTCGCAAGCAGGACGGGTCGTTCAGCCATTGTTGGTTGAATTTCCGATCCTGCTGCGCACCAGCTCTTCCAGGAGTGAGAAAAGGAGTTTACCCTACGTCGAGGTGACGAGTTTCAACAAGGTGCATGCAATAACATCAATGGTCAGCCATAATTCCTGGTCCTCTCTGTCTGGTGTCAGCGAGGACTCTGCGGAAACTGGAGACTTATCAGTTGATGTCCCCTCTCTCCGTTTTTCCTGTTTCTGGCTTGGTTTTTCGCCTTCTTGCCGTTCGGAGGGTGTTTCCAAGCGCCCTCTGGGTTGGCTTCGTAATGGATTTTCCTTCTTCCCCGGTGGTGATCGGGGATTTCTTCTTCTGCTTCTTTTTCTTCTTCTTCCCTTCGGAAGAAAAAGGAAGGGTCGCTTTCTTCGGAGGGAGGCTGTCGGGGGGTGACAAGTTCCCCTTGGTGGCCTCTCCTACGGCTGGCGCTGGTGGTGGTTCTCGGACCGCCTTAGCATCCTTTGGTGGATCTGTGATATCCACCTCCATGTTCCCCTCTTCTCCGGAGAGAGCCTGAACCTTGTCCTGAGAAGGGCCCTTCAGGATTGTTCCGTAGGTTGTAGCGTGATCGACTTGTCGGAATGGTTTTTGTCCCGGTTCCGCTGCCGGTATCTTGGGCGCCTGCTTCCCTGGTGCTGGCTTGCGTGCGTTGGCGTGTTGTCGCCGCTCAGCCTCCTGAAAGGCGGGACACCGGCGAGAGACGGCCGCATGAGGTCCTCCGCAGTTCGCACAGATGGCATCATCTCCCCTTTCTCGGGAGCATTCCTTGACTGCGTGTGCTCCTGCACAGCGCATGCAGCGTTTCGCACACCAGCAAGCTATGCCGATGTGTCCAAACCGCATGCAGTTGCTGCACTGGAGTGGACCTCTGTCTCCACGGTAACGCTCCACAGCGACGTAGCGGTGGCAGAGCTGGCGGATGTCCCCGGGGGCGATGGCCGATGGAGTGTTTACCACGTTCGCTACGTGGTGATTTATGGGGACCGGTTTTCCGTCCTCCGTGACCGTAAGGCGACGTACGCTACGAATTTCGTATCCGAAGGATCTAAGTCCCTCGGACACCTTTTTGACTGTTATCCATCTAGAAATACCCTTGATGAACAGCTTCTTCCCTGGCACCCTTTCAATTGGCTGCGAGTGGTGTTGGATTTTCTTGCTCTGCAGCAAGGAGAGCGCCTTTTTATGCCCCTCTCTGTTGGAGGTGATGATCCGGGTTAAAGCTCTTCGAACTTCCAAGCTGAAAGCATCACCTATGTCGCCCGACAGCTGGTCAATCAGTCCCTGGACGTCGGTGACCCCATAGACGACGATAGGCGGTGGTCGCAGCGTCTTAGGTGCCGGTGCCGGTAGAGGTGTGGCTTCCGGGACGGCTGCGTCGTTCGTCAGAAGCGGTTTCCTTTTCTTCCTCTTGGAAGAAACCAAGGTAAATCCGTCGTCACCTTCCCCCTCCTCTGTGCTCAGCGCACGCTCCGCCCTATCGTCTCCTTGAAGATTCGGCATCCGCGTTACCGCGGAATCTTCTGGCTCCTGGTTCCTTCCCGATGGCTTCTTTTGCTTGACGCCGCCTGCGGTGTCCTTCACCACCTGGCCCTGTAGAGGGCCGATATCTGCTGTTGCCTCCGTTGTCCCGCTTCGGGCCTTCGTCTCCTCCAAGCACTGTGACGGGCTGAGAGCCAAGGCTTCAACACCTGATGATGAATTTGCCGAAGGCTTAGATACCCCCGGCAAAACAGCTTAAGGTTCTTTGCCTTGCGGACGATTATTCCCACGCTGTGTTATTCCCTTCGTGGATATGAAACCTCCGAAGGAGTTGGCACGACGGTGTGTCTTCCTCTTCACCTTGACCACCGGAAAAGCAGAGTTGCTAGATGAAATCCGAAGAAAGTAGTAGGCTCTCGTCTGATGTCTCCTTGATTCTGGCAATCAAGTTGCGGGGCTCGGGGTTTATATATGAATTCCCGGGTACAAAGACGGGCGCCGAACTCCGTATCATTAGCAAAAGGGGAGAGAGCAGGTTAACCTCGGTAGTGGGTGACTGTGTCCAGCCACTGCTCACCAAATATCCTATCGCGAATTCGGCGAAAAGGACACTAGCTCGCATGAGTCCTTCTAGATGTCCGAGCATCATGTCCCCGCGACATTGTGTATTGAGACTGCCATCTACTTGGCTTTTCCGAAACATCAGAACTAGCATCATGACCCCGCGACATCACCCCGGCTTTTAAATCAAACTGTAAGCCCCTTAGAAGTCAACCTTGCTTTCTCCGCTGTTGTCTCTACGCTTCCTCTTTCCTTCCGGGCCGGACTCCTTGTGTAGTAAGCCCAATAAATGTAAAGCAATGAAAGCCCCTCTTTGATTCCACGAACCCAACCCTACTATGTCCACGCGACATATTGGTGTCAGGTTTGGGGTGACGGAGTCTTGGAGCGGCTTATTTCAATGCAACTTGCCTTCCGTCCATCATGTTTCATTCGTTTGATTGAATTTCGATTTAAGAAGTAGTTACGCGTAATACCAAAAGGAAACTAACCCCATTTTTTTATTAACGAGAATCCGTTATATTGCTAACATATGGCGAATGAATTTTGTCCTAGCCGTATTGTCTTTAAATCATAATGGATTTCGGTGGCAAGGGCACGTATGGGCGCGTTGGTTAATCTCTGCCTTGGGAGCGTGATTTATTACCAAACAAAACGAGCTTAAATGATTTTACATCCTCTGTTA
>NW_027287183.1:0-329011 GCF_022747635.1 Hetaerina americana
GTTATCCATCAAATTTGCGGTAAAGCTTGGGAAATCGTCTACCGAAACTGTCGGTATGATTAACCAGCTTACGGGGAGTCAGCCATGTCCAGAAACATGATCTTTCGTGGCACAAGATGTTCATGGAGGGCAGAGAAGAGGTCGACGACGAGTCTTCGAGAGGTTCCCGATGATGCCTTTGCGGGAGCGTTCCAGGAATGGGAACGCCGCTGGAACAAGTGTATCGACTCACAAGGGTCCTATTTTGAGGAATATTAGCTTAAGATATGTAAAAGTGTAATAAATTTTTTTTCCTGAGCTCAGTACACTTATTTTCCGACGAACCCTATATTTTCCAGGAAGATATTATGTCTGAGTACACGTCCAACAAATTGCATCTCTCCTATTCTTCATGTCTTTAATTACATTCCTTTCCTCTTTGATTTCTCTCAACATTTCTATGTTGCTTTTCTCTCCCGTCCATCTTGCTCTTGTTATCATCCTCGAAGTCCACATTTCCATTGCTACCCACCGAGCCTTTTCCCTCTTTCTCAATGTCCAATTTTCACATCCATATAATAATATTTGAAAATAAACGTTATTGCAAAGGATTTTATAATTTCCAATTTCATGTTTTTGTTTCCTAGAAGATCCTTTTTATTTTACCTAGTTATGGCTTATGCCTTCTTCGCAAATGCTATTCCTCTTTTCACTGAAGAGGTTCACTGTTGTCTCTTGTAATTACAAGAGATGAAGAGACTACATGATACAATCACTTTTTGTTTGAGAGTAAACTTTATTTTATGCTTGAAAATTTTTAACAGTATTACCCATTGTAATAATTTTTACAAACTATATATTAAAAGGAAAGATGTAACATATCGAACAAAGATATTCTGCGATACACAGTACGATTGCTATCATGATTGAGGCATGCATTAATTCGACTTATTTAGTTTAAAACGCCTCTTCTGGTTTTTCTTCGCTTCTATTTGCTACAAGTCGAATTACCTGCTCTCGTAATTTTTCATGTGGAAAGTCAGCTGATGGTTGCAAATGAGGCAACCCTTGCATTGCACCGTATACTAATTTGAAAGTTTTTTATGCGATGAATATTTCGTTCAATGAAGACTACTTTCAGAGGACTTGTTTATCGACTTGTAGCTTTGAGCCTCTTATAGACGACATAGGGTGTGCGAGACAAGACGTTTTCTTTGAGAATCATTATCCAATCTTCTGGTTATGCATTTGAAGTTGCAAATGCTTATATCTTTAGAATGTTTGTTTTCCATGACGATGGATGTCATAGTAGTGACCGTTACCATTACAGGAAGATGATGGCGATAAATTGCGCGAAGGGAGATCTTCGAGTAAAATACTGCTGAACCATAATTGTGAGTCTGCCATTATTATTTGAGGGCGAGGACTTGATAAGGGAGTGCACGACTCAAGTTGTACGAACGGCAGCATTAGGATAAATTTGCGATAGTTCCGTTTCAAAGGCAACGTAAGAGTGAAAAGTATATAATGTGAAGTGTGAGCCTGGAGTTTTATTGGAAACCCAAAAGGAAGTGATCCGGCCAAGGAAATGATGGAGCGATAAGTGCGGGATTATCGTCGACGATTAGAAATGCCCAGTTGGGTGTGGTTGGGTGGAAGCGGGAGAGTGGATTGGTAAACGTTCCGTGAAGGCTTTCGTAAACACAATCAAAGAATCTTTACATTTAGAGCAGAAGATGAACTCCATGAAGGTGTAGTGCTTACGCCAGAATGGAAAAGTAAGGAGCATGAAGAAGAGAAGAAATTGTCCGATGTGGGCGAAGGAAATGCGGCGATGGAGAAACTCAAAGGGGAGGAAAATTCAGAAGGCATCAAAGATTCTTAATGCGGTTCCGGGAAGCTGAGACGGCCGAAGGGAGCCAGGTCATAGAGTGAGCGTTCGGAATTAAGTTGAGGAGAAAGGGTTGCTATCGCAGTTGATCCTTGCCGAAGAAACATTTGTATTCTTATCTGGGAACCACCAAAAAGGGAGAAACTCCTTGTGAGATGCTAGAGTACATAATGATATGGCTAAATAGTTGTATTCTATTGCGCCTCAGGTATTTATGATGGAAAATGATATTGAAATTTTAAACATGAACAGGTTTCCAGTAAGCTTCATTTATTTACGGATAATGACTGTGATATATTCATAGGAACATATCCAGTCATGAAGATAGGGAATTATCATTTATTGGCCTCAGTGCGATCCAAAAGTGGTGCAAGGCAAGTAAGCCACAATTAAATTTCCGTTGAATTTTTGGAGGAAAAATATGTCACACGGAAACACCAACACCACAAAGGGAACCAATACAACAAACTAAGGATCGGTGATATACCTTGGAATTTGCGACAACTAAGGATATGTTCTGAAGAAAAAATCTTAATGAAATTTGAGGAATAACAAATAAATAGTTAGAACGATTCATAAAAAGATAACGCCAAGGGACAGGAATTCCTTCGACCCTGGGTATTCTACAGATGCCAATATCAGCAGCGTTATCGCCGAGGGGAGAATCTTTTTGCTTCATTTGCGAAAACGCGCCGTATAGTGCAAAACGACAAAGTTTGTGTCTGTAAATGTGTTGCTATTTGTTTTAATGAAGAAAGGGAAACAAATAGCATCACTTTTGTGCATTAGCAACGCTATTTGTTTTAATTCAAAGAGAAACCTATATGGGTGCCGATAAATGCCTCGTTTGGAAACGAGACGGTTTTTTATCGTAACGGTGAATGTTATTGTTGTGAGGGACCACAGCTAGGGTTAGAAGACAGAACTTCGCAGAAGAATCAAATGTACTGATTTTTGTTTGAATTTGTGGGAATTTTCCTTACTGTGCTAAAGGAAAAAAAATTAACTTTGAATTCCACAAATGAATATATTTACTACGCAACCCAGGTTTAAGCACATGGATTACATGGATTGTATGCAGAAATATGGACTGGGTAATACATATTTTTATTAGTGAAGTTCACGAAGTTTATTTTTTAACAGAAGACTTCCTTTTTTTCTCTGAAGAACAAATTCAAAGATCGAATCAGGATGAATTGCTGTAATACTTATGGAGATTACTGATCATGAAAGTGTCAGTCTTTTTTATTGCTTGAATAGGAGACCGCGACAATTCCGCACCCACACCACCAAAACCGCACTTAATACCGCGGCTTTTTTTGCGGTTCTGATGCTGTCGTTTGTGTAATTCGCCGTTGGAGAACTTTGTCGAGACAGGCGAAACCAAACGGCGAAGTTATATTGGCATCGTACGATTCAAAGGAAGTAAGGAAGAGATAATGTTTGATGGGATGTTGGAAGCTGAAGGGGTTGAGGGGAATCAGGAAATCTCGCCGCGTTTGGAACGCAGTTTGCCGAGGTCGAATCAAAATTGCTATTTCGCCCTTTAGAATGCCCCTCGAAATTGCATCGCAAATACGAAGAAAACTTTCCGATGTACATTCCAGTGAACATTCCGATGCATCGTATATCGCTGGAGATGATTGATGCTATTTGTCAAAGGATTTGCAACTCCCATCAGCTTTTACGTACTCAGGTGTTCGTGAAATCTGGATGTAATCTGAAAAATGTCTCCTGTTGATGGGACTCCATCACTCTAACGGATAAAGATTCAAAATGGCATAGCAAGTGATTGATGCCGCGTCTTCGATGGAGGAAACACGATTCAAACACCTGCGGAGCTGCATCAAAAAAACGTCATCGAACGAGAAACGGAGGAATATTCGAGGGGAAAACAGTTGAGGGGAGTTCTTACTCTGGCGCATCGGTTGAACGTCACCTTGAAAAAGAAAAGGCTGTAGCGCTCTTAAGAGCATGGTTTGGAGGGATTTTATTTCTGAACGCAAGAATATACGAAGACTCAATCCGTCAAATATGTGTATGAATAAAGAAATGGGGTCACTCGGTTATTGAGAAAACGCAGAGAGATAGTGAGACACGAGACGCTAAGATGCGATTCTTATGATTATGGAACAAAACTGGAACTGTGTATATATGTACATATATTTAATAGTTAAAATGAGAGTAATGATTGTAATTTCATAAAATTACAATAGCAGATGGGACTGAAATAAGGCTTTTTTGGCAAAAGTCTTTATGAAACTTGAAGTTAAAGTAACCATACATATATTTTCCATCCACTATTATTCATTTATAAAAACAAACTATAAGGCTAATAAAAAATTGGCAATTTTCCAAGTGTGTATTTAATTTGTTCAACTTCCGCATTAAACATTTGGTTGGGAGGATTTCGAAACTTAATCAAATTGAAAGGTATTAAATCCGGAAACTCTATTGTGTCTATTGAGGCGTTGTTTATGAACGTGGATCAAACATGGAGTGAGGCAAAGGGAGTTTACGGTTTTCACGTCTCGTCGCTTTTATGAAAGTAACAGGAGGCACGAGATGACTTTGACAGGGTTATAATAATCCAAGTATGGCAAAAATGTCCATTGTTATTTAATTGCTTATTACATGTCAGTCTGCCTAAAAATTCATATGCATTCGAATAATATCAATCATTATATTTAACGATTATATACCCGTCAAGGTAAGCTTTTGAGACTCCAGGGAGTAAGAACCGCTGAATTTTCAAGCCCCACATTCTCAACTCCACGTACTTTCTACGCCGCCCGAAATGCGTTCTCTTATCCTCTTATTTGCTCGCCCAAAATTTTCCTATTCACGGTCTTCAACAATGGCTATTCAATATTATGATCTCTTGCTGTGGAGAATTGCACGTTAGCAAGCAGTTCAAGTACTTTAACATGATGAGTAAAGGTTGCATATTCCACTCTTTGATGCAAGAAACGAGCTCTTTCATCTATGTACAGCACTTGCAGAACTCCGTGGCTTTTGCGGAATGTTCGTTGACAGCCCGAATGGGCAAGTATAAATCGTCCCGGTGAGTGAAGTCTCACCTTTAACGGTCATTGTACATAAGAAACGCGTGGCATTGAAAGAAAAATCATGCCTGAAGTGGAAGTGTGGTTTGCTTCCCCTCAACCGAGATGATATACGGATGCTGCCGAGGAAGTAACATATGTTTCGATCTCGCGTGACAGTGGTTGGGGCTAGAGCCACCATGTTGGTGTCGAAACCTCCCTACACTCAGTGCACGCATCCTGCTGTGGCAGTCTGCGCAGACTGGGGTTCTTCTACTTTGATCACTCTGCGAACTGTTAAAATGTGCGCTACAATAGAAAACCCCGCGAGTCGTGAAGGGAGATCTGTGATTAGGTTTTTACCAGCAAAAAACCACAAGCTAATTGAAATTCATAGGTTACTTTGTGAAGTATACTGAGACGGAATAGTTGGTGAAAAAAGGTGGAATGCGGCAGTGGTGCATTCGGTTTTAAAGTGTCCACAGCACTAATGCTCACTATGAGGACCGTAGTGATCGGCCTAGCCTTGTGACAGATGAACTGACAGGTGAAAGTAAACGAAACAATTTGTAAAAATCGCCGATTTACGATAACGAATCTCTTGCTAAACATCGCTGGCAACACAGCGCTTTAACAGTGACGTAGAATTACATGCTGGTGTAAACAAGTGGTTAAAGTGTAAGACGGCAGATATTTTCATAGAACTCTACATCTACATAGGCCACCACCCGTAAAAGGGAACAAAACCACATGTAAAATCAACACATTCATGCAAACCTATACCCACAGTCGCGTATATGTTCATCCAAAAATCCTTTCATTCTACACGCATGCAAATACATATACTACCATCTAGCAAATAATTGCACCTTGGGGTGCAGGGAAAAATTTATCCAAAAACGTGAAAGCTAGAATTTGACGAGTAATAAGGTGAAATTCCACTACCACATGGATGTGCAACCTACAACGGTCTCCTCCCCCAAGAGAATGTGACTTAAGGGAAAGGCTTGTGTATCGTAATAATAAATGCCCCAATTTAAATGGCGACTATGTAGAAAAATAGTTCAAAAATATTTCCTTCAAATGTATGTAGTTTAACTTTGTCTCGGCGCTAGGTTCATATTTTATTTCAAAAAGTATGTTACTTTCTGGACAGCCATCGTATTTTCACAGTCCCACCTTCCATATGCTCCCCTCCCTATTCCACTCCTCAGTTCCCCCTTTGTGACGTCACGTTTCGCCCATCACACTTCTTTCCAGGGTGTCTGCACCCTGTTCCTGGAGGAGGCGGAGACCTCTTGGAGTCGTTGCCAGGGGTGTCGTGTGAGTGGGAAATATTCTCTCCCGGCACCCAGGAAATACGTGCGTTTCTATCTTTCGAGGACTTTCCTCGACTCCCCCTGCAGTCTTGAAATCCCCTTGATTTATCCCATTCACTCCATGGCACGACATGGGTGTGGGTGGGTCTCCTGCGGCACACTCTGGCGGCGCAAATCCAAAATTTAGAGTTCTGCCGTGAGAGGTATTCCTCCTGGTTTTTATGCGCTATCTGAGATAAAAATGTTCATTCTTCCCTTGGAGGCTAACTTCCCTGACTCTCTCTATATAACCGTCCGAAAAATCAATAGCGTTTTTAATATTGCTGCGCAAATATCTTTTACGTCACCCGATATTATTTGATTACGTATAAATAATAATATAATATTATAACATAACATAATAATAGTGAGGATATTTATAATAACAATAGCATGCACACTAAAATGCGATACAATTGAGTTCACTATCCCGTGATTATATTTAACCAGACCATACAGGGCTATGTATTTCTGGACCCTGTATTACGAGGGAGCACTTTAGTTTTCTTTTTTTTATTTAGGATACATTGCTGCTAGGCGATAAGCCGGGTGGCAATGCCATGATATAACAAGAGCTATAAACTATGCAGTAGTCAGTCTTAAAACATATCATAGTGTCATTTAGTCATATAGTAGACTTACAAAAAAAAATAAAAATAAGAAAAAACAATATATTTTGATTCAGCCATACACCTTCTGCCGTATTGCATTGAACAATCCCATCATGTATACCTTTTACATTCACGCCTAAATGATTTAAGGCTTTTGGGTAAGGGCTTAAAGAGTTCATCAGGCAGCTGGTTCCACTCTTTGATTCCCATATTTAGGAACGAAAACTTGGCGGTGTTTGTCTTTTGGGGCATGTATTTGATTTTAAGCGGGTGATCATTCCTGCCGAGATAACATTGCTTATTTAAACTCTCGTTCAGTTCTCTCCAGCCTCCGTCAGCTTTCAATATTTTAAAAATGGCACACAGTCTATTCAGCTTCCGTCTGTTCTTTAGTGACCCCCATCCTAGTGAGCCTAGCATGTCGCTTACACTGTCAGTCTGCCTATGTCGCCCTAAAACGTACCTGGCAGCCTTCCTTTGCACTGCTTCTAATTTTTTCACATGCCCTATTTCAAAGGGATCCCATACTGTGGTCGCATATTCGACAATAGGCCTTACAATTGTTTTGTAGGCCAATTCTTTAGTTGATTTAGTGCTTCCTTTGAGGCTCCGCATGACCCAGTGGAGCGATTTAAAGGCCTTGCCTACCACATAATCTGTGTGAAGTCCCCACCCTAAGTCTTTACTTAGGTGTACCCCTAGATATTTACAATTATCTTTTGTTACAATAGTTTCTCCCATTATTTTATATACCCTTCCCTCACCTGCCTTCCATTTGGAGAATGAGATATGGATAGTTTTTGCAATGTTTATCTCCATTTTGTTGATTTTGATCCAATTAGCCACGTTATCTATGTCACCCTGCAGAACGTCGCGATCACTGCTGCTGCTGATTTCCCTATAGAGTATACAATCATCAGCGATCAATCGTATTTTGGAATTGACACATTCAGCAAGGTCATTCACGTAACAAAGAAACAGAGGAGGACCAAGCACGCTATCCTGAGGTACTCCGGATGTGACGCGGGTTTCTTCTGAAATTTTGTGTCCAACACGAACCTGCTGGGTTCTATCTTGTAGGAAGGCCTTTTCAAATGGGAAAGCAGAATAATTCTACACAATTTTCGTTCAGTGATTGGCAATTTGATTTTCAGAGATCGGTCAACAATTCTAAGTAAATAAAAGTGGAGTAGGAAATAAAATAGGGCAAACAAGGAGTTCAAGCGATGACGAAGAGCGTAACACTCGCTCTCGGCCGTCAAAAATCTACCCATCATGCCACCTTGATGCTAATGATGAAGATACTGAACAACAATTTACAATACATCCTATTGTAAATAAATAAAAAATCTAAATCTGTTACAGTTAGTCTTGAAAAATAGTATTCTTTGGGCAATTCTGTTGTCATTTAAGTAAAAATTTATGTGTCAATATTGAATATAATTTGAATAATGCCATTTTTTGGCGAAGAGTCCCATTAAAATCAAGCCATAGCAGTGAATTCACTCAATCATATCTTATGTTAACACTTATTTGACTGCAATTGAAGAAAAACTTTTTGAATTAAAAGGGAGGTATGGTAGAAAACTGTTGCCATATTTGAGTAATTAGATTTATCAAGCCAATCAAGAATCCCAGATTAATTCCGTCGAACAGGAATTTTCCTCATTCGATTAGAGTTAGTCCTTGTGGGCAGCAGCTTTTGTACCCTCCCTCGGACTGATTCCGACCTTGAAATCGCCCCTTCTACTTTTAAAATGATCGGAATTGAGAGGACGAAACTGCGTATCCGTTTTGCGTAGCCAATGACATTAACATTTATCATTGAACCTACATTGTCCAACCGCAGTAGGGTGATATTCGGGTCAAAATCAGACTGGTGTGATACCCTGCCACACTCCCTAGCGATGGCTTGCAGGATACCAAAATAAAATTTTACTGAAAATATCACTGTCTAACGCACCCGGATAGATAATGAGGCATTCAATTCAGAATCCCGTCCCAAGAGAATTATCGTGAAATTCTCGAAAATTATATTTTCATTAATTTTTAACGGAACCAAAAATGGCAGAATACGCTCGAAAGAGAAGTTACAAAAATGCATAGATGGAAACCACCAAATCTAGGTTCTGAACTTCTGAATTCCAAAGCAAAACTTCTGTGCGTGGTAGCATGGAGGAGGGAGAGAGAGGTAGCGAGTGACGGTGACGGGGAGTCGTCTGTCTCAGCCTAGAGTCTGCCTCCGTAAGACTTACACTCGTGCCGGAGATGTGGTATTAGCTGATTGCATCATTTGAAATTGAAACACATTTCATTGCATTTCATCCGCGAACCTTTTGACCTGAACGACGTAGACTGGACCAACAGAAACTTACCGTTCTTTATCTCATGAGTACCTGCAGAGTTTCATGTAGAAAGAGGAAACAAAAGGCAATAGGAAGTGATCGCCATTATTCTCGACGAACAAAAATTTACAAAACTAAGAATATAACCTATAAAAAAACAAAATCCTTGTTATAAAACATATTGGCACACATTTTCGCAAAAATGAACTTCTATGTCTCATCAATCAAATGAATATCTGACCGGAACAAACAAGGGTATGTGTCTAGTGAAACAATGGTCCAAAGTTACGATTAAGATCCCCGAGGGCCCGCGCCTACCAACTCCTAGTCAATATTTAAATTATTTACAAATAGCCGTTAACCTAACAGAAGACTTCAAGTATTGCACCTTGTAAAATAGACAATTTATTATCATCAAAGATCTTTGCACGATTTATGCGAGGGTCATGCAATTTTTGTAGCTTTGAGGACATGACCCTGATTTCCTTTTAAGGCTTCTTTCCACGGATGGAATGATGCAATTAGGTGCCCGTCCATTGATTTGCTATCAAACTCGTGAATTAAATAAACAAATAGTCTTTTTTTTTACGGTGACTAACGATGGAAAAAACACATTTCTGGTGCAAATATTAAAATTTGTTTTTTCCTGCTTCCTGAAAATATGCAAAAAATATTCTTCAGCTCATGAATTTTAAGGAAACCTAATCCATTTACGAAACATTGAAATTTAAAAAAAAACAATGCCACTTCAAATTATTCTTATTTTTGCACGCCAGTGTGACGGAATGATGCTCAAATAATAATGACACTTCATTTTTATCGCTTTAAAGGAGTATGGTGCTTACAAATTGATTTAAATTACGTATAAGGCCACATAGTACCATAAATAATCATAACTTAAGTATTTTTGTTTAATTACCGAAAACTTTGATTCAATTTTGACAAAACTTGTCTTTAGTCCCGTATAAAAATGCGATGAAGAGAAATATGTCATTGAGAACCTTCGTCTAGAGCTGAGTAGGAGAAAAACTGTTTTAAAAAATCTCTCTAATGTTAGATCATGCTTCTCTGCCCAGTTGTGATATTTAATTTATCAATGATAGTTGGGCTCAAATCATGACCTAACCGAAGAATTCATAATAACGTTATGAATAAAAAATATTTTGGGGGAAAGTGATACATTCACTGAACAATTTTAACTTACACTATGTTGCCGGAAATTGAATGAAAAATGTTATCAAAATCATGGACTTAGGTATCTTAGGTATCCAAGCATCATATTTTGACTCCAATCGATGGATTAGTTCAAAAGGGGATTTTAGTGAATTTTGTCTGAATTAAGAGTGAGAAAATCACTGCTATCTGTAACTTGGTGAAACGCGTGAATTAATTCCGCGTTTTTCGTGAAATATCTGTTGACGTTCGAGAACTTTGCTCCATATCGTGTGGGTTATTGCATTATGCATGAGGTTTGTTTCAGTAAATTCCTCCATTTCCACGAGCGAATGTATCAATGGAGAGTTTTTGGATGGGAATCAGTCAAGGAGTGTACTGCTTCGAATAGTTTGGTCTTACCCTAGGTTTACCCGTGAAGATGAAATTGTTTTGAACACTTAGGGGTTTCTCCATGAAACGCGGTCGCCATTGGCGAGAAGTCCATCGCACACGAATGCTGTTTCTTCCACGACTTGATCGTGCATGTTTTGTAATCTCCGGAGTCTTGATTTTTTTTCACTAAGCCTAGGGTCGGAATTCTACGAAAGCCGGGAAACTTGATCGGATTTCGAAGTCAATTGCTTCCACGGGTCTTTAAAGAGCCCCTCGTGTCCCTGTGCCATTTTTAGTCGAAACCGAACATCTTTATAGTGTGAAAATCCTATAAACCTATAGTTGAAAATAGTAAGGTTATAGAAATTGAATATTCATCGGCTGCTATTCAAATCGCTCGCAGCAAATGGACGTAAAGTACATATTATCTGCTTGCCACATTTATCACATGAAATTTTCATTTCACTTTCAAATAAAATGAATGACTCTGAAGTTCAAATATTTATCCTACGCATGCATTTTATTCTGTCCTGCCGTATTTAATGAACTGTGCGTTTTTGTGTAATAAGAGCCTGACATAGCAATACGTAACAGACAAAATAATAGATATTCTCGTGTAATTTTATTTTAAAGAAATGAAAATACTCACTGAATCTTTGTTGGATGTGTACAGATTTTCTTCATAAATCAGATGTATTGTAAAGTAATTAAATCTACAGAGCCCCATAAATAGTGTTAAATATGTGTAATATTTGATAGGTCAAGATTAACATTGAAAAGCTCTTTAAAATAACATGTAACACGTTTAATATTTGTTAAAAATGTCAAACAATGTGCAATTCATAACAGAATTTAGATTAAACTGGATGCATATTACCAATTTATCAATCTACATAATATCATAAAGTATAATCAGGAATTATTTAGTTAATTACAGCCAATCCTTAGGAAAATACAAATTAACAGTAAAAACTTAGCCTCCCTCCTACCTTAAAAATATATTTCAGACTTTAAAAACCATAAGCAACGGTGAAACTTTTACTTAATTGAGTGGAGCGTTTTCAACTATTTCAAACCGAAATAAAAGATACGTGCATTACAACTTGAATATTTGCCGAATTTTTGTCCAAATAAGGAAATGAAAAATAAGGCATTTATTCCAATGAAAAATAGGTGTGCATCTTCAATTACAATCTTTCAAATAAAAAGTATTTCCTTAAAATTATGATACTTTGATTTTACAATAAAATCCATTTTAATTAATTGTTCTTTCAATCGAGTGGCCATTCACATATCTCATCCCTCAAATGATGGGTTATTCATTTCATCATTTTGTTTTCGTATTGAAAAATAAAAAAATGTTGAATTTTTAATCACCATTCGATGATTTTGTAGTCTCATAGCACTGAAACACATCTCTTTGGATATTTTTAGAGAGGTGATTTGAAATCCTCAACTCAAAATTATCTTCAAAAAAATTAAAACTTTTTCAAAGCTGTATATTTTAAGAACAGTGTTTGCATTCTTAAATGGTTACCTGGAATAATGCCATGAGTGTTTATATTGAGCTAACGGAGAAGTGGAAGACGGGAATATACTTTTCATGCGTTATAAAGGCAGGTAGAATAGTGTGTAATATAGGTCAAAACGTGGAGGGAATCCACGTTGTATGCAATATTTGCTAGTCTGGTTAAGTGTAGCAGTTATCTGTTTGGGCATTCCCTAATGACTTACTTCCCTGATGACCTTTACCTTTTAACGGCTATATGGGAATGACGAGTTTTCCAAGCAAGCGCGGGAGGAGAGTGGTTTCTCGTTTTATTGGGCATTCTCTCGGCCATGTCTTTTGTTTCACATTAAAAATGAAATGGCCTCGGGTCTGTTTCCTTAATTTCCTACAGAGCGACACGGCTCTAGTATTTCTTGGAGTTTTTTAAGTCTATTTTGGTTTAAAAAAATCGAAAATGTAGAGGATGAGTGAATTAATTAAAACTTGTCACTGAGTCGTGTTACTCGTTGTTCACGTCGCCTTGACACTTTGAAAACCATCGAGAAGGCGTCCTACAAATAATTCTCGACATTAAAAATATTTAATTTTTCATATTTTTTATTTTAACAAATGCACTTCCCTCCAGTGATTCGTAACGCTCAGCAATCTTGAATATTAGCAGTGAACTACATCTAAAAGTAGCTTTTACTCATTCTTAAAATAATGTTATGCTGGGGAAACATCTGTTTTTCAAGTGCCAGAAAACTAAATATTATTTCTAATAGCAGGACTTATAAAGCATCCATTTCAATAACCAGTAATAAGAGTACTGAAGACTAATAACAAAAAGGATATAACTTTTTCGACTTGTGTTTTTTCGCAGAATATAATATGCCATTTGCGTTTCTTTCGAAAGGACCGAGACTCCTTTTTCAATCGATGCACTGATGTATTCCTGCGGAAGCCGTTCACAATACTATTGGAATCTCAGGAGAACCTTTTACTTTTCCTTCCCCATAGTAATTGATATATCTTGGGTCGCCATGGCAACTCATTCGTTGAGAGTATTGGATGTCTGAATGGCTGGCGTATGTGTCGCCGCTCAGTCCGCATCGGCGTCTTTAATCCACTTCCATTCCAACTCCAACGAGTGATGAGAAATATCGATATTTTTCGACTCGCGTGCGAATCTTCTGCATTCGGGTTAGATATCATGAACGCTTTCTTCTAAATAGAGTGAGAATAGCCGTCACTCGAAGGCTTAAGCGCAATTAAATTTACAAATTCAAAGACTTGACGAATTTTTTTACACCCTATTAAATTATATTTTTTTTAAGCAAGGGTGTCGTGAGAGTGTGGAAATTAACAGAGGGGAAGTGATGCACTACTTGGAGGGGGCTTAGGTAAAGGAGTATATATTATTTATTTCTTTTTAAATTTATTTTATTGAATTAGTTTTTTATTATTTTAATTTTTTAATAATTTTCCTCTTTATTAATGTTAATTTTTATAGGGTGTTTTACCGTTTCCTGCTCTATAAAGGGCAGGGCATAGTTAAATGGTTTGGAGGTTGGCGATGAAAGGAGTTTGTTATTTGTTGGGATTGAGCCGAGATGGGTGATGTCATTAATCAGGGTAGGGGGGTGGCGAAGGTTAGGGGATCCTGTGCCAGAGCTATTTGGGGTATTTTTGGATGCCATATTCTTGCTGGGTTTTTTGGGTATGGAGCGGGAGGAAGGCTCAGTGATAGGTTCGGGTAAGGCTCAGTCGGGGGGAAATTTGATGCGCTTTTTCTTCTTGGAGAATTGGTAGGATAGAGGGAGATTTTATTGGGGATACTTACATTTGCGTGTTGGGAGGGAAGTGGACCAGAGGGAGGCTATGAGAGGGTTTCTGGAGGTTTTTGATGGAGTTTGCACAATCGAATAGGGATTTGGTAACGATTGATTCAATTGATGGTACCTCCATTTATTTTTTATATATTTCGGTTCGGGATATACCAGGGGGGCCTCCCAATACGTCGGATGGTTTTGTTCTGCCAGATCTGGATGCGCTTGACGGAGGGGAAATTGTAAATAGGTGTTAGGTTATCTAAGTTACAGTTACATGTGGTAAAAAAATATATTTATGTCTCTGTGTCACAGCGTGTCAATGTATTGAGAAAAGGCAAGTATTACAGGGTAAAGATTTATCAATATTAAAAATTTTATTCGTAATAATGTTGAATAATTACTGATAAAACATATTTATCGGACAGGAACGGAATTGAATTAAACAAACTAAACGTAACTTCTGGTCTATTTGGTTCGGCGATGGATTAATTATGGTATCCTCTAAATCAAAGAACTCTAATAAATTCATACTCTCATTCCCCAATGTTGCCAACTCAGTTTCATGTAATTCATCGTCGAGAGGTTTTAATATGGCCGAGGAGCGGTTTAATCAACCTGCAAATCCTCGAGGGCTTTGCTTGTGCATTTGTTGGACATTCGTCATAGCCTGACATAAAATTACGTGACCGTTTGTCACCAAAATTCTCCCTAATGACCTAGTTCTGGATCAAATAAAAATAAAACCTGTGTTAATTTAAAAAAAATATGAAATGGTCATAGGCCATCAATTTCAAACTACTCACAAGATCTTTTATTGTCTTGAGATATTAAGTTCGCGGAGTGTACGTATGAGCTAGGAGAAATATATGATTTTTTTAATTATCATCTATTATTTACTCCTGGAAAATATATAATTATATTTTTACATCAATGTTTGATTTTGTTAACTACCATTAGAGGATAACTTTGCTCGCACAGGACTGATTGAAACACATAGTTGCGGTGTCCTTGGTTCAGCTATTGCGGTCGGAACATGAAATGATCCTGGTAGAGAAAACATTGGGAAATGTTCGGTGCTCTGCTTTCATATAAAACCATAAGCTTCAATGCCCTGAATAGTAAAGTTCACCTCGAGTGTAAGAGCAAGATTTAGCCCAAAATCACCCTTCTTCTCCAAAATACGGTGTTGTACCTGTATATCAAGCTGTAACGGATATTATCTGTTTTTTCCCCAATGATGTCTTGTATGGCTTGTATTTCACCCATCGTTTCATTGCTTATGACTGCTTCTCTAAAGATCCCGCTCACTCATGGGATTGACTAATTCAACCAATCAAAAGAATCGCAATTTTGATCACTATAGAATACGCCTGCATATTTCAATCAATTACGTTGGGGGTGGGTATCTTAAAAAAAAATATGAAATGGTCATAGGCCATCAATTTCAAACTACTCACAAGATCTTTTATTGTCTTGAGATATTAAGTTCGTGGAGAGTACGTATGAGCTCGTATAGCCATGGGTTAATATAACCTTTCAGTTCTGAACAGAACGGTTTGAGGTGTCACTTCGAGGAAGCGATTTATATAGAAAAACGAAATACTTAGTTATTCCACATATATTGTATTATGCACGACCCAGGTTTTGACTTAACAAAGTCATAATCAGGATGATGATGACTTTGTAAGTGGAAACTTAGGTCGTGCATAATGAAATATATGTGGAAGGACAAAGTATTTTCTTTTCCGATATTTCCAGTCCTGCATGACCTGCTATGCTTGGAAATGTATTGCATAAGTGGTCCAAGTACATTCTTATTTCCTGCTTTTACGTATGTGGAAGAAATTTTGCAGTGGATGAAACCAACGCTTGTTTGGAAATTGGTTTTTCGTTAGCATGCATTACGGATCTGCTCGTGTTTTTGGTTTTTATTCTATTGATGAATGGTTTCACGAACCATAACCTCTTTTTCGTCGAACGAATTAATTTTTAAGGTTATATTTCATACGGCCAGGCTAGAATCGCCATCTGCGTAAGCCCACTTTCGCTTTTTTTCCGGACGCGGTGTGAGAGCTCGGATTGCTTTCCATGCCAGCACAGGTAATATGACCGTAGGGGGCTCGCCGTCCCCCTCCCCTCCCCCAAGGAGGGGTGGGAAGATGGGTGTTCTATCATTGTCCAAAGAGAGGGAGGGGTTCCCTCTGTACGCCCCCAGCGCACTCTCCCTCCATCGCCCACACCCTGCCAGAAAGAATCACTTCGCGGAAGAAGTCCTTTCACCCCAGACGGAGGCACACATCCGAAGGTGCCTTTTGCAGCGGATGCCGAGCGATGCAACCCTAGCGAAGGACCTTCGAGTGCGCGCGGGGCCCACCTAGACGCGCTAGAAAAGAGCTAGATACTCTCACATGCCTCCCGCAACAACGCGAAGTAATTCACCGTCCTTTTTGAGTTACGCCTGCCGGCTGTTGGCGACATGTCCCAGCATTTCTCTTCGTTCAACATTTATGATGCAGCGTGTGAGTTTGTCTTGTTGCTGTCTTGAAGTCTTTTCACGAGAGTTCAAGAGTTTCAAGAGTCTAGATAAATTTTTGTTGAATTTCCATATCCGGTGTCTTTCTTCTAGTACACCTGAGAGAATAATTTTTTCCTTATTCACGAAGTGACTCTCTCTGCCAGATTTTCCTTAAACGGAGTGCTTTTTCTTAAATTCCACACAATAACTTCATTTTACCAAAATAACCCAGCTGACTGTCTGGAAATTGGTGGTGACTCTCAGGGAAAAATTCACAGAAGTTGTTACTGGTTTTCAAATATTGTAGCACGGAAGTGAATGAGTTATTCTGACCTACGTGAATCTGCGTTAATCGTGGAGTTCTTACGTATTTCGAACCGATTTCACTCTTTATTTATTCTCTTTACCAGTGAGTAAAGGGGACAACAAGATCATGCACAACGCTAATTAAAATACACTGAACCATTTTTTGCTTGATAATAAAAACTTATCGTAATGGCACGTACGCGTATTTATGTATTTCCTTTTGCATTACCTTAAAAGCGGATAGAATAATGTGCTTTACGTAGGAAAAGGTCATTAAAATAAAAGATTCATGCCAAGCGTAGGCGCCTCCATATTTTCACGAGTAATTAAATGGCGCGATTGTAACCTACCGGAAGAAGAAATGCATGCATTTTGAGTTTGTATGGGTGAGAATAGGAGTGCTTGACGTATTAGATATCACGTAATACTCCAATTGACCGATAAAAACGTGTCTAAAAACTACGATGCATAGTGGCTGATAAAAAATGCTAGTATACTTAATTAAAACTCACCCGTTCAGTTGTGTTAATGAATATGTGTGAAATAACCGATCCCGTTATATCCTTTAGCTAATGCATTAACATATTTCTGCCTATCCAAAGGATTTGATTAGCTGGAGAGAAAAATACTTATACTGAATTTTAAATTCAGACAACTCAAAATTGCCAATCTTTTCCCTTTTCAGTGAAATATAGGATAAATACAAATTCCTGTCTAGGCGTCATGCCATCAAGGGCAAGGTAACTTGCTCCCGAAGCGCTGCGGTCCAGAGCAGGCGGCAGAGCGTCTCTGGTCACCCTCAGCCTCGACCATGGTTTGCGCCACATTTAGGGACTACCAGATCTTCCTTGGAAAACACGCGAGGTAGAGGGAATAAGGAGCACCCTGTCCTTCTTACCCTGACGTGATTAATATTTCAAGTGGACTCTACCCTGACATTAATCTCTGGTTCCCTGTGTCCTTTCTGTGACCTAGGCGTGTCACATATGAAAAGTGGATTGAATAATTGAATAGAAAAGAAAAAAAAGGAGTAGGTTAGGCGCGATGTATAGTATTGTTAAAAAGGACAAAGCGTGGGAAGATTAATGGCAAAGTATAGAAAAGCCTAACTTTAAGGGAAAAAACGACCATAGCTTCAAAATAAAAATAAGAACTCAAAAAACAAATAATAAAAAATACTCTTTTTTAAATAGAACCATAATTGATTGGAACCAGCTGCCTGGAGGTTTGTTTGAGCCCTTTCCATCCAATTTTAGAAGTTTTAAGTTGAAATGTAAAGCAGCCACTGGGTAATAAACTTCATTGTAGTTGTGAAAATATTGTTTGTATGTGATGTGGACGGCATTTTGTATGTGATGTGGAAGTGTGATTGCATGTAAAAATATTTTGTCTCTTATCTGTTTTTATATGTGTTCGCATTTAATTTTCGTTGTAAGAGTTATCTTTGACCTAACTTGACCGTTGCCACCAGGAAATTTGCCTAATTGCAACGTAATTGTGTAAATAAATAATAATATTTATCAGATTTTTATCGAAAACTTAAAACAACCGCTTTCCTCGATCGGTTGACATCGTGATCTCGCACTCCATTCACCCAATGATGTCGGTTTTCCATTGAAATGAATTATACTGTTTTAAGTTTAAAAAACCTATTTGATATGCGCAGTCTTTGCAATCCACATGTGGTTTTAGATTGTTGATAAATAAAAATAAATAAATCTTATTTTCCCACAAATCACTTGGCTCCAGGGAGTTTTGTTCATTGCGACACTTTTCGGTCAAAAGATACGTGTCGAGTCGGGAGGTTTCCATTTTTATTTTTATTTTGTTCCTCCAGGTGGTGTTGGCGCATGGTTGTGAACCACCTACGTCATCGAGGTGAGAACTCGCGCGATTGCAGACATCTGGCCAACGTCGTCGCGCCTTTGAACCGCTCTGCATTAAAACGCCCTTCACGCCCCTTCCACTTCACTGGAAGATAACTCCTTAATCGGGTGAATTGGAGGTGACATTTCACCACCATTGCTGTAACTTTCATCACCATTAGTAAAACCATTGACGCGAGTTTTTTCATTTGAAAGCATGATAAATCTTAAGGTTTTTATTCCATAATTTATTTCTGTCCGAGAGGCCTTCTGGGGCATTTAACATCGAATTCTTGAATGAATTCGATGACAAAACCCTAGGAATTTTCAAGGAATGGAATATATAGGAGTCCGGAAAAACCAAATCTTCGGGAATGACAACATTGCTCCTTTTACTCCTAGATAAACCCAATGGTAAATTATTCGCGTCTTTTCTCGACGGTGGGCCACGATATTTTTTTCACGCCAAGATCTACAACAACCTCCAATCGATGTCCATTCCCCAAGAACAGTTCCTCCTATCAAAAGATTAACGAAGCAAAAACTTCCAAGTTTTAATCGAACGACACCCTTAGCTGAACGTTCGGAAACTTAACAAATCATATGTATACTCTCGACAGCGTAGGATGCTTGTATGCTGTACTTTTTCGTTTCGTGTAGATACGGTTTCACTTGTTATTTTTGCTGGCCGTTCGTGATTATTACATCAATACGAAATTGTAGAGATACTTCTATTTTGCTGCACTTCATCCCACCCTAGACTGCTCAGAGAACGCAAGAAAGACAACGTTTTAGAGCGTCCAAATATTTCTCCATGGCAACCTAGCAAAGGGATCGTTCCCTCATCTGAATATGATCATCATTATGAGCAGCCGTAGTGGCAAAGAGTGTCCTCCACTCACAAAACAGTACTCTTCCCCTCTCCTCTTCCATACCGCTCTGCCGCCGCCTTTGACCTTTGACCTCAGCTATAAAAAAGCGACTGACGAGTTTCATACCTATTTGTCTGATTAAATCGACATGAATGCAGGAGCTTTAAACAAAGCTATGTGAGGGCTCCTTCCTATTTGTTATCAAAGTGAAAATCGGGTGATATATACCCGTAAAAACAAATGAAAAATCTGAAATAGGCAGTGAAAATTAGAGAGCACTCTATTCATACTCTACACACACAAAGTAACACAAAAAAGGATCATCACGCAAAGCACGTCATGTGCATACTTAATAATAAATATGATAAAGGAGGTTAGAATTACCAAAATGCGAATGGGTTCTAATTATCAATCAAAAAAATCAATCTACACCCTTGATCATCCTCCTTATTCGCCAAATCTCGCCCCCTGCGACTTTTTCCTGATGAGGGGACATCACTGGGAAGATGTGTAGGGCACGATTAAGCAAGAAACGACAGGACAACTAAAAAGCTAAGCTGCCGAGGACTTCCAAAAGTGCTTTAAACAGTGGAAAAGAAGATGTAATAAGTGAATAGCAAAGAACGGAGAGTACTTTGAAGGGTACCAAATCGATGTTGACCAAATTTTGCACAATATAGTTTTTATGGCCTCTTTTCACATATTTATTAGAAGACCTCGTATATATGTGTGTGTGCACCGAATGATGGTTGAGCGACAAAAGGTGTTATCTCTCCAATAGAAATATCTCACGGATGGGAATAATAATTTAAACGGAGAAGCGAGATAGCGCTAGCGAAAAAAATACAGAGAAACACATACAAATGAGACTCACACGTATTCCGAATTTTCGGTGTTCCACAGAGGATGGTGGTTTGGCCACCGGAAATTCGGAATACCATTGCGTGAGTTTCATTTGCATATACATGCATGTAAGAATACACATTTATCCTAATGCGTTTCATATGCATAGCGTCACTCTATTCATTTTCCTGGCAAGGCCCAGGTGCCTCTTGCAGGGAAATCCCAGGTGATGGCGCTGGGGAGAGGGCGTAAAGTGATCCTCTCCTGTTTCGGAACCACCCACTCCCCCCTCTCTTCTCAGGGAAGGGAAACACGAGTGTGTCCCAATGGTGAGGGGAGGGGTTGTGATTGGGGGAGGGGGGAGGGATAAGGGAAGCAGGGAACGTGACGTTACGCGCGGGAACCTGACAGGAGTGGTTGGGTTTCTTTCGCCCTGGAAGACGAACAGCTTGGCGCTCCGAGGGGCACGCCAGGGCCTTTCTAGGCGGGTGTTCGCGTCTCCCCGTGCCCTGCCCCCGTCACCCCAGACCTGCGAACCAGCCTGTCGTGCCCAGGACCTCGAAACTTAACTTTCAGGGAAAGCTCTGAGATCGAGGTCCCAAACAATTCCCGAGAGCCCAGTTGGCACGCGGTCTTTTGCGGATGACTTGGAAGCACGTGCAATTGAAGGAGGCAGCTGCCTCAAACAAATCAACTGCCGTTACATGGTCTGATAGTATTCGCCAAATCTCTCTAAGAAGCCATCTGCTGCTACCTTGCAGCCTGTGGAATTTGAATCCATCAATTCATCATCGTCAATCAGGACTATTGTGCTTAGCTAAAAGCGTATTTAAGATTATTATTCGTACTTCGGGGGCGCAAGATGTAGGTGATCTAATCAACTCATCTTCCGTCTTCGTTCCTAATTCAAGAACGACCCACTCCACCCTCGAACATTCCCTCATCATAGGCCTTAAAAAACGGTGATGAAAACTAGCACCCATGTCCATTTCTACACATCCGCTTTCCTTTCTGTCGTAGTCAACGAACTCGTTCACTATTCAAATTTAGCACTGTAATTATTGCCATGAAATGCATTTAATTGTACCAATTTGCAAACCCAAATACGAAATGGATTAATTTTTTAATTTTCAATCTTTAAATTAAAAGTTATATAATATTTTGTTGGTAATTATTCCAGATTAAAACAACGATTGGACATTAGCGCAAACGTTATATTCTTTACCATCGTTACCTCGGACCTTTAATTCTAAGAATTATTTAACAACGCAGTACGTATTTAACTCATGGATGGATCCTTCACCATTACAATGCACCTGCACATTCAGCATTGATAGTTCGCCAGTTTCTGGTAAAATATTGAAAACACCATCCTTGATAATCCTCCTTATTCGCCAGATCTCACCTCCTGCGACTTTTTCCTGACGAGGGGACATCACTGGGAAAATGTGTAGGACACGATAAAGTAAGAAACGACGAGAAAACTAAAAAGCCTAACTGCCGAGGACTTCCAAGGTTGCTTTAATAGAAAGTGGACAATAAGATGGAATAAGTGCATAGCAACGAACGGAGAGTTCGGACTTTGAAGGGGGCAACATCGTTGTAGACTGAATTTTGCAAAATAAAGTTTTTATTACCTCGGTTCGCGTATTTATTGGACATACCACTCAGTTCCTCTAATGGCTGACCCCTTCTTCTACACAGGTCTTTTCTTTGATGGATCTAATTACTTACTCCATGTGTTTTATTTATCTCTGTTTCGCACTCCTTTCCCATCTTCTCCGATCGGTCACTGTCTGTCTCTCGGGGACTTTTATAAAAATGTGTCCAATACGGCTCCAGACTTTCTTCTTTTCGGCCTTTTCATTGAATTCCTTTCTTTTGTGGTTCTGGAAGGAAAGTATTCATCGATGCCCATTTGACCTCAATTAATTTCCTGTGACGCTAGATGCGACCATATAGACGCAAACTGTAGATTGCTAGCAGTTCTGTTAAAAATCATCCTTTCGTTTAATTTGCTCCTCGTTTACAATGCCTCTGCGATTTAATTTTTTCCCTTAAATGGGCACAGTCCCTCCCTGATTCTCAAAGAGAAAAAACTACGGCGGGTAACCATACTTATAGGCAGGGTTTATGGTATGACATGAGGTGATTTGAAAGTGCCTGAAAGTTGCAATTTCGGACCCGAGTTGACCCTTGAACACTAGCATTTACATTGAAATCGCTGGGCATGTTGTTTTTTTGATAAAATATGGAGAATTTTGTGAAAATAAAAAACAGATGCAAAATTGCCATTTTTTAACACAGCGATTTTCAAAAATACCAATATTTCATAACTTCACATCTCAGCGTAAAAAGACGTTTGATGCCTTATTTTCAATCTAAACTTAATACAAAATTTTATTATGGCCACAAAAGGTTTTTTTTTAAATAAATTCATATTTAAAATATCATATTGCTAAATTTTTAAATGCTTTAAATTTTGGAATTATTGCTATTTTCGTATTACGCCTGAGAATGTAAAGTGCACTGTCTACATTTTTCAATTGCTTTAAAATTTTAGGAAGAAAAATTTTTGAATGTTTTTCGGCAGCAATTTCCATCTGATGTTGCATACGGATACATTTAATGTCCATTTTTCATTCGGATTCCGATGAACATTCAATAATATCGACCTAAATAAATTAATTTTCGATACCCCTAAGCCTATAGATGAAAAATCTATGAAAGTCCTATGGGGTTAAATAATTATTTGATTAATAATAATTAATTAACAATCCTAGTTTAACAATTTTCGTACAAACATAAATAATACTGAGTTGAAGTAGTACAGCAATGTCATACCTATATTTATTTATTCAACAAAAACAAAACGTAGCGATTCTCTAAATGATTTTCCAGCAGATTTTCCTTTTCGATCGAAAGAGGTCGAGGTATTTGCACAATCGTTCCATCATCGATGACGAAGTTAACTCTGCGAATGATTGCCCGTTAATCTAGGCGTGTGATCGTTGGGTGTTGTGCGGGTGGTGAACTGACCTCCGACCCCCATGACGATGGGCCCGGCGTACGACAGGTTGTTGAGGTGGAACCCCGTCCAGTCATCCTTGATGCTCACGGTCGTGTTGCCCTCCGATTGGCGCCACTCCGACAGCTGGTCCGCGTAGTAACCTGCGAAAGAGGGACGGGGAGAAAAGTTACAGGTTAGAATCATCGAATCATCTGCATTAACTCGAAAATTCACACACTCGATCAAATTCCGCTTCCGTGCGGGAAATTCCATCTTCAAGATGATTAAGAAATCCATACGATTGGTGACATTTTCAGGCAAAAATATTTTGCTGATCATAGTTTTATATGAGACTGACAGTAGAATTGTGTGTGTGTGTGTGTTTACAATTATTATTATTATTAGGTAATCTACCGGTTAAGGTAGGTTTTTGGATGGAAAAAACCACCAATTCAACAATCTCTGAACCCTAGCAAAACACAACGTCCTACTCTACATCAGATCCCTCTTCATCTCTGAGTACTTTCTCCCTCCCTTCATCCCGTCCGACATCCCTATCCTTTTCTTTCCCTTTCCTCGTTTGCCTTACATTCTCCCCTCTATCACAGTCTTCAACATCCCACTGCCGGCCAATACCCCCTTCATCCACTTTTCCTGCCTCCATAGGATTGCTCCCAGCAAACCCCTTTCTTCGCCCACCATACCAAGTACTTCCTCATTTGTGTTCTTCTCTGTCCATTTCACTTTCTCCATTCTTCTCCACACCCACATTTCAATAGCCTCCAGTCTACGTCTATCCTCCTGCTTCAATGACCACGTTTCCGCGCCGTACATAGCTACGCTCCAAATTAAAGGTTTTACAAGTCTTTTCTTAATGTCCTTACTCAACGTCCCCGTCATTAACTCCCTCTTCCTTGTGAAAGCCTCTTTGCCTTGCGCAATTCTTCTCCTTACGTCCCTACTACTTTGACCGTGTTGGTCCAAAACACTACCGAGATACGTACACTATTCTGCCTGCTCTAGTTTTTGCCCTCCTATTTTAATGTTTAGCTCAGGCTTTTTCTTTCTAGAAAATCGCATAACCTTTGTTTTATTAATATTGATTTTCATCCCATACCTGTCGCACTGAATTTCCAATTCACTCAGCAATGCTTGCAGCCCCTTGGCTGACTGACAAACTAAAGCTTGGTCATGAGCAAACCTAACTGATTTTACGAATTCCCCCCCACGTTCATTCCTACCTCCAGTTCTTCCCACGCCTCTTTGATCATTTCCTCTGCATACAGGTTGAACAGCAACGGTGATAATGGGCAACCCTGCCTTACACCTCTTCCTAACACTGCCCAACCGGACTCCCCGTTCCCCACTCGAACCTGAGCAGTCTGAGACATGTACAGGTTGCGGATTAGCCTCCTTTCCCTCCAATTTATTCCTATTTTCTGCAGAATACCCATTAGTTTTTCCCAATTCACTCTATCAAACGCTTTTTCGAAATCTACGAAACAGGCAAATACCACCTTGTTGTGTTCTATATTCCTCTCGATTAATAATCTCATTACTTTAACTGCCAAACTGATCATCCCCTAAGTAATCATTTGCCCTACTCTCTATCCTTTTGTTTATGATCCTGAGAACAACTTTAGCTGCGTGGAATATCAACTTATCGTCTTGTATGTACATAGTGTAGCCTTTATCTTTTTCGGAATAGGAACTAAAACTGAACTCGCAAAGTCTTCCGGCCAGATTCCCTCCTCATAAATACTACGGATCAGCCCATATAGCCTCTTCCTCCCACATTTTCCTAAGCATTTTAAAAGTTCCACGGGAATGTTATCCACCCCCATAGCCTTATTTAGTTTCATCTCCCTTAATACTCTTTCTATCTCATTGTCTAGTATGCCTGGACCTCAGCTGTCTTCCTCTACGTCATATTCTTTTTCAATGTCTAACTTTGTTGGTCTAAGTTCTTTACTATGCAGTTCTTCTATATACTCCTTCCATCTCTCTTGGATCTTTCCTGCGTCAACTATTACCTTACCCGCCTTATCTCTAACTGTTAGGTGTTTATAATACATATGTGATAGAGTTTAGCAGATAATGTGTTAGAACTTGGAGTTTACTGCTACCATTTGTATCGAGTCAGTAGTCGGAGCTATTATTCTTTGTCTTGAGGTGTATTGAAAAAAGTGAAATAAAGAGACAAAGGAGAAAAATGTGTTAGAACTTTTAGATTTTAAAGCATAAAAGAGAAGGCAAAATAGAGAACTACGTATGAGGACAATGAGTAACATAATCATCGGAAACACCATGCAAAATTACGAATTTGTTAATAGAGCATGAAAGAACGGATTGCGACGTAGGGAAGGCCGAAGGAATGAATCTTTGACTCAATCCTTAATACGCGTGAGCAAATTGAACATGGGAGATGAGCAGGAGTCTGTTTATTGTAGCCGCCAGTGAAAACATCAATTGTTATAGTTTTCTGAAACAAATTTCTCAAATGAATATTATTCTCTTTTACAACAGGTGTAACGTCTTCCATCGTAGGAAGTTAGCGGTTAGGAATTAAGAATCGTATGTTTAGGAATGAAACAGTTTCTGGCGTCACTAGGTGGAAATTCTTCATATTAAACTTAAAATTAAACCACTTGGCTTTTCCACATTGAAAAACTTCTTTCATCATAATCTTCATCATAATCACCTGATGATATTATACCATAACGAAACAACACTGGTCGTAAATAAAATTTTTTAATGTGGAAAAGCCAAGTGGTTTAATTTTAAGTTTCATATGAAGAATTTCCACCTATTGATGCCAGAAACTGTTTCATTCCTAAACATACGATTCTTAATTCCTAACCGCTAACTTCCTACGAGTTATAAAAATAAATAAAAGTTTTTTATGTGGAAAAGCCAAGTGGTTTAATTTTAAGTTCAATATGCTTCGGAGTTTTTTGTAGGACTTGAGAATCGACTAGTAGCTTTCAATAATGAAAATATAATAACACTCTTCCGCTAAATATTGATTAATAACACGACAATAGCTATATCATGTTCAGATGAGATTTGTAGTGGAAGAGTGCCACCACTTGTTCATTATTATGTTCCAATTCCACCACGTCACGCCTGAAATTACGCAATTCATCATTAATTTTGAAATAGGAAGTAATGGCGATATGCATTGGTCAGCCAATCTTCCGACTAAAATGCTATTGCAAAAATTATGCCCAACGTCGGTAAATTCATATTTTAAAAAATCGAAATAAACTGATTTGCCTTTTTGCATGAGAAATGATTAGTGGGTAAGTTATAATTAGTCCATGCCGGTAATCGAAGTGATTCAATCAAAATTTTGCGCGCCGATTTAACTTCCGCCTCTTGTCACCAATGCTAAATTTTTTAACGCCAATACATATCAAAAGCACGATGTCTTAGACATATGCTTTCATCTAACTATCTACTAAATGGCTAGAAACAAATATTAAATCGCCGCTATATTAACAATTTAATATCATTAATGACAGGAAATATACGGGACTGAGAAGGGGTTTGCGAGCAAGAGAAGAGCTAATTTAAACATTAAACATGTAGATCATAGAGATGGAACTGTTTATCTATCTTGGAAGTGTTTTCATCCAAAACGGTCAGCGTGGGAGGCACTGCATGGAAAGAAGTATTGTGATAGACGAAGAAGCTTTCACGCGAAGTAGGGAATCGATGACTGGAGCGTTGAATAATGATCATAAGAAGAGACTCGATAACATTCTTAAAATGAGCGTGGTGTTGTATGGTACGGAATCATTTCCGTTGAAGCAAGACGGCAAGCGTAGATTTAAAGGATTCTCAAATGTATGTGTGGAGAAGGATGTAAAAGGTAAAATTCTACAAATAACTTTTAACTTCAGCTTCAGCAGCTATTTCATGTATAACAGTCGTTTTCTGTGGACTTTTCTCCCAAAATGATATCACCGTAACAGCCCCGTTGCCACAAGTGTCAATACTTGCAACCTCATTGAATTATAAATCATTTAGGCGTCAATGTAAAAGGTATACATGATGGGATTGTTCAATGCAATACGACAGAAGGTGTATGGCTGTATCACAATATATTGTTTTTTCTTATTTTTTTATTTTTTTTTTGTAAGTCTACTATATGACTAAATGACACTATGATATGTTTTAAGACTGACTACTGCATAGTTTATAGCTCTTGTTATATCATGGCATTGCCACCCGGCTTATCGCCTAACAGCAATGTATCCTAAATAAATAAATAAATAAAAACAAATTATCTTTCTATATAACATGGTTTTGATATTTCCTAAGTTATTATTTTTAAATGCTGTCTCATTTCTGATTAATACATATACTAGAGCAAGTGTAGCAGTTGATGCATTTCAGAAAATAATGGGTATGGGAATATGGAACTTAGTGGACATTAAGGTGACATTTGCGTAAGTGAAATATGCATATACATAAAAAGAGGAGAAATAATAAAAAGTGCATTAAGTAATGATGTGAAGAAGAAATTAGTAAAAGCTTTAGAATAGAGCGTAGCGCTGTGTGGTGGATGTGAAACTTCGCCTTGGATGGTGAGTGGTGTGTCGAGAGGCTTTGGAGATACGGTGTGTCGTAGAATGGAGAGATTAAGTCGGATAGTGAAGGAGACAAATGCTGAAGTTCAAAATAGGATAGACGAAGGGAGGAAGTCACTGGGGATAATAAAAATAAGGCAAACGGGACGAAAGGCTCGCGAAGCACACGAGTTAATGCGCGTCTTGAATCGCCCATTATGAGATTCGCGAAAAATACCTTGAACGAATGAATGCATCATTTCATTCATCATTTTTTAACTCTTTATTTATTTTCCGATGCATGCATTCGCTCACACGGTCTGGTATCATTCAAAGAGCACTGGGAAAGGGATGAGTTCAGTGATTGGGCAGGAACGGGGAATAAAAAAGATTCATGTGTCATAGTTACTATCCAAAAGACTTTATGTCACTGTCAGTGAAAGAGGCTAAAAAAACCGCATGTATAAGATATTTTTATCATCATGGTGTGTTACATGTTGCTCTCATTTTTTTGGAAGGGGTTTGGAGAGGGTTTTTTTCATCAACATTCAGTAGAGTTTTCAATGCAACATTTTTAAGGACGATGGACTGTAGAATAATGTGTCGGAGTGGAGAACGTCAGTAAAAATATGGAATCCGGGGAGGAAAAGGATAGGCATGTTGGATAGTAATGGATTGTTGAAGACGGATAGAGGAGGGGGAGTTGGCAGCTAAGCCAGAAAGAGGGAGGAGAAAAGGATAAAATAAAATTGAGTGGGATGATAGAAGGCAGGAAACATGTGGAGCAAAAGAACGGCTTACTTTAGTGTTGGGTGTTCAGTGTTGGGTCGGACTTAGAAGTGTAGGTGTGGTTTGTCTATATCCAAGCTTTACCGTAATCCGTAGGCTACCATTAGTAATAATCGCCCCCACCTTGATTCGAGTGCTTTCAGCGACGTGACTTCATTATCGCATTGGATATACGTCGACCTTTAATTCCATTGGTGCCCTAGGAAAAGTGAATAATCGGAAATAAAAGTTATCGTGGAAACTAATGCATGTTATCTTCTTGGAAGAGCCTCATCCGTCCCGCCCTTCAGCGAATCGGAGCGCGGATCTCGTTCAGGGAGAGAGACGCCTCTTAAAAAAAATCAGGCGAGAGGCTTTTAAAGCCTCGCGAATGGCTTCGCTCTTAGGAAAACTATTTCAGTCGGGAAATCGGTGAAAAACGGTTCGCCCACTCTATTGCCGCCCCCCCCCCCACTTAATATCCCGCCCGTGGGCCGCTGTTCATCCGAATCCCCTCTTGACGTCAAAGTGACGTGATGATGATATTCCAATGACGAGATTAATTAGATTTGGTCGATTGTTTTTTTTTATCTTTAATTATAGGTCATCATGCAGCTTTTTTTCCCTCGTCCACTCCTGTAGCCTCTTTTGAGTCATTATCTCGGGCGTAATCCCTTTCGCGTCCATTAAAATCACTTAGGTGAGAGGACTTTTAATGTTATCAAACCTTTGGTTTACGTTTTTTTCACAAGTATTCGAGCAGACATTCGAGTATTTGATGGGTTGATCCGAAATGTTTCGAGTGGCGATTTGGCAGCCATTGATAAATGCACCACGAGACCCGACCGCTCCGATGAGTGGGTGCGTGGAATAGTCAATTGTCTACTGCTCTCAATCCCTGTGGAGACTGAGTCTACTCGTTTTTGCTCACGTCCCTGATCAGGCTTCTCACGCAAATTTATGTCAATTTCGAGAACTATTATGAAGCATTTGGCTCGCCAAAAGATGCCGACGTTGAACTAAAAAACTAAGGGTATTTTTGCTGACGAATCCCATCTCGTGTTTCTTTATTATAAAGTGCACGCATTGCAAATGGGCGAGGTCCTTGTTTGGGAAGAGCTTGATAGGCCTTTGGGAGAGGGATTCAAAGCAGGGAAAATGGCGAACATTTTAGTACTGATATTGGAATCCATTGGAACGAAACGAGAACATTTTAGATTTAGAGCGTCAATCCGAGAGCATTTTATATTTAAGGCTCGCGATTGCTTAATGGAGTGGAGCACTTTATTGTTCCGAAGCTTAGTCCTTGGGGGAGAACGGAGATTTGGAACTTTTTGAGGGCAGCGGTCGGAGGAAAATCGAGGAATTTAGTCAAACGCGGCAGAAGTGATGCCATCACGGTGGAAGAGGAGAGGAAAGAGTCGAGGAAATTGAGAAGAAGGTAGAACAGTTAATGAAGGCGATGTATTCACAGCTACGTATACGTGTTCTAACCTGCATGTAGCCTCAAGCCCGTTTTCACACTGACTACACCGTGCATTTATTTGATGAGTCCGTTGCCATGGTTGGTCACAAACCAATAAAAAGCTTGTTTTCCGTGTTAGTTTATTTATTAACTATAACGGTAACGACAACTTATCACTAGTAGAACACCAATCAGTGTATATTGCAATTATAAAGAGATATATCAGTAATAAAAGTGCAATATGGCAAGAAAAATGAATAATTTATTCTTCTATCCTCTAAATATTACTTATTGATGAGAAAACCATAGTTACTCGAGGCATATTCCAATTTTTTTAAAGGCATACATTTTCATTGCACTGAATTATTGAAATGGAATATAGGAAAATGCCTTCGTTTTTAGAGTAGCATAGTTATTGAACTCTTTAGAGTCAGCTGAAACATATTGAACATAGTTTTATTTGCGATGTATCAACCAAGGAAATATTAGTGCACCTATAGTATTACTTATGAAAAGGAAGCGGTAAACCGACATTGGCCACACGTGATACACAATTAATTACATCCCAACCTTGACTAAAAAATTATAGGGACACTTAATTAAATAAGACTATTGCTTGTGATCAAGAACACCGAAAAATCAAAAGATATCCCATAAATATGAAGATTTTGAAATATTGTTGGCAGAGACAACATGCAGGGCTCACCTCCCCGTGATCAAGTGTCTAATGAAGGCTTTAAAAAATGATTTAACGAAATCTCTGTAACCGTGCCTAATGTGTTGAATCAAAACCTATTGAATAAAGTAATAATTGCTCATGTAATTTCATCCAATTATCGTCCATCGAACATCCGTGGTGATAATCTGTATTTAATAAATACAATGGAAATCAACTTAATGGAAATAATGGCTAAAAATCAACTGAATTAATTATTTTATCAAACATGAGTCATAACGGAACAAGGTACCCGTTTTGCAATAAAAAATTGATGATGGTGAATGATTACTGATTTATTTTAAGAGTTTCATTTCATCTTTTTTACGAATAACTGTTTTCTTTAATTTCATTGAATCTATTTTAAAATTTTGTCTCTTGAATGTGAACGAATTTGCTAACCGATGGTACGCCAAGGCGGTACAAACGGTACAACGTACCTGAGCAGTCTGAGGCATATACATGTGAGCGGATCAGCCTCCTGTCCCTCCAATATACTCCTGTTTTTCTGCAATACACTCATCATTTTTTCCCAATTCACTCTACCAAACGCTCTTTCAAAATCTACAAAAGAGATAAATAGATCCTGATTGTATTTTATTTTTCTCTCTATAATCTTATTAATGCAATGGCACCACGCGTACCTCTCCCCTTCCTGAACCCAAACTGATCACCCCGTAAGTGCTTTCCATCCTATTGCTGATGACCCTGAGAATCACTTTATCCTCATGCAAAATCTAACTTATTGTTCTTTAGTCTTCACGCGTTGTAGCATTTCCCTTTTTTGGAATAGGAACCGACACTGGTCTGACTAAGTCTCGCGGCCAAACTCCTCCCGCCTCGATGCTAGGAATTGGTCCATGAAAACTCATCCTCCCACTGCATCCTACACCTTCAAGTAGTTCTACGGGAATGATGTCCACCCCCATGGCCTTATTTGATTTCAATTCCACAATTCTCCTTCTATCTCGCTATTAAGTAATTCTGTGCTTGAACTATTCTCATGAACGTCATATTCTCTTTCTATGTCTAACTTTGCTGGCCCACTGTCTTTTCTATAGAGTTTCTCTATATATTCCTTCCATCTCCCTTGGATCTTATCTGGTTCAAACAGTATTTTTCCTGCATTGTCATTGATTTTCGCAACTTTTTTCCTTTTTTACTTCTTGAAAGTACTTTCACCTTCCCGTCAAACTTACCAATTTCACCCTTTCTCGGTAAACTTTCCACATCTTCAAATTGCGTGTTCCAGGGCACGCTTCTTTTGCCCTATTTGTTTTTTGCCTCAGAGTATTATTTGACTCTTTTTACTTCCTTCAATCCACCTCTAAGTTTACATTCTTCCATATCTTTCTCTCTTCTATGTCTTGATAATCATCTAGTCCGTAATCCGTAGTCCGTATAACGGGTTTCCTTGTTCTTTTTCAATTAACAGTTCCCATCGTTTCTTTTGCGGTTTTTTATGTCCCTTTCTGGATATATTCCCAATTTTCTTTCATCGAACGCAGCTCTCACCCATTTATTTCGCTATTTCTCTCTTATTTCGTCTTCAGGTATGCCTTTCATACCGTTAGTGGCATTATACGAGTACTATCTTTGACTTTTAGGGGGAAGTTCTCGAAAAATCGAAGGAAACGTGGAATTAAAATTGAAAATAGGATCCGTAATGACGTCATTAATTTACAGGTTTCTCGCTCAATACTTCTGGCAGGAAATTTACGGATATTAGTCTATGCAAAAAAGGCTTAACATCAAGGCACTCTGAAGTACTCTGCATTGTCTTCTGACTGAAGAACCTTCGACCTGAAGACGCCGAATGCAACTTCGGCGAAACTGTTGTCTGAATCAAACAACGACGCGGTGAAACCCGACAATGCAGAGTACTTCAAACCACCGCCGCGAAAACCTACGCAGCCATATATCAAGGCACTCTATTTATTTTTTATAACATTTTGATGTTAAAAATAATCTATATGTTATCTTTCATTTTCAATTAGTTTTGTGCAAAAGTGATCGCTTTCCAATATCTTCTTAGAATGATGTGGCAGGTGATTGACAACTAAGGTTCGTTGCACGTCGTTATTTTCCCTCCACCTCTGCGGACTCTTGAGAAAATACTTTCGCTAACGTGGCCTATCGATGGTATTCCTCAAATGTCGTCGACTTTGATTTATACAGACCCGATTGAAAGTTCTTGTGCGTGGTTTTCTGGTAGTAAATATTTTAACGACGTTAAAAAATAGACAGGCAATATACTTAAAAATATTTGTTACTAATATCTTTTTATAACCGAAATGCACGCGAAATCAATAAAATGTCGTATATTAATCAACTGGAATTGTTGTATTCCTCCAACATTCGTTCTTATTCGTACTCTATGGACAGCATCTAGTGGCAACGGAGGTTATTTGCTTTTTTAGCTCTGACCACATCTCAATTATTGCAATTTGACACGCTGGAACAAAATATATAGCTGACTGCATGTATATGACATAAAGGGGTACGAGTAGAATGAGCCCTAGGTAACCAGCGTCGCATGGAATATCAATCGACTGAATATTCTTCGGCGTCGAAAAATGCCCGATTCAATGCAATGGCATTGAACGCGTCAGATTACCGTGTCGATTGCGTGAGTCGATAACGGGTTTAAATAGATCTGAAAGAACTGGCGCCGATGAATTATGTCACGGACAAGCGTGATAAAGCGATTCTGGCACATGGATAAATTAAAAATAAATCTTATCCGGGCCAGAGAAAATGGCGATCGTTATCTCAGAATTCCAACGCTGATTGCACGAGCATTTCCATAAGTTACGTATACGGCTTTTACGAGGGACTTTTTCATCTTTTCTGGTTATTCGCATAAATAAAGCCGAGGGTGCAATGAACATGGACGATGTGGCTCCCTATTTTAATAAACGATAGGGACGGCGAGCAATACCACCATGTTCTCGTCACGTCGATTCATCTTCCATCCCTCCATATGCCATGCCATCACCATGGAAACGTGATCGATTTGATGCCGATCGATGAATTTGCGATTGAAAGATTTCGTCAACAATGGGCTGAAATACGAGTGAGAGTAGAAAAAATTGAGTAGCTTCAGGCGTGATGTGGTGGATTTCGAACATAATAAAAGACGAAGAGTAGCAATTACAAAGTAGAAAAAAATTAGTATATTTTGTGGAATGTTCCGCATTCTGAAAGGAGAGAAAGATTGGGCAGATCTAAGGAAAGAGGCAAGAAGTCCACATTTTATAAGGGGAGGAATGGTCACAAATTCAAGGTAAAATGCCGGGAACAAAGAAGAAATAATAAAAAATTTTCGTTTCATTAATAAAACAATGGTTGATTGGAACATTTCACCTGCAAAAGATTCGAGCCCTTTCCTAACAGGGTAAATACTTTTAAAAAAAGAAGTAAACAATTAATGTAATAATTTGATTGATGTGTTGAGTAAAATTGTATGTAACAGCTTAATTTTTGATTTTTTTCTTGTTGATAGGGAAACTGATGTAAATGAAATGGGGATTGTCTTTATTTTGTGTTAATTATTGGTCTTTTGAAATTTCCTTTAAGTTTATTTTTTTAATGGTTCATATTATTTAGTATCTTTTGTATTATTGATTGGGTTTGAGGTGTCATGGTATTTTTCCAAGGCAAGTTTGGTTTTAATACTTGGGAGTTGTGTGCCACCTGATATTATCTATTTGCACATGTAAGTTTTAATAATAATAATTTTACCCTAGACACATAATCTAGTGGTAAATCGCTTCTATAAATTCTTTATTGAGTGAAAATAGCGTTAGATGACGCTACCAGCCGCGCTGAGTATTTTGGCGAAAGAGGAAGCCGGTGCGGGTTGATCAAGGATGGTTGAAAGGTTCGGGATCGAGGGGTCGATTGCATCGTTCCCCGCGAACCACAGTCGCCCGTCGTCGCATTTTCAACGTTCCCTGGCCAAAGCGGGCGCATGACTGGGGATTGTACAAATCACTCGTCGTCTGGCGTTGTTTCCTCTAGTACTTATGCGAAATGGAATCGAATAGTTGTTCGCTAATTTCAAAATCTGCTCTAATTCATCAAAATTGATCGAAAATCATTCATAATTTAATGGAAAAAATTAAAGCACTAAATATCTGATTTTACTGTTTCAACTTTGGTTAATTTAGTAAATATAATTTCGATGACGAGCTCGGAGATGCGTTGCGATTGACCAAAGAATTCATTTATTGCGATTAATCTGCGGATTGATTGGCTTATCCACAAATACCATTGATTGAAACTCTATAGATAAGGTGAAATTATTTAAGCATAATTTATCACGCAAAACTTGTTTGTTTTCAGCTTACATTTTCCTGGAATTAGGGTTTCCGTTTATTTAAAAGATATTTGTGTCATCCAAAATGTTTTCGGCGAATAAGATTTTTAATGGAATTGAAATCTCATGGAATCGTAGATTTCTGTATGGAAGGTACATGAATTATTTTACTAAACTGAACCAGATATAGCTGTGTACGGGCCAGTGAGACTTATTTTTTAAGAAGAAATAAGATTGACCTCCCGGCATATAACGATGTACAGACATAGGTAATTCGACATATGAATCCGGAGAAGTAGATTCCCGGCCTCGGTGGCGGCGGGGTAACGTCCTCGCCTACCAACCCAGAGATCGTGGGTTCGATTCCCACCTAGGTGGATTTCCCTCCATCTAGGGCTTGGTTGTATGTGATTGTCGTCTAATGTCTGTAATGTAGGGTTAGGTGGAAGAAGGGACTAATAGTCCCAACCTCGCCCAAATAAGTCGATAATAATTCCAATTCAGGAAAGCCCGTACAGCTTACACCGATAACTCTGAATTCAATGTGTTGCATGCAAACACACCTCTCTCCCTAACAAGCGCTCTCTAAGTGCATTACCTTGCAAGAGCATCAATACAATACTGTAATTTATAAATATAAGCAACTAAAACACAACTCGCAGAACTGTATAACCTAACGAGACTAAAGAGAACATATCTGTAAACCCATATAATAAGTGAAGTTAGCGTACACTGAGCCTTCTACACTAAATCTATACATAAATTTGTATGCTTGTTTTTTTGAGTGATTCTGTATATTTTTTAAGTAATTCATTACTGCTTTTTTCCCAACATAGTTAAATAGGTAATTAACCGTACACCTCAGGTCGTTGGTACGTAAATGAACGTCTTTACAGTTTAAGACTTTGGCGAACCTAATACCATACTTACGTTGAGTTTGGATTCAATTTTTGACCCTTTTACATCACGTTGTACCGGCCTATAACCTTATTGAATAAAATAAATCACTTTGATGTTTAAATATGTTCATATGCCTTCGAGAAAATAACTTGAGAACGAACAAGTAGTAGAAATGTATGTTCGCATCGGAATTTTCCACTTGTAAATCTAATTAGTCACTTTAACCACATAACAGCTGTTATGACTGATTTTTTATTAGCATCACACCAGCAAATTAACCCAAAATATAATTTTGATTACACGCAGCAGGGCACAATGAATTTATTACATAAGGCTAACGAGGGTTACTCTCGTGAACATTGGTGCTGTGGCCATTTTAAAAATGAATCCACCCCTGCCTCACTCCATCTTCACTCATTATTCCATCTCCGTACACTTCACAAAATTGCCTTTGAATCTCAATTGTCTTGGGGTAGTTTTTCACCTGTAAAAACCTAATCACCACTACCACCTCACAAATAGCGGGATTTTCTATTGCAACGCACATTTTAACAGTTCACAGTGAGCAAACTAATAAAACCATAGTCTGTGCTCTACCACAGCAGGATGTATACAGAGTATAGGTACGTTTAGGCACCAAGATGGTGGCCCTATCCCCACCCACCGTCACGCTAGGCCGGAACGTAAGTTACTTCCTGGGCAGTATCCGTATATGCTCTCGGTTGAGGGTGAGGCCATACATTTCCCCGCCCCTACTTCCACTTCTGTTGCGACGTCAAAATTTGTTTAAAACGAGCTGTCAAAGGCCCGCCTCCCCGCTGCCGATGAGAGGGAACAGCAAAGAGGCTCCCGGAATGCTTTCCTTCTCTTTTTTCGATGCAGCGTCGACGGACTCCTCGGGGTTCCTTTGAGCTGAGGATTAAGGTTATCCGTGCACTTCCCCCCCCCCTCCTGCACCATTTGGAGTCCTAAAAAAAGTAAATAGGAGAGAGGGAGATAACATCCCTCCTACCTCCTCCCTCCATCCCATTGGCGGAATTCCTCTTCATTTTACGCGACCTTCCTGGTAAAACATTTTAGCTCGGATGCCTGTGTTCGGCGAAAAGTTTGTCCTGGCATTGAATCTTTTAACTCGTTGGCCTAAGGGGCAAGGGATCTGGCCCCGGCTGGACCGGGCCAGATCCCTTGCCCCTTTGGACTAACCCGTCCGGACCAATCAATGCTTCACTAGTTGGGCGGACTTCTACCTACAAGACCTTTCAGGCGAACTGAAAACTAAATTCCAGTGGACCCATAATTCCCGTGTGGGCATAATGTGCGGTTCATATGTGATCTTAAAAAATACAATCGTACAGGGTCCGTACAACAGGTATCGAGAATGGTTCCTAAAATCAAAATTTATTTCACCTATAATTAAAATTACTCAATAATCTTCAAAATACATTCCTCCTGCATCGATACATTCTCAGTTCGGCGCGTCTGCTACTCGTCAGAAGCCCGCTGGGAGTCGGTTTCCGGAATACTGTTGAGAGCCTTTGTCGTCGTTGCTTGAACCGCCTCGATGGAGTCGAACCGATATCCTTTGAGCTCCTTTTGAGTTATCTTTTGAGGTAATAACGTTGTCGAGAAAATCTTCATCTTCCTGGATGTAGTCCAAGATTTCTTGCGAAATTTCCACCCGCGACAGTTTTTGTCCTTGCTCAAGACTTTCGGCACCAGCTTCGCGCACACTTTCCTCATCGCAAGATCCTTTGTTACAATGGTGTGGACGGATCCGACTGAAAGCCCGGTCTCCTCACTGATAAGGGCGATAGTTAAACGCCTGTCCAAAACTTGATTCAAAATTTGGCCACCTGAGCATCGGTTCGAGCGGTCGTCGGGCGTCCGACGCGGTGCTCGTCTTCGACGAGCTCCTGGCCTTCCTCAAACATTTTTTGCCACGCAAAAACTCTTGTGCGGCTTAAGGCACCATCCTTATAAGCCTGTTTAATGAGTTCAAGGGTCGTTGACCCGGATTTCCTGAGTTTAACGCAAAACTTCGCAGCGAAGCGTTGATCGACGGTGCGCTCCATGCTGGCGCGACGACACCACAAACAATCACGCGTCACAAAAATCCACCTCCTGTCTCAACGCATGCCCGAAGGCGACTGAACTAAAGTGCGCCTGAGTGGTGGGGGACCCCTCTACTGAGCCGACCAGTCGGACCCCCATCCACCGCGCCGTTGAAGCTACAGCGAACCAGTCACGATACTTATTGTGCGGAACCTGTATATCCAACTCATTGGATAGAAAATAGAATATCCTGGTCAAAGCTAGAAGGTTGCAGGTACATTCTTTCATTTTTCTGAAAAATACTTTCAAGCCATAGCCTAAATATTTATACAAATATTTCCTCCCCATCAGCTCAATCCACAACAGGAATACTGGGGCTAACAATGAACTTCTTATCCCACAACATCGCACGGAAATCTATCACAAATCTTTTCATGTTACAGCATGCCATCTGTGGAACTCTCTCCCAGATGACATTAAAAACTCTTCACCCACAGCAACATTTAGAAGAGCACTTCATAAGTTCATTTCCCTCAGGTATAAAACTTAACCAGTATACCCTCCCTCATTTCACACAGCTGCTGTACGGATAACTGTTTCTACTTTCCTTTTGTCATCTAAAGTGTAGAATTTTGCGTAATTATTTTTAGTTAATGTTAGGTTTCTCATTTCTCCTCATGTGTTTTCCATATAATTATATTTTTAATTTCAATATCAGTAACTTAAAAATATTTAAACTACGTGAAAAATGAGTGTCACAATGTATATGTATCTTTCTTCAAATGAAAGGGTTTTCGCAGGTTTTTCATACCCCCCTTCTCTTCGAGAGTGTTTTCCTGCGTGGGTTTTTACTATTTGAGCAATGCCACACTCTCCCTACCTTCACTCAAAACCTCATTCTTTGCTTAGACTTTCCTTATGTTATTGTTCTCTTTCTTCACCATAATTTACTTATATATCCTTAATCTATATATAAATATGTATATATATATATACATATATATATTTATTTGTTTATGGATGTCTCGTATATGTATGTATGTATATATATATATATATATATTCGATGTGCATAATTCATGTGTGTCTGTCTACATGTGTATACTCTTATTGTGGTTTTATGCATGTAATTAAAAATTGTTTGCCTAATAACTGCGATGGGTTAAATGGAAGAAGGGATTTCCGCCCAAATAAAGACCTATATCTCTCTACCCTCTCTACCAGCCGAATTTAAATGGTGGGAAGGGTGACGACCGGGTTGCCACTGCAACGTTATACTCTGATCTTCCCTAGTTGTATCTGGCTGTGACTCACTTGTCAGCCACCCCACCCGCCTCTTCCATGTTGGCACTCCTCTCTTCGTTTAATTCCCTCGTCCGTTAGCCCTCACGACACCCCCAAGGGAGAATATTAATCTCTCCCCTGAACAGGCTGGCGGTGGTACATCTCTTATCGCACGCTCTGATTGGGGATACATGCAGCACTGATTGGGGATATTGAGGATTGGGTTCTCGCTTGGTCCTTTTACTTTTATTTCATTTTTAAGCTTATATTTTTGGGAAGACATATATTTTTCTTTCATATGTAATTGATTTTATAAATGGATTTCAAGAGGCCCTCATTCATTCCTTGAGTTCCTTCTCTCCCTTGAGAAAGGTAGTTCGGTTACCGAAAATTCGGAATACGTGTGAGTTTCATTTGTGTGTGTTTCTCTGTGTTGTTGTTCCTCGTGATATATATATATATATATATATATATATATATATATATATATATATATATATTATACATATATAAATATATACTTCATTCAGATCAAATTCTGATGGGATAGCACTTGACAGCGTTCTCGAAGGCAATCGATGCGGCAAACATGACCGTCTATTTGATGCCGGTTGTGGTTTTGTGAAAAGGCCAAACGATGCTCCCCATCACCTTCCTGCCGTTTACTGGGAGAACTCCAACAACTACAGCTTGGATAGCGTTTTAAAAAATGAGAATTTTAACAATATTATTCAGAAGCGTGGATTTCTTTACAATTTATAATCTAAACTATTTAATTATTAGAGAATGGTTTAATGAGCAGTAGTAAATGGTTCCCTAGACATGGAATTTTTTTCGTGCCGCCCGATGGAATTAATTGCATGAAATATGAATTGGCACTGTCTCGATTAAAAACGAAAACTGTAATTTAATGGAGCAAATAAATATCCTGCGCTGCAAGTAACTTGAAAAATATAAAGTGACATCCGCTGCACGATTGTCTATTGATTATAATTGATGAAATTGAATTGGATTGATGTAATTGAACTGGAATTGACAGTAAATGGTGAATACGTGTGTCATCACGGTGACGTAACTGTCAAACCGTTAAAAAAAATCTTAATTCTCTGAACAGCTGTCATGCAATACTGACTTCTTGGATTATCATTTTAGTTTGTATGAATATTCATGACGAACTCATGCTGAAAAATTGCTTTCTTGAAATACCCTATTTTCTAAAAATGATTACTTCTGGATATTTTTGTAAAAGTGAAAACTTTAATAAACTAACTTTTAACCATTCATTTATTATAGTTATATTTGTCGACAAAAGTTGACAAAACAACATTTTTATAGCAAACATTTACCTCTCACCACACACTTTCAAACTTTTCTTATTTTCTTTGTTATAGTTCTATAAGTATAAGTGTACTTAAATCTCCCGTGGGATCAGCTCACACCAGGGGAATACACATTGTGTATTCCTGTGGATAAAAATTGTAGATTACTCTGAAGCAACCAGTTTGACAGCTAAATATCACTTTAAAGCATTAAGCACGGCTGCAAATATATACAATTTATTATTATTTTCTAAAATAATGGTTTCTTAAATCGTCTTAAACAACTTTCGTGAAGCACATGCACAGCGATATACTTTTAACGAACAATCTCAGCTTCTCGTGAGAATGAAAAACTTCCATTTCTCCATTATTCATCTCATTTATTATCAGTTTTTAGTGCAATATTGAAAGATATACCTAAATTGTAAATCATTTAATAAAAATATTCAAGCCAAAGATCTCTAAGAGCCATCACGTGGGGTTTGGTAGCATTGTATCAATTTATTTTGACAATAAAATTGCTCCATTTATTTAATTAGATATAAGAGAACAATAAATTCAGCACATATAATATACTGAGTTAGAAATTATATGTGTCTTGTGCGATTAGCGCATTTAGAAGGGGTAGGCCAAAGGGAGGAGAGTTTCTTACTGCCTACTACTGCCTGTATCCATCAGGCTCAAATCATACCGAATTCTGGTTCCCGAAATATGTCAAGAAACATGGCTTTAGGGTATTCAGAAACATTACTTGGGTTTGGAGTAGCAGTTTTAGAGGTAGCGACCAACAGCTAAGGTCATTTGCGCCATCAGGGATGATGGGAAAGGATGAAAGAACGAGAGAAACCCGGCATTAGCCTACTCTTAAGCAAAGGCGCCAAGGGGTCCGCAGGTTAACGTCCCATCCGACGGACGGCATACTCACCCAAAGTGCCCTCCAGAGAGCACCTCAAGTAGGGATCGGGATACCACTGAAAAATATCTGCCGCTTCAGGGATTCGAAACCGGGCTCTCTGGGAGGTTATCATCCGCCTTGGTTTGGATCAGGATCCTTCGGGCAATGGCCAATAATTTTCTACGCACTGTAGCTAAGACGCCGACTTATTACCAAATTTTGATGGCACAATTAGTATTTAAACAATCACAGAAATCAACATGATAGTTGGTTTTACAGGTGAGGAGTTACCTAATACTGAGCTAACCCTAGCTCTAGTTACTAATACTAACCCTACAAGACGCGTGTGGAATTCACAGATCAAGGGAGGCAGTTCCTCATTCACTGTTCGCCTCCGGTTTCCCAGGGAGACAACGAGAGATTTCCCTCGCTGTCAGCAATACTCCTGACATTAATAAGAACGTCGAAAAACGAATCGACGCAAAGCGAGGACCGGAATATATAAAAGAAACTTTTATCTTCTGTTCGAAAAACATTTTCAATTCGTTCAAAAACACTACGGGAGGGACCGCAAAAATATGTCTAGCGGTGTGCGCATAAAATTTGAGACATACTATATCACAATGCCTTAGATCATTTATCGTACCTGTATCGGGTATCGAACTCGGATTTCTTAGTAATCCTGTCGGGTTTTTTTGGCAACCGTCAAGCTACCGAAGCATCCTATCTCAAAAATTCGTAATTCATAATTCCAGCAAGCTTAACTGGCAAAGGCCCTCGGCCAAAATCGAGGAATATCTATCCTAATTTGGATCCCGAATGCGAATGATCTTTGGTACTAAGATATCCCCGCATTTTGAATTCGCATTTTCCTGATTTTTCATTCCATTTCTGCGCGTTCGTCTGTCTTGGCCATTCTCGTTTTCGACAAGATGCACGTCACCAATTGATGCCCCTCGGCCTTTTCCACGTGGAATTCTGCCCTCGGCTGATAAGTGAGGGTCATCACCATGGCGACACATGGGAGCCCCCGTCATAAAAGGATCTCCCCCGTTTCCTCTCTCGACGTATACATCCCCCTTGCAAGTCCCCTCCCTTCCCCTTCCTGACCGCTTCACCTCCCATTATGACGATACCACATTAAAAGCGAAGGGTGGGGCAGTGGGGGGGGGGGGGTAAGTCGGAAGGGTGGCGCATAAGAACGTGGACTTCGGTCGGAGGCGCCTCTTTCCTCCGGGGCGCGGATTCTGGGCTCCGCTGTTATTATTTCGACTCTCGACGTTCCATTTCGTGGAAAAGGTTCGCCTGGAGGGATCACCGTATCTACTATATTTTCTGGGGCGAGTTTTAAACCAATTTGAGCAGTTTAGGTTCAGTTTTTAATAGAATCTTTGTCCTAAAGCTCGACGATATTCGGTTGGGAAGATGTTGAATATATGCAAAAATTTCAGAGTGTAACTATCATTCACCTTGACCGGGATACGAACCCGGATCCCTCGATGTCCGTCCGAGTGCTTTAGCCAGTGAAACTCTTTCACTCTGAAATTTTCTAGTCAAGGCGAATGATTTTTACACTCTGAAATCGTTGCATTGAAATGCATATTAGCGGATGACTCAGTTAAAAGTTACTGTTGCGCCATCTCCCGCAGTTTCTTGGATTTTGTTGAATGTAAATTCGTGGATTAAAATTTCATTGTGATCATTCGTCATCAACCTCTGGAATTGTTTCTCTGGTTCGCTTTGAAATCAGGTCACAATCTTCACTCATTAAAGGCTCGGTTCGATTCCCGAGGACGCGTTTGGTACCTTCAGCTTCACTCGAGCTGTGCAATTTTTCGGGTATCGGGTCTTTTTCTTGAGAAACCATAGCCGGTACAGAGAAAGGATCTAGCCTCACTTCCAGACCGGAGTGTGAAATTCACGCGCCGCATTGCGTGAAAAAATGCGTGCCGATCTTAGTATTGGGTGAACTCTACCCTCGCCTATTAAAACACAATGAAAGGTCACCAGCGAGAATGCTTGACGATTCAACGATCAAGATCGGAAGACGGTTCCCTTTCGTGCGCATGCGATGTATGAAAAGTCTGGTTGATTTTATGTTCTTTTGTTGGGTACTTAAAAACTAGTTTCTTGCAAGCTCTTATGTTCCCGAGGCTTCTAACAGTTCTCGCTGTGGGAGTACCCGCCGCGGTCACGTCTTGTCGTGAGCTTTGCGGTACTTCGTCTCCCCCTGCAAAGTATTCTCTCTCTCCTCATGTTTCTGTTTGGTGATTCGAACGCCAACCGTTCTTCCCATGAATGTCCGAGTCGGAAAAGCACGCCTCCTGGACGAGTCACTGTATTGCTCCTGCTTGTACGAAAAACTTGTTAAATACCCAAGATCTGTGGACTTATGTGCTTATGTGGACAATTCTATGAAAATAAATATGGAAGTTCGCAATTTTGTCCAACGAGTCCATCAGGACACGTGGCAGGTGGTTAAGGGTTCCCAGCCATTGAGTAATGTCAACACATCTCCGTGAAATTTGCAAAATCTATAAACTTGATATTTGTGCTCTTGGCATTGGTACCCACCTTGGGGGAAGGGTTTCTAATCCGATTCACCTGGTATTTTGTGTAACTCACAAAGCGTTTTTTTCAGCATTGACTTTCAGAAATGCTCAAAGTTATTCAAGAAGTGTCCATTTATTTTCATCCGCATAAATTTCGACTACAGAACCGGAATAACAAAGAGAAAATTGAATTTTAAAGAAGAATGAAATGCAACCTTAAACCTACATGTGGAACAATGGCGTATTTGCATTCGATTTCTCGTCCGTTTGGAGCAGAGAGGCAGATTCAAAATGGATGTATGTGAGTACTGGGGGTTCATGAAAGATACCTTTGAAACAGAGAATTATTACAGCTTCACATTTTCAAAGTATCTACATCTTCATAATGCTCCGCAAGCCGCAGCAAGGGCGTGTGGCGGGGGGTGTTTGGTCACCACCCGTAAAAAGGAACAAAATCAACACATGCATGCAAAACTATACCCACATTGATGTAAACACTCATGCAGAAATCCTTAAATCCTGCACGCATGCAAATACATATACTATCATCTAACAAATAACTGCACCTTAGGATGCAGTATGAAATTTATCCAATAACGTGCAAGCTAGAATTTGAAAAGTAAGAAGGCGAAATTCCACTACATCTACATCTACTTAATACCCCGCAAGCCGCCGCAAGGGCGTGTGGCGGGGGGTGTTAGGACACCACCCGTAATTTAGAAAAGAAAGAGAAAAAAAAACCATCACAGCTCAAATTACATTTTACAATAATTCTTTGAAATTGTACATCGACACACCATTTCCGGCGCCATTGACAGTCGAGGTACGCGTAGAGGTCATGCACCTAATTACGGCCATTTTGGCGTCATCCAGCGTTCCAAAATGCTGCCAATCGAGCCCTTTTTTATTCATGGGGATAAAAATAAGTCCGGCGGTGACACGTCTGGGCTTAAGGCTTGCGGATGCAGCGTTGCCACTTTGTGCTTGGCCAGGCTACGAGGAAGGCTGCGATGGCGCATGGTCAAGATCACAGAGCCTCCAGTTGGTAAAGATTTCTTTCCTGACGCCCTGCACTTTTTTCTGAAGTCTTCCGAGGACTTCCATATAAAACGTACTGTTCACTGTCTGTCCCCAAGGCCCAACATCTTCGTAGCCTTTTGAGCCTAAGTTGACGATGGGAAAAGACTTCTTATATTGGGGACAGACCTTTCTTCTTCTGCTGCTTTTAAATTCGCTAAACATGATCGCTAAATCTTCTCGCCCAGTCATATTCTCTATATATTCTTGCAAAATATTCTACATCACAATGAAATTTGAAATGCTTGTTTACCACTTTTCCCACCTTCGATTTTTTCCCAAAACTTTCTCCCTTCTCCTTCCTCGGCAAACACCTTTCCTTTGTATTCAATTCTCGCCATATCTTTTATTCCATATTTCTCTTAACCCACCGTTCGGAACACTTCCATCCATGTTTTATCTACTACTGCCCCAACAGTCACATTTATAAACCGTAAAAAACTTCCAAATTTGTGTTTTTGATTATATTTTCTTAATATTTCTGCTTAAGTAACTTCTATGATAAATTCTTATTCCATTTTTGTTGAGGTTTCACATGAATTTCCCTGTTCCAGTTATTGCAGTATTTTAAATTCAACATCAAACGTTTTCTTCTCCAATTATTTCCAGTCCATACCTAGCAAGCGTAGCAGTGACTCATTCCATTTTTCGCGATTGATTATTAACTAATATTTATTTCCGCGAGCGGAAACATTCGCGACCACAAATTAAACGGCGTTTCCCTATTTTTCGTCTGCCTTTGACATTTGCGTGCATCGTGGGAGAGAGGAGGTCAAGATTTAATTGGAACACCGTTTTCAATTAGGTCCATTTGATTAAATCAATACGACCGGTCTGCATATGTTTCGCTATTTGCTTCTATCTCCCCTGCGGCCTACACTCGTCTGTAGAAATCAGGCTCAATTACTAGAGTGAAAATTGCTTTCTTTTGTATCCTCCTGAATTGAATTCTTTAGTATTTAAAAAAATAACGGCCTTTTCGGACTGAAGATTCGTAAGGAGGAAAATAAGCACCTCCAACAACTAGCCGGTCATCAGGGGGCGCGTTAGAATTCTGCTTCCGTTACAATTGAAACGTTTGCGTTATTGAATTTCTTTTCGGTGTCGTTCGCCTTCCTAATGCCAGTTTTACCCGATTTTTCACGAAAAAATCTCTCGCAAAATATTTATTTTTAAATTGCGAATTCATTGAAAACTCGTTGTAACACAAGCAGTAATTAACGAAAGGGTGGTTCCTTAGCATTTAAATCAGCTACACAATACTCAGTATTGTAAAAAACGAACGAGGGTCATGGTTATTAAATTCAATAATCGAAATAATCTTGGGTTGCAAATAAATCCAAATGAAATACATTACCTTAACAGTCAGGTTCAAATTATTACTGTGTCATAACGGTTGTTCTGACTTGATTCTAAAAATACTTAGCCCTGCATTAACGGACGGGAATTTTAACTTAATCTTAAAAGCTAATTGCATGAAAAACTCGGAGGATATGTTAACTTGGAACATTATCACCTGCAGATTGGATGAGATTGAATGAATGTGGAGTGGATTCTTTGAAATTAACTCTTATTTAAAACGTTTCATGAGACAGAAACCTTTGAAGTATATCCATGAAACGTCCATCTTAAAGAAATCTTAAAGAAAGCGAGCATTATTGGACAGCTGGTTATAGTCATCATTAATGAAATTCGACTGTATTAGAACTTGTTTCCCAACTTCACCTTTTTTTGTCATAGGACTTATAATTTAAGAAGTATTTCAGTTGAAAAGCCTGCATTTATGTGATGAACGTTGGTGTACTATTGGCTAAAATATTTATGATTAAAAAAATCCGAAAGTCAATATTTGGTACTTTGGAAGACATGTCTAATGCTGGAACAGTCTTCCAATGTACCAAATATTGGCTTTAGATTTCTTTTTAATGAATGTGGTGTTTTTGAGTTCATTTTAATGTTCTTTCTTCAACTATTTTTCAATAAATGTTTTTCCCTTTTCTATTCTACTGATTTCAATATTTTCAAGGATATATAAGGGTTTGTATTTCCCGAATCTCACTGCTATAAATTTCATTTTGAGTCAAGCATTTGCGTGGAGTTCTTCCCTGAAACATCTTCAATCTAAATTTAAGTAAATAATTGGTAATCACTACAAATACTGTTATATGAATATTTCTTGTATCCATTTCATTTGCATTTCCTGCAGGATGGCTACCAAGGTTGATTTATTTTGCTTAACCCAGTGCATGGCCGCGAAATCTTTCATTCGCTCATTTTCGTCGACAAAAGAGGAAACGTAACATTCATTAAGTATTCATTTCATCCCGTATTGTTTTCCCAAACTTATGACCCTGCAGTTATTTTGCGACCCCTTCATTTGTGTGCGGGGCAATGTAGTCTGTTCCTGTATGAAGTAGCAGTAAAATGAATTACTCTGGAGTAAGACAATTATATCAAATAGACAGCGACACATTGGCTAAAACGGATTTATTTTATAATTACATGTGCATTTGATCCCTGTTTTACAACGGCAGTACCAGGCGGCGCGGCGGCTGCGGCGACCATGAAAGGTTTGACGCAATTCCTCTGTTCGCTCACTCCTCCATGCGACATTTTTTTTGGATGTGCTTCAATGTCACCATCGCATATGAGTCTCTTATTCTGAATTAACGGATTGATTCGGTGCGAGGATGACCGGACATGCTGGAGGTGAAGTGACGCAGGATCTTTTCCGTTTTCCCTCGGGGATAAAGTTACGAAGTCTTTTGTTTTTCTTCCTTCTTCCCGAATAAAGTTTACCTCCACTTCAATCGCCGAGAATGGCGCGGGAGAAGCGAGGCATCCACTTTAATGGCGTCCGTTCCTTTCATCCCCCTCCCACCCCTGGCCGAAAAAAATGGAGTGGAAATAAAAAGAGAGAAGAGCCGTAAATGAAGGGAGGCCTCCTTCTTCATCTCTCGCCGTACTTTCCCTCGTCCCTTCGAAAATGCAAGAGAACCGAGCTGTAACGCGTGCAGGAGAAAGGTGGGGGAAAAAATAACAAAGAAAGAGGGATATGAAGGGGGAGGGATCCTTGGGGATTCTCTATCACCCCCCTCCACACTCCCTCGCCGTCACCTCTCTGACCTTTTTGCCACTTCTTTTCGGGGGAAACTTTTCCTGACGTGTTAGGGAACCCTCTGTAAATAAGGAAAAGAGGATAAAACAGAACGAGGGTGGAGGTGGTTAGTGGTAGAGAAAAAGAGGAGGGAAGAGGGAAAGAGAAAGAGCGATGAGGGCTGAACTTGCGTTGGGCACGTGGAGACAATATGGCGGACCGCGCAATTCTCTCGGAATTTGTCTTTTACCTCGGAAGCGCACGCTCGTGTTTGTGCGTGTGAATCCTCCGTTTCTCGCCCTCTATGAATAAAAGATAAAAGCTCGGGAGGATGGAGGCCCGAGAGAGAGAAAAGGAAGGATGGAGGTTAGTGTGTGGGTCACGTGGAAGCAATATGGGCCACCGCACACTTCGCTTGGAATTTGTCTTTTCCATCGGATCTCAAACGTGTGCATCAATCCTCCGGCTCTCTCGCCATCCGAAAGGCATTCCGAAAAAGCACTCTTCCTCCGACTTGAGTCGATATTTTTTCGAGGTTGTTCACGTGAAAAAATAATAATGCTCCTGGCTCTTCCTGGAGCCGTTCTCGTCCTGACCAAAAAACCATCCGACATGCGAGTGCCTATGCCGAGGAAAGTGTGTTTGTTTCATTTTGTGAGCGCGCACTCATTCTGGATTCATGTGCTGGGATATACTCTCAAGAATGCATAAGCTGGCTATCTTGTTTTGAGCATGAGTGCCTGAGTTTGATCGTAAAGTTGTCTTGGTAGACATCAAGTGGCTCCAGTATATGATAAAAAATCATCACTTCTCTTCTTCCATACGCCTCAATTGCACCTATATGGATGGATTTAAATATTCTTCAAAGTAATGGGATCTTTATAAAGAGTAAACTAAGTAATTGAATCAAGGAATCAGTGCTGAAATATTTATTGTAAATATAAGGACCTACATGATTGCAAAATTTAAGAAAGCGTACCTCTTTTCCAATGAAAATGTCTACGTGAAAACTTACAGTATCAATTTTTATGGCCATCTCTTTACTGCCTCTTACCTATTTATTGCCATGTGTTCCTTAGACGCTTACTGAGTAGAAACCAAAGAATGCTGAATTTTCACAAGAGGAATTGTGAAACTCCATTCAGCAATTCGATTATAATTTGGCATCTGATTGGCAGGTATCCTGAAAAAACGGCTAGGGTAGATTTACCGCCAGACCTACACCATAAAATATTTATACTACTGCCAATATTGTGAGTATATGAGAGTGTCCGCAATTTTAAATAACTTCATAATTAAAAGGTATTTTAAGCTATGATTAATCCTTGTTTGTATGCAAAGCAAACTCTGGGTAACGGATTTTAATACCGGCGTAGTATGGATAGAATGTTGACTGCTTATCGGAAGGGGTCCGTGTGATTCCTTCGAACACTATAGTCAAACAAATCCAAGTAATATAATTTAATCGTCACCGAAACTTCATGAAAAATTGAATGGTGGTACTGGGAAAGGATTTGGTCCTCATTATGATGCATAGCATATGAAAAATTCACACGCGTTAGTGCTGACTTTGGGAGGATCTCTTCTTAATTCCCTTATGAAATACGATTTGTGGATTAATTACCGAGGTAATTGTATTATATTAAAATGAACCGTAGGTCATGCTGCTTAGTTTAAAATATTTACATTCTATGCAACATCCTTTGCAATTATTATTTTCTCTTATCTGCGCGGAAAATATCGCAATCCCAACCTCAATATTCTGAGTTATAAGTTTCACCGTTCATTTCTTTGTCATTTATGTCCTTGTAGTTTTTCTTTTTATCTTGCTTGGAGTGTTCCTTTCTTTGATTTTCTCTTTATTTTCCCTCATCCATTATTTCTCATTTCTTTGGTTTTATTTAGGCCACACTTTCCTCTACGAGCATTTCCGTATGCTGCTCTCTTCATTTTCTAAGAGTTTTCAAAGAAAATAACTTTTCTTCGGGCTTCCTTTACGATGACCACATGCTCTGATCTCTGACCATGACCTCTCCTCATGAAATAAATAGTTTCGAGAGGAAATCCCGAGTACATCAGTTTTGCCACCGGGTTTTCACTAATTATTTTATCCTAAAAATAGAGAATGCGCGTAGAACATTAGATATAACAGCTGAAATATAGAAAAACCTCTTCGGTAAAAATTGCGTGAACCTAATTCTATATAAGATAAATCATCCATATTTCTGTTAAGATTCCCATGTCAACATCTTTGTGGCCCCACTCTGTTATAAAGCAGTCGGTAATATTAGTTTGTTCTTCTTATTCATCTTCTGAGACTAGGCGTAAGATTACAACGGAATTGTTAAAACCATTAAATATTTTTAATAGGGAAACTTAATTAAATTTTGGGTGGTGAATATATTGAGGATGAAATTTTCCGCATTTTTCATGAGAATGTTTTGGAATTTTTTTAAACATCATAACTCGTCATGACCTGAAAAGATACTATACCCTAAGAAGACTGAGAACAGAAGAATTATTGAAGAATGAAAGAATTTTTTTTGTGAGTATTCCCACGGAATTTCAAGAGGTTTAATATTAGATATAACAGCTTGAGACTACTTGAAGTATTGTTTGCAATTTTTAATACTCGTTATTGGGGTAAAATCATATAACCCAGGAAGAGTAATCGGGTGAGACACTTAAAAGGTAGTGGAATATTAAATTGTAATTCCGCAGACTATTCCGTGAGCGGAAAAGGGATCATTAAATCAGGAATGCGGAGTATAAATAAGATTTTATGGAACTTTTATGAGTGAGGGCTATAAATGATGGCGTGCTGAAGAATGAAAGGGTAGTTGTACCAGGGGAGACAAATTAACAGAATTTCACGCGAGCAAAGATATGATTATAACCACGTGACAAGTCTCCCCCTAAACCAGATTGTTTCAGAATATTTAGAAGGAACATTCGAAATCATTATTACGTTAGGGAATATGTGCATGGAAACGAACAATGATGCAATCTTTAAAGAGAATATAACGATTAATATTTTAACAAAACTATGAAATTTCATTCTTTTATTTTTTATTTTATTTTTACTTAATTTGAATTATTTATATATTTTAAATTCATTTATTTTATTTTTATTCATTTTTATTTTTTTCTCTCTAATTTCCCTCGCCATATCCTTTGTCCATTTGTAAGAGTACACGGCTGGGGTTGATTCTTCTCATAAGAAACTCAGAATTACGATCAGAAAGTATTTGACGAAAATAAATGTCAGTAGGTGAATTGCACCTCCAAAACGCGAAAGCCACGAGAGTCCCAGACGCGAAAGGAATAACAGCTGAAATATTCCTCATAACAATATTAATGGATATTATTTTAGGCAATGCATCTCATTCGGAAAAAGAAATTCTGAAGTCTGTGGCTCCAAGCAGGAAAGTAATCTGCGGTAGGAAGAAAATCTCTCCAGCTGGATCACGTAGGAAGTAGTGGTACAGATAATTCAGGGGAGAAGTATCCGATAGAACTGCAGGAGGGCAGCTCTGTAATAAGTGATCGAGAAATGAAATCAGCCAGAGTGGAAGGAAAGTTATGCTGACTTGGGTGAAGCATTTCAGCCATTCGATCTAAGAACAGAAAGCACAATGATATTCTATTCCGAGTCTTCCGAAGGCATTCCGCGGACTCACTGACGACGTGAAGGAGAATTGAAGTATGCGGTGAGTTTATTAAGTTGTTTTTGATTGCATATGGCCATGCAATATTTATTCAGACTGCTATATTATCATCAGAAGGATGTTCTGAGCCAGTGTACTACCCTGTCCAATAAATACGCGAACTGATGCCATAAAAATTTTATTTTGCAAAATTTAGTCTACATCGATTTGGTCCCCTTCAAAGTACTCTTCATTCGTAGGCTATGTACGTATTTCATCTTCTTTTCCACTGTTTAAAGCACCCGTCGGAAGTCCTTTGGGCAGTTAGGCTTTTTAGTTCTCTCGTCGTTTCTTGCTTCATTGTGTCTTCCACATCTTCCCAGTGATGTCCCCTCGTCACATTTTGGCATTTTGAGGAATAGAAAATTGTCGCAGGGGGCGAGATCTGGCGAATTAAGGAGGATGATCAAGGATCAATGTGATTGAATTTTTGTGCCAGAAACTGGCGAACAATCAATGCTGAATGTGCACGATTTTTGCACATATTTTTTTTAAGCCCTAATGTTCAGCTAAAATAGTGTGCACTGTTGATTTTCCAAAATTCAGTTCATCGGCTATCATTCGGACAGTTTTTCGACGATCGGTAAGGGCAAGGTACCGCACACGATCAATGCTGTCGTCAACACAGGTGATTGAAGGTAGTCCCGGCCTTGCTATATTTGAACGTAACCATGAAGAAGTAATTAAATGCCGGTCTGGCCAATGAGGTGGCCAGACCGGCATTTAATTTGCCTTGCCTCACGTGATATGCTGTAAAAGATGTCGAATGATATCTTTTCTCATCACTTAAATGCGAAAACACCGATCTGTCCCTCTAGTGACGGTTCTTAGGCGAAGTTTGACAAAAGTGGGCGCGTTTTACTCGGATACGTATCGGCCGTAGAGCTTCGTAAAAGACGCTCAAGTTCACGCCGTCACCGGCGTCGCTTCTCATCCGTCCCGGCCTTGCTATATTTGAACGTAACCATGAAGAAGTAATTAAATGCCGGTCTGGCCAATGAGGTGGCCAGACCGGCATTTAATTTGCCTTGCCTCACGTGATATGCTGTAAAAGATGTCGAATGATATCTTTTCTCATCACTTAAATGCGAAAACACCGATCTGTCCCTCTAGTGACGGTTCTTAGGCGAAGTTTGACAAAAGTGGGCGCGTTTTACTCGGATACGTATCGGCCGTAGAGCTTCGTAAAAGACGCTCAAGTTCACGCCGTCACCGGCGTCGCTTCTCATCATAGAGTGGCGCGGGTGTGCGCGTCGGCCTCCCCCGCCCCCACCGCTCCACCACTCAATCTGTCCGTCACACTTGTTGCATGGAGGGGCGGGGGGCAGGGAGGGGGAGGAAGTATCTTTCTTCCCATTCCAATAACCCTTTTCATTTCCTCCACTCCCCCCACCCACCATTTGACCTCCCACGCACACCCCAACCCAGTATTCCCTGGAGTGGAGTAGGATCGGGTTGAATGGATAAAGAGCTGTGCCCCATTGCGTCACCCTTTGGACCACTCCCATGAAGCAATGTGACGACAGCAAAGTATGTTGACTAGTGGCAGCCGCGAGTTGTTTTGGTGAAAATTCGACGGCGGTACGAGGATCATCTCCAATTGCGCAAGTGGCGAAGGCGCACTTGAAGAGAGAGGGAAGGGCGTTAATGGCGGGGATGTTATAAGCAGGAGAAAGCATTAGATAAAGATTCTGTTTAGAAAATAATTTCTTTTTGGGCCGGAAACTTGGTCGTTGTGGCAACGGGATACGAGCTAATTAGGAGACGTATTAGAGGTCGGCCGAGAGTGTGGTGATGACTAAAGAGAGTGAAATGCACAAAAGAAAAAATAACTAAAAAATGAAAGCAAAAGCCAAGTGGAAGAGTGATGGCTGTTGGGAGAAATTAGAAGAGGACAGGATAAGTGGACAGCAAAGCGGCTGTGGGATGTTGGAGGCGATGATGCCTCAGTAGTACCATGCAGCAATTTCAAATTTTGAAATTCTTAACTGGATCCCATATACATATTGTATTGTACTGTATTTTATAAATTTGTAATATATATCCGGAATCAATCTCCATTACTGTCGAGTTCGATACTTAGGCACGCCTTGTGCACAGAATTTTTCAGACCATCATTTTAGGCATTTAATACATTTTTTGTACGGCCTTGACGACCCTTCCATGGTCATGCTGGTCGCTAGAGAGTTGCTCGAAAACAAATGTACCACATGTATTTTATACTGTAATGAATACCACATGTACCACATGTATTTTATAATGTAATGAAACTTCATTGCAATCTATTATCAACATTTTCAAGCCAGTCAAGAGGTACATTATCACCAAGTGATAAATATTAAAATGTGAATAAGGATATTTTAGTTATTTGCAATAATTGAGCTGTCGAAAAGAAATTTTTTTTACATTTCCTCCCTCGCATACGTGTGCATCAAAACGTCTTTTTTTAAAGCACGTGCAAGTTAATGAATGTCATCACGAAACTAAAACGGCACCACCAGATGGCCATTGGTATGCTACGGCTGTTGAAAAGAACTCCGGACTCGTTCCCTTTAAGAAAGCAGACCCTTGTAGGACAAGTTGCAGGTTTCAACTCGTGCATTTCCAGAAGCAACGGTTTTCAATAATATAAAAAGTACCAGATTACCGTATTCATATAATCTTTTCGTCCGACAATGCTCCTCAGCATATCCTTCACCTAATGTGTCCTCCGACCCTGTATTTCCTCCTCGGTAGTCTTGCGAAACAAACGCATGAGGGCCGTCAAGAAATTAACTTACGTTTCGGCGTAGCGTGGTGTTAGGTAGGGCTGGAGCCACCATTTTGGGGTCCAAACACGCACGCTGTGCACGCATGCACGCACGCAGCGCACCCATCCTGCTGTAGGAGTGTGTGCCGACTGTTTTTACTACTTTGCTCACATTGCGAACTATTAAAATGTGCATGCAACACTGTCAAAAATGCAATAGAAAATCACACTAGTTGACCTTTTTGTTCATGATATTCTTACTTCTGGAGAGCTCAATGTTACAGTGGACGCAATTTTTCTAGATCTTAAGAAACCATTCGACTAAATGCCTCATAGTAAACTACTCACAAAGCTAGAAGCATATGGTATAGATAAAAATATCCGGGGTCGGATTAAAGTCTTTTTGAATGGTCGGGTACAAAGAGTAACCATAGGAGTTGGCTCAAATGCATTGGAAGTTGCTTCAGGTTTTCCCAAGGGAAGTGTTATCGGGCCTATTTTATTCCTATTTTACGTTTCTACTGGCAAAAAATAACAAGCCAATTACATTCATGGACAAATTTGTGAACTTACGGAGACAGGATAATGAGTGAAGGTGGAGTGAGGCAGTGGTGCATTCAATTTCCAATTGGCCACACCAGAAAACCACACAATAACCCCAGTGGTCGGTCTAGCCTTGAGCCAAAATGAAAAATATCGGGGCTGATATCTCTAGCGACAAAAATTATGAGATCACTTATGATTACAAGCGATCTAGGGCGAATACCATGAATTTCGGAAAGCGTTTTGTGAATCCAAAAGTAAAGGATAAGCGGAAAATTTGAAAGATAATTCAAAAGCATTCTGGTCGTACATCATAGAAATTTAGGGAAATAATTCAACTGTTGAATCACACAAAAATAATAAAAGCGAAAGAATAACCAGCAGTTTGGAAAAGGCAGACTTATTAAATTCCTTCTTTCAAAGAGTCTTCACTAACACGAGAATCTCACAGAATACGTCCGATAGCTTGCCAAATCGTCCCGGTCAACCGATGCCCAAAACTGAAATCTCGTAACGTGGAATAGAACGTTTGCTGAAGAATATTAAGCCTAATAAATCCTCCCGATCAAATACCCGCTCATATATATAAAGATCTAGCTTCGGGAATTGCGCCGTATCTAGAAATCTAAATATGATAATTATTATGAGAACAAGCTAACAAAAAGTTAGGATTTACTAAAAGTGTCCTGGGTAAATGTGATGAAAAGGTCAAAGAGAAATATTATCTGTCGCTGGTTAGGCCACATTTAGAATATGCTGCTAATATATGGGATTATCACGAAGTTGGATTGATTGCCGAATTAGATCGGGTGCAGCGTAGAGGAGCTAGATTTGTAAAACATTGTTATGATAAACTTAGTAGCGGATCCAAAATATTAAGAGCAGCTACGCTGTGAATCACTCATGGAGTGAAGGTTAAATTACAGATTGGAGCTCTTGCATAAATTAGAAGGGAGTCTCTTTAGCAGTGATGTTGAAAATGAATTTTTACCCCCATCGTACTACGATATGATAGATCATGTTACTAAAATTAGAGAGATTAAGTGTAGAATAGGTAGATTTATGATATTTTTCCACGAACGATAAGGGATTATAAAAACTTTGTCCGACCGCGGTGGGGTCATTTTCGGGTAAAATTATTCCAGTGTTTATGCCCCCCCCTGCCATACACCCTAACGGTGGCTTGCAGGGTATATAAATAAAAATCATAAAATCACGCGAAATCTGTGATTCGGTTTTTACTGGCAATAAAACCACAAGCCAAATTGAAATTCAAAGGAAAGTTTGTGAAGTGTACGTAGACGGGATAATGAGCGAAGGCGAAGTGAGAGAGTGATGCATTTAGTTTAAAAATGGCCAAAGGACCAATATTCAGGACGAGGGCCGTAGTGGTCGCCTTAACCTTGTGGTAGATGAACTGACAGATGGCCGATGCTTGGACCTAATGGGCATTCGTCCGTTCATTCTTAAACTAACAACACCACTGACACATAACGCTTTCACTCGTCACTCAGTTGATGACAGCACACATTTCCCGTTTAATATCAGCAGGTTTGAAGTTTAATGCCAGTAAAAACCTTATCGCTGAACGAATTTTAAATTTGGTGTGATTTCCAATTGTGTTGTTCATTTTGACTTGCCTCTTTAAACAAACGAAAAGTGGCGCGGGAGTACTGCCATAGTGTGTGCGTGTGTGTGTGACAACAAAGCGACCATTCGGCTCCCCCCTTTACTGCTGTATTTCGCTCGCCACACGTCAAACTCTCAGATCAACGACATTTATTTTTAAAAAGAATATTTCAATAGATCATCATCAGATTTTTTGATGTACTGAGTGTAAATTTATGGAAGAAGTATGAAAATAGCTATAATTAATTTGACTCTCGGAAACGGTGATTTGGAAATAAATTTTCTGATGCAATTCCACTCGTATGTCCGAGACGGCGCAAAAGTGAAATGTACTATGGCCTAAAGCTTATGGCATGTTGAGTGTGATGTCACGGCAGAAATAAGTGACCGCGAACGCTAAACGCTCTGGACAAGCGATTGATTTTATCTTCGCTTTTTTGTCAATTGATAATTGTTTCAGCGAATGCATGGGATCACGAATATGTCGCTCGTATGCCGCCCTATCTTACGAAACGCTGGACGTGGTCCAACCCTCAGTCACGTAGTTGACCCGCATATGCATTTACTTTGAATGTTTCGATAGGGCGCGTTTGAATGCATTGCTTAATCCATTGGAGTGGTCAATAATTTCGTATTCCACGCTACTCAAATTGCAATCTTCCCTCCAAAAGGTTTGTTTAACATGGGCCCATGCGGACGCTACTGGCGTCATAGGTGAATAGCATTTCATATTTAAAATACAAAGGAATGCCTCAATTCTTTGGGAAAACTAATGCGTCGCAGATTATTGACTGATATTTGTTTTACATGAAGGAATTTATGCCTCCCTACGTTATTTAGAGAAATACTTTTGGGTTATCATCATTTTTAAATTTTATCGTGTTATTTGGAATAGCGATACCTTATAGTTAAATGCGTGGAGCAATTATTTATGCATGTACGTTCCACAGGTTAAAGTTGGAGTGATCTGTTGATTTTCAGCTGTCAAAGGATCCCTGTGTATTTTCAATGATCAATTAAGGAAAAAAGGTATATTTTTCACGTACTCATTAAAGTTTTAAATTTCAGACGTGTTTCGATGAAAAATAATTTGGTATTGATTTGAGGCAGCATTCAAAATTGCTTATTTCCCGAGTCACTTAAATCTTAATCACTCCATGGTAACGATCAGTCATGAATCACGATACGCAATCAATTCGGTCGTTCCAATTTTTAAAGTCAATCTCTTTCAGAGCAGAGGGTCTTGTCGTTAGTCAGCAATATTTTGGACACGCATGGACACGTTTAATGATAATTAACTAATTTTAAATAGGCAAAAGTCAATGAAAAGAGTCTCCAGTATCGTTGGATCCAACTAGGTTGTCAGATTGCCCGAGCCACCATACTATTTAACTTAAGGTAGGTTTACCGGAGTTAACGGAGCACGCGAATAGTATTTGGGGGTAATGATTGTGGGTTGAATGGTAATGAATAATGGGGATTGATTAAGGAAAGGGATATACATTTATTTCTGATTTCCAAACCGCAAAACGCAGTGAAACTATAAAAAGAATGTCTTGAATAAAATTCAAGATGTCTTAAATACACAAGATATAAGACAATACACAAGACAACTTGTGTTGTCAAATTCAAGAGATCTTGAATAAAATAATGCTTTCTCAGCAATTCTACTGCAAATTTTAAATTGCTACTTTGATGAGGTTTTCTCTTGGTCAAATAATATTTGACGAAAATATTTACTACTTGGGCCACCATTATCAATGGAAAAACAATGCAATGAAACTAATTAAAATTATTTTCAAGTTTCACGTATAAAACTGTTTTAAGTTGCTCACCCGCATTTAATGAAAAATACTTCGACGTGAGAGACCATTTTTCCATTGAAGTAATTTAAACTTCGCCTTTGATATAAAACCACGGAAAATGTGACGGTTGCAGGAATCGATAAACGATTTTAATCTTGGATGAGTCCTGACGTAAACCTACAAAGCAAGGATTAGCAGGAAGCCGACAGAATCATAATGCAATAATGTCATTCCAACAGTTGCACATCGCTGCACGTGTTGTCCGAATGTGAGTTTTGATTGGCTAATTCTATGGCATGGTAACTGATTCATATCCTGGAATTTTAGAGCAAGAGTCTGAGCGGAAGAACTCTGATGGAAAATGATCCATCCGTGTCAACGAAACTTGCATATAGTCGAGGTCATACCGTTCGTCATTTCGAAGTCCTTTTAAAATAGTTCTTCAGCAATATTTGAAATAAAAATTTAACTGTTTAAGGAAGACAATAGAATAACTGCTTCATATGCTAAGAGAAGAGTTATAGTTTCACGCGGATACACTCTTGGGCTTGTCATTCTTCACGCTTTATGGAGAGAACAAGCGAGAGCGTTTGGTTTATGCGTCCCTTAACGAGGGCCCTCTGATTACCTTCCGACAAGGACGAAATAACCATTGAGGCTCCAGATCACTTTTTAATTCTCGTCCGCAGACAGGCACGCGCAGTCATTGGAATGAAACGAAGAGACTAGCGTTGATTATTCCCTGGAACGACACGCTGTCACATCCAAACAAAGAGTTCAATCAATTCTGCATTGATAATCGGAAATTGTAGAATGTATGTTTCGACCTCCAGTCAAAAGGCTTTTTTACTGGACAGAAGCTTCAAATTAAAAAAAAAACTTAAAACGACGGATCGGAATTTTGCTAAAACATTTTGAATTTCAGAACACGTCGCGGTTACCGATGAAATTCCTTCCTTTTATTGTTAAATTACATTGCTATTCTTTCCTTTTTTATTGTTGTTTTTTAAGTGTTCAATTTTTTGCGGCCATAATGACTCTAATTCAGAAGGGAGGGGAGCGCCATACTAACCAACGGCTAATGTTTCTCAAGAGAATCTGCATGTCGCTGTAAGAAACACTTTTCCGGGTCTAACATCCTCCAAAAGATTTTTTGGTAACCTACTAACATGCGCATTTTATCAATAACAATCAGCAACCGCATCAGGTACTCGATAATAACAGTTGTAGGCTCAATCTATTGAACATACTACATCTACTGTTCAATTTTATTATAAGTCATTGTCGAATTTCATCTCGTTACTTCATTTCATTTTCGTGTTTTGTTGGCCGTAAATATTTTTGGAAAACGTTTATCGGCAGTTAGGGGCTATCGCAATGGTTAACTCCCTTAAATAATAATAATAATTATTATTATTATCATTATTATTTGACCCATTCGATTATAATCGGGCAATTTATTGTTTCAATTTTTTTGGGGTACCTTATTTTTAAAACCACAACACATATTTCGTTAAAGTTTTTATAATATATGAATTATATACCCTTCCTTTCCATCGTTCTCCCCGTTCCCACTTTACTTTTTCTTGATAAATCTATCCAATATTTTCCTCATCGGTTTCTCGAGATGATATTTCCCAATTTGTTGGACGTTATGCAAATATCCAAAGAAAGCTTCTAGTTCGCGTCTTTTCTCGGCATAAATTGGGACTAAATAAAGGACCTACTCTGTGTATTCCCATGTCCTCTTCCATCATGCATTCACACGTCCCCTCCTTTTTTCCCCTATTTTCTTGAGGCAAACTCCCCGTTTCCTGTTAAAATTTGCGTAATTTCTTTGTAAGTTTTAAAGTTGATCTTCATTCTTTCCTTCGCGCCAGGTAGTATTTTTCCGGTCGATTTCCCGTTTTCTAATATTTCCCATTCCTGCTCCTGCTCCTTTTCTCGGTTGGAGACAAAGTTACATCTCCTAGGATAGCCTCTTCCATCTGCCTCATCCTTGACTTGATTCTCCTTTCCTCTATTGAGAATGTTATCGCCTGTATCCAAGTTACTCCCTTAAATATCCCATGGTATGTCTCATTCCCAACATATTCCTCTTTACTTGGCCAAATAGAGTAGTCTGGTAGATCTGGTGTGTAATCATATCCTGCCACACACCCTGGCGGTGGCTAGCAGGGTACTATGTGACGACAAAAAATTTGATAATTTATTAACACATATTGTTTCTCGTTCTTTCAGGTGATGCCTTCATTGCGATCATATTTTCCGTTAGCAAATGCTTTATATCTTAAGGCACGCCCAATCCACATAGTTCTCTTCCTCTTATCGTACCACATATTGTCTTTCCTTCCTCTCCATCTCTTCATTTAACATCTCATTCCCATGCATCCATTTGATCTCCGAAAAAACACCGAATTTCCAAGGCTGCAGCTCTTCCATGGTCTCGTTTGCATATGGTCCATTTCTCTTCCACTTATAGATCTCAACTCTCCACATAAACTGGAGTTTGTTTGAAGTTCACAAAAAACCCTGCTTTTTCACTCAAAACCCTTTACCCCGGAGGCGTTTTTCTTGCTCTTGAGCGTCTGTGAGCATCACAGACGTTCAAGAGCAAGAAACGTTACGTCATCACTGTAAAAGTCTTCAAAGCATGAGCTAATCTCTGTTTGATATCTTCCTTACTCCGCATTCAGAAAAATCCCATGGCTCAGCTGAAGTGGGTCTGCTTCAAAAACGTGTTTTGATTGACAATCGTTTTACTTTCAATTTTAATTTCAACGATAGCTGTAATATTTCACATTTTTATCATAATCCGTCCTTCAATACATGTATCGGCCCAAATCCATTTTTATAGAATTTCCAAGGATTCGGCGCGTTTTGCTTCATAAATACACGAAGGGCGAATCAAGTTCCACGGAGCCAAAATATTAGAATTTTCATTTTAGCATTGATAGTAAATATGCCTCATTTTACTTTGATAATTTCTATAAGGGTGATGAAAGAAGACACTCTGCTTTTCCACACAGAATTTTGTTATCACGGCCTAGGTTTCGTTACAGCGTAGCATCCACAGAAGATGGTCCACCTGAAGATGTAGCATCCACCTGAAGATGTAGCATCCACCTGAAGATGTAGCATCCACCTGAAGATGTAGCATCCACCTGAAGATGTAGCATCCACCTGAAGATGTTACGCTGTAACGAAACCTAGGTCGTAATAAAAAAGTTCTATGTGGTTAGGCCTTCTTTCATCATGAAGGATCTGCAGCATGTTACACCTGAAACTGTATCATTTATTAAATGTCATTTCTACAAAAGTTTCGTCGATATAAAGATAATGCAAATTTTCGAAAAAAGCGCCATCGTTCTTTAAGGTCCCTTAAGATTTGCCTGGGTTAGAAAACCCAGGCAAATCTTACCGCGACACTGCAAACCTCAAGAAGGCTTCAAAAGGCAGCGGCAAAAGTAGCGCATGTGAACAACTAACCAAGCAGACGTTTCGCATGATAAAATTTTTAAATGAATTTTGTTCACTTTTGGCAGAAAATAACAAAACTTTGAGTTTGGCTTAATGTTCATGTTATTTTAATCGTTTCCCTCGTTTTATTTCACCAAATCGGCCGTCATTTCCAGCATCCACGGGCTGGCTGTCCCTGTCTCCGACCCTTTTAGTGCGCTACCGCAACCACGAGCCGCTCCTCACCCTCAGTCGCGACGCGCAGACCACGTCGACGTCACTCGAGGGCGCACGTAAAAACCGGCCGCGTCGATTGCTTCCGGGACACCCTCCTCTCTTGCGCACCGCCCTCGGTCCTTATAACCGCTTTCTTTATCTAAACGGCTCCCATTCCCCCCTCTCCTTCCTTCCTTCCCTTCCCTCCTTAACCCTGCCTAAAAGTTTCTTCTTATCAGCATTTTATTGCCGTCATATTGTCCTCGCGTAATTTTCCCGTGGTGGATCTATCTGCCGCTATCTCGTCCAGGCGAGATGACGAGGGTGATTGGCTGGGCGATGAGGTGATGATTTTGCGGATCTTATACGTATATCGTTTCAACTTCCCCAACAAAAATATAATATGCTATTATGCTATGCTATAATAAAAATATATGGTCAGAATATAACGCACACTGACTAAACGTAATTCCACCATAAGTATAAGTGCAGTTCACACATCGTAAAAGTTACGCTAGAGTATAAAGACCGTGAAAGTACAAAATGATTTTCAGAGTATAGCAAGTATAAAATTTTTTATAATACTTCGGACATTTGTTTTACCTTCTACTCGTAAATACTAGCATAGTATGAGTCGACATTTTATTAAAATTTTAAATATCCATTTCCCTCAGTAGCGTAGCCTTCCGCTATCTCTCTCTCCCTTTGGAAGCGGCGGGAGGTATGGACGAGGTGGACGAAATATCTTAGACAATTTCCCTTCACTTTGAGTGAAATGTCAGCGGGAGCGAAAATCGTCAACGGAAGAAAGGGATCCGAAAAGATGAGGACAGACGACCCCAAGCTTCTGGTCTCGAATATAAGTAGCTCACGTACCTACCACCTCGCATGGTCTCACACGACCACCAGCCCCCGTCTCCGTGACCTCGTCAAATGAGGAGGGAGGAGGAGGGATTTCGCCCCCCCTCCCCCTGCCCATATCATCGACGCCCTCGCCTCGCAATCCTTACATCACGGGCTTCAAACACCCCGAGAACCTCTGGTGACAGGTGAGGAGGATGCATCTGATTGCGATTGTTTCCCGTCCCGAAGAGCTCACCTCTTGACCCCTTTATCATTAACCATAAAGAAAGCGTAACCGACCCCGGAACTCAACATACATACAAGTTTCGCTAAGTCAAAAATCCCAGATACCCAATTCTCCATTAAGGACATCCAAGGTGTCGACGATCTTCCCAGAGCTCCTCTAGAGACGGACCACATGCAACTATCTCCCCTGATTTTTCCCGACCTCGCCCCTTCGGCCGATGACTCTCAGTCCGCCACTGCGACCCTCCCTCTTGCCCCGTGGCGGCCCCAATCGGTGCTCCTTCGAAGAAGGCCCCCCGGGGAACGCTGCCGAATTACCCGCCCTTTGTGGAGACACGGCTGGCTCTTCCTTTTCCGACGAGGTAGGGTGGGAGGGATGCGGCGAAATGCCGCGCCCTCGCTCGTCGTCCCGTTGGACAAGGCGCCCAGGACGCGGCGAAGCACTCGTCGCCTGGGATCGAATTGCGACCGGAGCGACGTTAGCCACGATGGTGATGTCCGGTACCCACCCGGTGCCGGACACGCTTCGACCATCGATGAAGAGTTTTCTTTTTGCAGAATCACTGAGCTATTATCGATAATTTCAACCCTACCATTGATAATTTCTCACAATGCATAATTTTCCGTTGCTTGTTAAAATCTTCTTCCTAATATCTGTGGACCTTGCCTTCCTTTCTATGTTTTCACGATGTTAATGGTCAAATGTACGTGCATGCGTCTATATGCATATGTTTATGTGTGTGTGTGCGTGTACATATGTATGTGTGTATGTATATGCACTTGTATATGTATGTGGTTTACATATTATGTATATACGTAAGTATACATGTATATACTTATACAAAGGAAATACATGATGTACACATTAGCTGTAACCTGATAATATGTATGATGCCAACAAACTGGGTAACATTTTGAACCGAATAAAATAATTAATCTCATAGCTCACGTGGTTAACGGCCCGGCAAGTCGAAAGATCCGTGGTTCAAGTTCCGGTCAAGGAAATATTCTTGCACATGTGATCTGCTCGATTCCGCTTCCCCCACCTCTTCCTATCACTTTTCCTAAAATTTATGTGTGAATAAATACTTGTTCGCCAAATGGCGGTTTTTTGTGTTTGAATATATATATATATATATATATATATATATATATATATATATGTATACACAGATATACATGTTTATACATATATATATACATAATATCGTTTTATTTTTTGGTGATCGAGGAAGCAAGATAGAGAAAGCGAACAAAAACGCAGAGAAACACACACAGGTGAAACTCACACTTACTATATTCCGAATTTTCGGTGGCGAAACCACCTTTCTAAAGGCAGGAATGAGTTCCTAATGTATAAATCTACCTACATGTATTTAGGATATGCATAGATACATGTATATGTCCATCACTTTCTGCATTCCCGCACACATTACCATTACTTTCGATAAAAACGGCCCACGCTCCCGTGTTTAATGTGAACGATGGTCTTTTTTTTGATGATCTCTTCCACTGTATCGTCCTACGAGAAAACTCCGAGATACTTATTGTTCCGGCAAAACTCTTGCGATCCAACTGCTACAGTCTTCTGAGTCACGCTGCTGCAATTGGGTCTAGGTGGCGAGGCATTTATGGCGACTCGCAATGCATAACACTTAACTCGTGAAGTCGCATTCCGTGATTTCGCTTTTGAATCTGTTGGCCGCCCCTCAAACTGGCCGGCTTCCATCCCCAATGGAAGGACACCCTAGGGATCGAACTCCCCAGCGTCTGCATCCACTTTTTTAATGGCGGCTTTTCGTATTCGGCGACGGCGGACACAGGAATGAGTAGCAAAAGAATTCCATGCCCCGAAAGTGAGCTCCCCCCCCTCCTCTCCTCCACCCTTGCACACTCACTCCGTTAGATAAAATTTTTCTGTGTCATTATTAGTCATATCATACCGATTTGTGTATAGCGCTTGTCAAAGCATCGCCCCCACCCCGCCATGCTAGACTGGATGTGCCGAAACGGTCTTATGCGAATTTACTCGTAATCTGGAATATCGGTTGAATTTTCAACCCCTTCATTTCTTGCCCAACGCGCTATTCCTCGTCCAGGCGTTGAACAAACCCGGCCTTGAACTTATACATTTTTCTGTCTGTGTGCCCATACGTGATCTATATTGAATTTCAAATGCCATTTAACCTAGCATTATTATGAAATCTGATAGCAGAGCATGTTGTCAGCTTTCATAATAATGCTGAGTTAACAACCCACATATTATGTATTTTTCCACAAAAAAATATCCACATAATATTTTCCTCATATTTTGTGGAAAATTGCCAATTTTTAATTCATTAATATATTACACCATATCACGCCTGAAACGTCTAATTTTTTACACAAGATCAATGTTTTAGATTCTCTCTATTGTCGGTTCTCACGATTCTCCGAACTAATGTATGCTGATACGATTGAAGTGGTTTTCTTTCAGGTTGGCAATACGTGGTCTGTGCAATAAATGCGCGAACTGGTGCAATCTGATGGCCATGACGCAGAATATAGCCCCGCCCACCAGCGGTGGTGCTAGTTGCCTGAGACCCAATGAGCCGTCTGTGCATGGCGGATTGTCGAGCTGTGAGTATGTTGCCAGTTATGTTAGTTTCTATTGGCCTTGTTTTTACGTTGTTTGTCGAAAATGGAAATTGACGAAATCACGGAGCAACGAACCAGCATCAAGTTTTTGATGAAGTGCGGTTAAAGTTATCAAGAAATCATAGAACTGTTGATAGCTTTTTTCGGTGAAAATGCTCTGAATAAAACATCCGTTTTCAAGTGGATTAAGCGTTTTGAAGATGGCCGACAAGACGCCACGGATGCTGCAAGGCTGGAATGACCTTTAACCACAATGTGTTGACGACAAAATTGATCGTGTGAGGTCCCTTGTGTAACATAAAAGTCGCTTAAGTTTGCGAAAAGAAACTCTGTTTCTCTAATATCCTCCCCTTTGTCCTATCCTATCAGGCGTCTTTCGGCTATTACGCATTCATCTATTTTGCTTCATACCGGTCTTTCTGTTCCAAAGATATAAAAACTTCTCATATTTTGAGATTATTTTCTATCACTTTCGCATTCAATAACTTTTTTATCTACCCCTTTCTTCTCACAAACCATTGTCGACCCCGGTGGTGGCGGGGTAACGTCCTGTTAATAGTCCGATGTAAAGGCCAAAATGTGCTGTTTTTGGACTAATGCTGAATAAATAAATAAACAAATAAAATAAAAATTAGGTCTTTTCTCATATATCTTTTGGAAATAATAGACGATCGACAAACCTAAATCGAATTATATCATTTATCACTTATCCAGAAATATTGTTATGCGCAATACTTGCTTATCTAACACACTTTTAAAGCAGGTGTTCGAAGTTAAGTGCCACGATGCTACTCTTAATTCTGACTTGTCCTCAAATAAATACATTATCTTCGTTACCAAAAAATCTCTTAATATGCTGGGATTTGTTAACTGCAATACGAAACAGCGTACAAACATCTTCAACTTTAAATATCTTTTTTGTTCCTAAGTGAAATTCTGCAAAGAAATGTTTCTACTCGATGGTCCATTATGATTCATTACTCTCGCATGTTTTTAACACAGGTACCTAAGAATAGTAGCTCATTGTTTTGGTAATATTATACAATTAATACCTTACGAGGTATCAATGGATCGATTTATATTCTATTCTGAACTTCAAAATAGTATAGATTTTGTTTGGTATGCATCAGTTACTATTCATGCATTCTGTTTTATAATCAATTATTTATATAGTAAAAAAAAGGTTAGCTTTGTATGTGCGAGGGTTGATTGGGTTGTCGTAATTGGGTTACTTGGTGATTGGACTCTCTTCCATTCTACCAACATAACCACGTCGGCAGCTAAAGTTCCTGGTCCTACGTATAACATCCTCTTCTGCATGGCTCAGTGACCACTCGCAGGGTTAATGACGTAGGATTGAATGGCATCAGGTGAGGAAATATCATTTTTAGTTTTATCTTTCTCTAAGGCAATGTGCACACCCCGAAGCCCGCAACCATTGGTGTTGACAAAATTTAATTATAATTCCTAAATACTTTACGGCCTTTTCTTCTTATTAAAATTATTAAAAGCGTACTTAATTGTTGAATAAAAAGAGACGTTTCAGGCATGATATGTTGGAATATCATAATTAATTAAAAATAAAAAAATGAAAAATTGGCAATTTTATTTCGTGGAAAATTGCCAATTTTTAATAAAATGTTGAATTCAATTATGAATTCCTATTTATTAATCAAATTATCTACCTACTAATCCAAAAGAATAATTGAAATATAATAAATAATTATAGTATTCAATACCGTTTTCTTAAGGCGGTCCGCTATCTCGGAAAATTTCTGTTGTCCGTTAAAATGCAAAGCTAGTGACCTGATCTGAGTCCTAATGGGAGGAGAGGGGTTTGTCTGAGGCAAATGGGTAAACATTGATGGGCTAGGATGTTTTGGAAAGAGGAAAGGCTCTGGTGGAGGGGTGAGGAGAAGTATTCGAGACCCAATGCATTCAGGGGTTCCGTTTGACTTCCTTTCTTCGCCGAGTCACTTCCAGTCGCTTCCCCCCACGCTGCTTCCTCCTAGGCGAGGTCGCGTTGAACACGAAAACACGAAAACTTGAGAGGCAAAAACTTAGGTATTTAATTTGCCCTAAAATCCTGTATCATGCATCAGCTAAGTTCAACTACTTAGGCAGTCCCCCTCCCCTTACTTAATCTCACCAGTTGGAAGTATCTTTGCGCTCTACCAATTGTTTAATCTAGAGGCACCCATGGCTTGCCTTTCCTTTCCATGCGTCCCACGGCGACTCATTGTTTTTTTTATTATCAAAAGATATTTGAGATTTCCCATTATAATTGTTTCATTGAAATAATATATAAATAATTTTATGTCCATTAAAAAAGCTACTTACTTTCATAGACATCCAACATGTAACAATTGAAATGAAATAAGTAAATTCGTAAGCCAACAAACACTTTATTTAGAAACACTAAAGGCTGGAATTACAAAGTTACTTATTTCATTTTAAAATGTTATGTAAATTCCATAAGGTTACGCCGAAGACAATACATTTAATGCCATTAATTTATAGGGAACGAAATAGTCTATATATTTACAACAATTTTCCTAATTGCTTCTTGTAAGCTTGGAAAGTAGGATGAGTCTTGTTCGTTTAATTGGTTGTGACTAATAGGCTCAGTACCCTCCTTCTTCTTCGTGAAATTCACGGTTTTAACTGAAAATTTGAACCTGAATCACCTTTATTTCTTGATTTATGTTACGATGGCGTGTAATGAACGCTTCCATTTTAATACGCCCGTGCTCGGCTCCGCGTTTTCCAAAGTAAAACTTTTTATGTTTTCTACTCTCAGGATATGGCGAATCTTTGCGAGAAAACTGCATCGGCACGACTCCTCCCTCAAGTTCCTTGCCAACTAGGATTTGGGATATTTTTTTTGCAATTGGGCCATTCCGGTGTTGCCTGGATCTGGTTCCGAAATCCATTCCCATTTGCCTCGCGTACTGCTATGCCCAACCGCCACGTCATACTTCGTAAATCCCTAGATTTTTCATTTCATCCCCCGGGTTTTTGGAGAAATTATTTACGATGTTTTCCACCGTATTTCGAGCGTAAAATGACACTGTATATCGTCCCTGGAAATGCATTCGGTTGCTTCGGATGACATTATATCCACAAATAATAGGCCTGACCCATTTACGGTGTTTACCGGGACGGATGCGATGATGTTAGACGACCAACTTTAGAGCCCTCCCTGTTTTAAGTCGTCACTCGTCGCGAAACTTAAATCCCATTCGCTCGTGTGCAATGCATCATCGGACGGTTCTCGCGCTCTCGTCAAGATTGTTTTCCGCGCGAGCGAAATGATTCACACTCCACGGAAAGAGGTAAGCGAATGCTTTCCGTGTGCAGGGCTTCCTGAGCCCTCTGCGACCGCAATTCTTCCCACACTATCCCGTTGTTTTCTTTCTTCTTAACTTCGCTCAAGCAAGACCAGACGTTAGTTAGAGGGAGTGCAAGTTAAGGCCTATTTATTTGGACTTAAACTGCTTTCCGTCATGTTTCTGTTGAAAATAGTTGTATTTTCCTCATTTAGCTTATATTATGGTTGCGACACGGGTTTGTGTGCTTTTATAGCTGAAGAGAAACCATAACTTCCACACGGTTACCGAAAAACCGCAAATCGTTCCTGGGCACATTTTATGCCAGAAATAGGATTGTCGAACTCGCAACTTTTGAAATTAGCGAGCGATTGATTCTTTCGGTTTGGTTCTTTCCTTCAAGTCCACCGATCTTACGGCAAAAGTACCGACAGCAAATTTGTCCACTGGCGTTAAATCGGTCGAAAAAATCTTATATATTTCCAGTAAGTACATCAATCGCATAGAAGAAAATGATAATAAGTTGCTACAAAGACATTGATATTTTAACATTTTATTTGATTTGATATTGTTAATGACAAGTTTTCCCTTCTCGGTATTTGTGGAAATGTTTAATGAAGCACTTGTCATTATCGTTACAACATATTTGGTTTAAGCATACTTCAACGGGGGCGAAATAAGGTACATCATTGTGGTTAAAATGGGTCCCATTTAAAAGAAACATTTTACTGAAAATCATTTATTCATTTACTTGATTAAAACTTTACAGCGTCCAATGAAATGGAATTTTAAAACAACTAGCAAAACGTTTTGGGGTGGTTTTTATCCCTTCGGTTTTTTATGAGAATACAGTGAAACCTCGCAAAAACGGCTTCTTCCACAGTGAAACTAAATATTTACTTTTTTGTCGTAACAGGAGGTGGAGCGTCCGCATTTTTCATGCAGCCACTTTCAGTTCAACCTATTATTATTTATTTTTATTATTACACAGCATCCTGCATGCCATCACCGGTGTGTGTGGCAGGGGGTGATTGCACACAAGGTTACTTTTGTCCCAAAATGCTTTTCCTCCCTAGCGCGGTTTTCTAATATTATTCTGACCACTTATCGCTCGTGGACAAAATGACATCTTAAATCTATCTGTTCTACATTTGATCTCTCTAATTATACTGACAAGTTCTCGCCTTACCGAAGTATGATGGGGTTAATAATAAATTTTCAACATCACTGCTAAAGAGACAACCTTCCAATTAATGCAAGAGATTATTGTGTAATTTAACCTTCGCTCCATAAAGTGATTCCCTGCCTAGTTGCTCTAATATTTTTGAAACTCTACTAAGTTTATCATGACAACGCTTTACAAATTTATCTCCTCTACACTGTACGCAATCCGATTCGGCAATCAATCCAACTTCCTGATAATCCCAGCAGCATTAGCAGCATATTCTAAATGTGGCCTAACCAGCGACAGATAACATTTCTCTTTGACCTTTTCATCACATATACCCAATACTCTTCTAATGAATCCTATTTTTTTGTCGGTGTTTTTTGTATTATGTGTTTCATCCAGGAGAGGTCGTGAGTGAGGGTAACGCCAAAGTATTTAGTAAGATTCCATTTCGGTGTTCCCGATGCAGTACGCATTCGAGAGGGAACTACTCTTTTCCAAACAATTCATCACTGTGCACTTTTTTAAGCATAATTCTAATTGCCATGTGTCCTTTCAGCGTTGGTATAGCATTTAGACAATCTGCTAAAGCTGCTTAATCCTCTGAATAACGGATATCTCTGCAAAACATTGCATCTTCTCGCCACAGCAGTAACAGGTGTTGAAAGGTAACACATTATTTGAACGTCAATCCATACACAGTGATCTTTTGGGGAAATCCGCTTAACGATGTAGATACAGTTAGGAATGATTACGTAGGAACATAGAATGCTCATTTTAGGCAAATGAATAGCTCGATTTGCAAGGTCAGTCATCAGATTTATGATAACTGCCTGTCTACAAAGAGAAGCTTCAGGCGTGATATGGTGGAATATCCTGATTAATTAAAAATTGGCAATTTTCCACAAAATAAGATTTTTTACGACCGGTTTCAATCATCATCAGGTGTTGAAAGATGATGATCTGTGTCTTTGCGTGGCTGATGAAGATGTAGCTACATTGTAACCGGTCGTAATAAATCTTATTTTATGGACAATAGCCAATTTTTAATTAATTAACTGACTCTGTATGTTTTTCAACCTTAGAGTCTGAAAGAGGTAAGGCTTTATGCATTGATAAGTATTTATATTTTGCATTAAACGCAATTAATTTCATAACCATCGTTCATGTCTTCGAAAATTACATTCTTTTCCTTCATTCTCCTCTTTTTTCCGAACATTTTCCCTTATGTTGCAGTCCTCAGCATCATTCCACCGCCTGAGGATCTCCTCCACTCACTCTTTCAGCTGTCCTCAAATTCGCCTCTCGCCCCCCCGCACTATATTTGAAACTTCGCTAATGATCTTCCCCTCTCCGTCCATCTCGCTCCACCTCCTCGCATTCCTAATGCCTTTCCGCCTCCGGCCGCGCCCTCATCCGGCGGGGCCAAATCCCTTCCTACCTTAGGGACCCAAAAGGTCTGCCGCCCCCCTTCAACCTTTCCGCGGGTGGCCTTGGCTACCGCGCCCAGGCCAATTCATCTGTTTGGTGTTGTTTATGTCGTTCCTGACCTATGGTCGATCGTGTTATAATAGGTGACGAAACAAGGGTTTTCGGATATGACGTCGAAACTAAGGCTTGATACTAATTCTTTCATCCATTTTTTTAACAAATGGAAATCGCTGAGCTCATTAAAACACGACTAACCTAAACTCGGTTGCCACAGATAAAGTAAACAATGAATCCAGCTAAAAATTTTTTCATACACTTGGGGCATTTACACCAACATAATAAAAGAAAATATTGGCAATCGGACTCTCCAAACCCGCGAAATTAAAATAAATTCCCGTTATTTTCTGACCACACCTCGTACTCGTATATATAATGGTGTGGAAACGTGTCTTTTATTTATTGTTATGAAATTGCCTGCCAGATACCCAGATTTTATGTATTTTAGAAGGTTTGGTAGCTCAGGCAAATAACTACCATTAATGTCCACTTTTTTTGTCGAGAAATTCTACGCCCGCACAAAAAAACAATCCGATATAGTCAACATGCATTCTCCAAGCGATTCTCGTACGACCTAAAATATGGTTATAATTTAATAACCGGCGGTTACATATTTCATTGCTCATGCCGACAAAAATGTTTTTCTTTGCGTCTCTGCAAGGTGATATTAAATAGTATTCTCCAAATTATCTCTTCTTACAGTTTATTCTTAAACGCGTACTTCATTTAGGAATATCTTTCCTTCCGGAGTCAAGTAGATTCGGCATTCGTCCCAATGGGCGGAATGAGACGGCGTCGACGATTGGCTTTTCGCGGTGATCACATTCGATGGCGCCCATTCCACGATTAAAAATTACATTACAAAAATTTATTTAGGAATATTTCGCGCCTGATACGATAAATACAATTAATTGAATTCAAATAATTATCCATGAAATAATTTGTCTTACACTAATAAATCAATTTCGTCGTATTTTAATGAAAAAAATGAAATGATACTTAAATACTCGGTATATATGGATGAGTTTCCGAAATTTTCGAAAATCATCATTGTCCCCTGGAAATAATAATTTTAAATGAGTGCTCAAGCTTCATATTTTGTCACTTTCACTACTTGAGTCTAACCTAAAATAACTTGCGCTGCAATGACAGAAGTAACTGCGGAGTAAACTAAAAAAAGCGAGGGGCTTTTTCCCCCCCCCCCTTTTCGTCTTCTCGGCTTCTCTCCATGTGGAGGGGAGAGGGGGGAAGACGATCAGACGCGGCGGAATTACGGAAATACAATCCTTTTCCTTGAATTCCTACCATAAAAAGACTACTGAGACAGGAAACACATAGAGAATGGAACGACGAATGGAACAGAACAGAAAAGGGAAGGAAAACGCACCGTATATTTCCGAACATAGATGACCGGATAAAATTAAATAATAAACACTCCTCAGCAAGCATACAAGTGTTAACCGGGCATGGGAACTTCAACTCCTACTTACACTTCATAGGGAAATGTTTTACCCCTCTGTGTAACCGTGGAAAAGAAGACACAGCAGAACATAGAGTGGAGGATTGTGTATTCTATGAGACAGAGCGACAACTCTTATGGAACAGTATGGAAGAGAAGCTAACAAGCATTAGGGAAATGATTACATTCTGCCTAAAGAACAACAATAACCTGCTTGGAAAATTTGCAATAAGAAAACCAGCAAATACTGAACCACAACAAGTGAACTAACTGGAAAATATTTTGTGTAAAATGTAGCAATGTATTCTCCTATTTGTCTATTGAGTGATTTTTTTATTCTTGAATTGTTTATCATTAGTTTAACTCCTAACATATATAAGCACCTGTAGATGTTGAAATTTTAGAATAACTTTCCTTATAATAAATGAAAAAGAAACACTTTGTTCCAATCCACCAATTTATAATAAATGAAAAAGAAACACTTTGTTCCAATCCACCAATTTATTACAGGTACGACTAGTTTCGACGCTACGGCGTCATCCTCAGGTACAAAGTTTAAAGTCACAATCATAGTATATATACTCTCTTCTGGAAAGGGTGGGGGAGTTGTGGGAAGAGGGGGCGGGGAGGGGAGTACGGGGGTAGGTACGAAAGTATGTGGGAGAGGGTAGGAAACACCAGGAAAAGCGTTAGTGAGTGGGGGGGTTTGGAAGGTGGGTTAAGAAAGGGGAAATTAGGGGAAAGGGGAGGGGATTAGTAAGCTAGGGATTTCATTGGTCAGTATAATTTGAGTCAATGGCTAATGGGGATAAAGGTACGGGTTAGGAGTCAATGGGAGTTGGGGGGAAGGGGTTATTGGTTCTGTTTTTCTGTTATTGCTAGGGAGGCTTCCAGGAGAGGTGATACGTTTTCAAACAGAATGTCATTGAGTAAAGGATGTTTCTTCATTGTTCTCCGGATCTCCAACTCTTCCTTCTTGTCCATCCTCCTCCCTTTTTCTTCCCGATGTAGTATTTTGGGGATGAAATCGCTGGTGTGATTTTCCTCCCACAGGTGTTTGGCAAAGTGGGATTGGGCTAGGTTACACTTCTTGTAGCACCTCTTGTGTTCCTCCGCTCTTGTCCGCACCGCTCGACCACTCTGCCCGATGTACCTCGCACTGCAATCCCCGCAAACCATTTCATATATCCCACTGTTTTCCAGTGGCTCAACTTTATCTTTAGTTTTGTTTATGAAAATTTTAAGATTTTGTTTGTTATAGAAAGCAATTCTAAATTTGTCTTTCGGGAATAATTTGCTAATTTTTTCGGACGGGACACCATAATAGGGCAATTTTACCCACTTAAGTTTTTCCTTAATAGTTACCCCTGAATTGTAAAGTAGCTGTTGGGCTCTTATGGAGCGTTTCTTGCGGAGCATTTTGTCCACCATTTTTTCACTGTAGCCATTTGTAGTTGCTATAGATTTGATTTTCATCAATTCCTCGTTAAATTTTCCTATCGAGAGGGGAATATTAAGTAGTCTATTCAGTAGGAAGTGAAATGTGGATAACTTTTGGGATATATGATGGCGGGAGTCAGCAGGAATTACATGGTCTGTAGTGGTGGTTTTGCGATATAATTGAAAATCGAATCCTTTTTCCCTTTTAGTCACTGTAACGTCAAGAAAACTTAGTTTTCCTTCATTTTCTTTTTCACACGTAAACTTAATATTATTACACTGAGAATTTAAAACCGACAAAAAACTGTGCAGTTGTCTTACAGTGCCAGTCCATATTGCAAAGATGTCATCCACGTAGCGGACCCAGAAGTAAATGTTTTTTGTGTTAACTGAACTATTCATAAACAATTTTTGTTCCAACCAACGCTCCATAAGAGCCCAACAGCTACTTTACAATTCAGGGGTAACTATTAAGGAAAAACTTAAGTGGGTAAAATTGCCCTATTATGGTGTCCCGTCCGAAAAAATTAGCAAATTATTCCCGAAAGACAAATTTAGAATTGCTTTCTATAACAAACAAAATCTTAAAATTTTCATAAACAAAACTAAAGATAAAGTTGAGCCACTGGAAAACAGTGGGATATATGAAATGGTTTGCGGGGATTGCAGTGCGAGGTACATCGGGCAGAGTGGTCGAGCGGTGCGGACAAGAGCGGAGGAACACAAGAGGTGCTACAAGAAGTGTAACCTAGCCCAATCCCACTTTGCCAAACACCTGTGGGAGGAAAATCACACCAGCGATTTCATCCCCAAAATACTACATCGGGAAGAAAAAGGGAGGAGGATGGACAAGAAGGAAGAGTTGGAGATCCGGAGAACAATGAAGAAACATCCTTTACTCAATGACATTCTGTTTGAAAACGTATCACCTCTCCTGGAAGCCTCCCTAGCAATAACAGAAAAACAGAACCAATAACCCCTTCCCCCCAACTCCCATTGACTCCTAACCCGTACCTTTATCCCCATTAGCCATTGACTCAAATTATACTGACCAATGAAATCCCTAGCTTACTAATCCCCTCCCCTTTCCCCTAATTTCCCCTTTCTTAACCCACCTTCCAAACCCCCCCACTCACTAACGCTTTTCCTGGTGTTTCCTACCCTCTCCCACATACTTTCGTACCTACCCCCGTACTCCCCTCCCCGCCCCCTCTTCCCACAACTCCCCCACCCTTTCCAGAAGAGAGTATATATACTATGATTGTGACTTTAAACTTTGTACCTGAGGATGACGCCGTAGCGTCGAAACTAGTCGTACCTGTAATAAATTGGTGGATTGGAACAAAGTGTTTCTTTTTCATTTATTATAAATTGGTGGATTGGAACAAAGTGTTTCTTTTTCATTTATTAAAATGAACTTCCACAAAGTTGAGGCTGAAACTATTGAACTAACTTTCCTTATGTCTGATTATTTTTGTCTGTTTTATTATGTCTGTTGTTTCCTTACGTCTGATTATTGTTTGTAAAAAGAGGAACTAAGATTCAAAGGAATCCCCAACTAACTGTGAAGTAAAATAAAAGTGGACCCAGGAAACCATTGGTCAAATGGGCCCAACAAAACATACTGATCTCCTGTCATGGCATACTTCTTTTGTCAGTTCAGGGCGCTCTGGGGGTGTCGCCGCGCTGAGTATGCGTCTATTTCGTGGCAGTCACGTGCGAAAAGGAGTGGTGAATTCGAGGTGAAGGCGTGCGCCATTTTGCCGAGGCAATGTTTTCGAATCGTACGTCATCACCCCGCAACACGTTGCGTGCCTGCGTGCTATGCAGCATAGGGGTACCATTATCGCTGAAAGGGTTGAGTTTTTGCCGCTCAATTGGTTAGCAGGGTGTTGGGGGGCATCGTGCATCCCCACTGCTGGTGCTCTTAGTGCGCAGGATATACGTCACGCCCTTGCGGGCCTTTCCGTGTGGACATTTAGAACCTAAGCAGGGCCATCCCTTTTGTTTTCAATTAGCGCTCCTCTCAAATATGGTTTTACATGATCCTTTCAACCCACAGGTATGGTGTACGGCAGGGGGCGATGCAACCGCCAGGAACGAGCACTGTCACAATTAAATTCCACCTAATTGTTAGTGACTAACGGGGAATTTGTAAAAAACTAGGAAAATTATTCGTGCCACCAGTTTCTCATTCCACGGCTACGGACACCCTCGGATTGCATACATACATGGTACCCTGAAAGACACCGGTGGGGTGTCCCCTGGTGCAATCAATTCCCCCGGACGGCGCATGGGCGACACAAAATTGGCGTGGGCGAGGGTGGGCCTTTGTCCGTTGTTGGATTAGATTGTCTGGAAACTGTATTCGGCAGCCGGCGTTGCCTCCGCTCCCTCGTCTTGTTTTGGTAAATTAGCCGGGTAAACCGATTCCTCTGCGCCGTCCACGAGTTCATCAATGGCCGGCTTTCACTGGGGCGTGTTTACATCGTCCCGGGAGGCGAAGTCCAATGTTACAACGGCCATTTTACATGAGAAGGGCCACGGCGGGTGGATTTGAGTGGCGTCGTTGTGTGCTTTTGTATGCTGTTTGCATGGAAATGCGAGACTTAACCTCATATTGTGTTTTACTGTGACCTTTTATTTTATTATTTAAGTTCTTCGTTTTCGGTTATGATAGCAAAATTACCTCCAATTACCAAACCTAACCACGACTATTGCTATTGAATAAACTAGATTTATGCAACTCTATTTTAACAAATAATTAAGGATTATATATGTTTGCAGTAGTTTTTCTTGTAATTTATATATATATATATATATATATATATATATATATATATATATATATATATGTATATATATATATATTTTTTTTTTCAATACTACTGTTTCTTCTGAGGAAGAAGCAGCTAAATTCCTTCGAAATTTTTAAGACAACGCGTGAGTGTCCTTTCTATGTGTTCTTATATTGTTTGTTGCTGTCCAAGTTTTTCATTCAACACTTCCAAGTTACTTCGACGAAATCAAGGGTGGTCTGAAACGTTTCCGACCTGAGAAATCATCGGACATTTCAGACAAAATGTCTTGTGGCTTTGTTTGGTCGGAAACATTTCTGACAACCCTGCTGTAAAGTAGTATGTTGTGTTTTGCTAGGGGTCACAAATTATTTAATTAGTAATTATGTACATCTAAAAACCTACCTTAACCGGTAGATTACCTAATAATAATAATAATATATATATATATATAATTGATTGTGTTTTTAGTTTCAATTTTTAAAATTATATTTTCTTATTTTTTCTTGCTTCTTAGTCAATATTATATTTCTTTCAACTTCTCATAGATTACTAAAGATGACAATTTGGTATGAATTCTAACGCGAACCATTGGAGAAAATAATTTGTGGGCCGGCTTTAGAAAAAGACTGAGTTTTATAAGACAGGAAAGACTCATCGGTGTGTTTACATCTTTAAGTAGTTTTTTTATCTCTTTTTGTCGATTTAATGGTCTCAGATATTGATGAGAAAGGACTTTCTGGAAATCTCTAGCCCATATTTGAATGAAGCAACTGGTTCCCTAATGAATTCTTGGATTTTTGGGACCACTTTTCCCGACAGTCAATTTCCCCTTGATTTCATTACCGCCACCGTCCTGACTGCTAATCAGCTGCCACGGGTCGCTTCCCTCGACAATGCGGCGGGCCCGTTCTGTGCCGAAAGCGAGAGGCCCGGTTGGGCATTCTTTGTTGTTTTGTCTCCCGAAAGTGATAAGCCACTTCAGCACCCCCCCCCCTCCAACCCTCCCCCCGTCATCGGCTTTGCCCCGGTGGATCCCCGCCAGATTATACGCCCGGGACTGCGTGTCGCCCACCGCAGACCAATCGGACCAACCCAACTTTCAATTTTCGATTATAAAACCGCAATTTCGACACGGCAGATTTTCCGATAACCAAGCTGTCTCCGAAGAGGTTGTGTGTTGCTCAGTATTTGAACGGTGTGTCCGTTTTATGGTTTCTTTCGATGGCAAACGTTTTGCCATCAAAAAAGCCTTTCAAAAAAGCGTTTCCGTTTTGATGTTTTCCTTCGTGAGGAACAGAGGGCGACAGATAGCATTGCGATTACACGTTTGTAGTTTACCCACATAACATATGATTAAATATGGAAGTTGTTTTCGCTTCCGTACAATATCATCGGGTGAAAATAGTTTGATTATCCAGCATGATATTCAGTGCATGTCGTAGTTGCCGGAGGGGTATATTGACATGTTTTCATGGAGTGTTTGAAGCACAATTTATTTTTATTCAATGATACCGCACAACAGCAAACCCATTGTCATGCAAACAAATTGCGAATGTTGGAATCACAGTTTCGTTTTTTTTTCCTCTTTTTCTCGCCCGTTTCATTCTGCTAAAAAAATATTTACCCCAATTATCATGGCTACGACTTACATAGCAGAAAACAAAAATACGTCGTAATTAGTATATGAAAGCGTATTAAAACTTCTGCCCCTAGAGGCCTGCCCAGAAGGAGAGTCAGGAGAGAATCATTTGCCGGAGGAAGTGGCTTTGGAAACAAAAAAAAAGCACGCTGCATCAAGGGATTGCAAATTTTGCGGTGGCAAAGAGGCTGCTGGGGAAAAGCATCCGGAAAGGAAACAGTGTTTCTGCGGTCGTTGTGATGGATCATTTTATTTTCTCCTTTCGTTTGCATTGTATATTTACATTACGTGGTAGCCTAAAAGCCACTTTATGGTGTGTGGCAGGGGGTCACCTAAGAAAAAAACGACATCTTAACTCTACCTATTCTTTACTAAATCTCTCTAATTTAATTTACTCAATCTCTCATACTGTAGTACAATTGGGCTGTTAGCATAATTTCAAAGTCACCGCTGAAGAGTCATCCTTCCATTTAATTCAAGGGATTTAATCTGTGATTTAACTTTCGCTCCGTGAGTGATTCTCAATCTAGCTTCTCTAATAATGCTGATACGCCAAAAAATGATTCATACGAGGTATCATTCAAGCGAAACAATTGAAAACTGATATCTGATCTGACTTGATATTGAATATTTCGCGGCCAATATGAGCGGCGCAGGATTTTTAATTGCATTACTCTGGGAATGTACCCTGTACTCTATGTCTCGCCCCCCTCAATCTTGCATTATGTCTCACAGCAATCTCTCCTTCCTTCCTCAATTGTGTAATCAAATGAATCCGTGCCAGCGGATGGAAAATATAACGATGGAAATGTTAGCCATTTCTCGTTCGTGTGATCCCGCAGCAAATACGTATGAGTCGAGTGTTTGGGTCCCGTCCAGAATTGAACTTTAATTTTAAAATGGAACGAAACAGAAATATACGTAGGAAAAGCTGCCAGGACTCGTCGTGGTAAGTTGTCGCCAGAAAACACACAAAGCGTATTCTAGCTGGGGATGGGTGGACGGGGAGAATGGACGACTCGATGCCAGTTCAAATAAATGTCCCGATCGTTTGATATTGAACACGGCGTCGATAAAATAAGCCAAGCATTGCGTGGCATCGTCATATTGGAATATAAAAATGATACAAAATTGTATGCGTTGTTGTCGTGAGGAAGAGAGAGATGCAAATATTATGTCTTATTCCTCTGGTGCAATTCACGTTCAAATTTCACATAGAGAAACACACTAACATTCATCATTGCCGATCCCTCCTTTTATTAATGCAGCATATTTTTAATTAAAAATCGATAAAATCAAAACATTGCAATGATTCCCCTTTAAAATCCATTTTAAAAGGCCGTTGATATTCATTTAATTCGAATGTTAAAGTATACATTTGGATAGCTTGAAGTTTTGATTCAGCTCATTTATGAAGTTCTTTTTTAGTATAGGTTTTTTGAATTGACACTCGCTGTGCTGTTCAGTGCGCCTCGGGGTTTTCCAATAATTCTGGTGATCTTGGAGCGTCCTTTGAGCACACGAACATTTAGGGACAAACATGCTTCCCCGCCTACTTTCATTTCAGTGCCGTGCTATTTTCAGGGTATACCCTTTAATTGCGCAAGGGTCAGTGCCAGCTCATTACGCTTCCTTTCGAGTAAAGGGCGAAGGGGAGAACAAGATTAATCCCCGAAAAGGTTTATTATTATTACAAACAAATATTGTTTATAATTATCAAGTAATCTACCGGTTAAGGTATGTTTTAGATGGACACAACGACCAACTAAATATCTCATCCCTCCGGGGAAAACACAACCCGACATCCCACTCTAGATCAAGTCCCTCTTCATCTTTGTATACTTCCTTCATCCCATCTAACATCCCTATCCTGTTCCTGCCCTTTCCTTGCTTGCCTAACATTCTCCCCTCAATTACAGTCTTCAGCATCCCACTGCCCATCAATATGCTTTTTTTATATATTATTTTTTATTATATTATTATTTTAAATATTATTTTTCCTGCCTCCTAATGATTTATTTCTCCCAATAAACCCCTCTCCTCACCCACCATACCTAGTACTTCCTCATTTCTTTTCCTTTTGGTCTATTTCACCTTCTCCATCCTTCTCCACCCCCATATCTCAAAGTCCTCCAATCTACGTCTATCCTCCTGCTTCAATGACCATTTTTCGGGGCCATAGATAATATATTATTGCATATACACATTACAATTTAATACACATTTTATATGATATAATATTATTTAAATTTTATTTTTATAATCTTAGATATATTAGAGTAAATTCTGTGAAATCAAACAGACATTTATGAACAAAGAATATTGTTTATAAATTGTATTATTTGAATATAAATTTCTGTTTAATTTCACTTAAATTTCTCTGATAATACCAAGATGGAGAACCTACACTAAGACAAAAAAGTGATCTTTCATATGAATGACTGCTCTTTTTGGGTACAAACTGAACCAAGTAGTGATTGCTGTGAAAAACTGTTTACTGCTGGAAAAAGGTTCTTGGTTTGGGTTGATAATCGCCCCTTGGTGGGTCCATGTCTGAAGATCCTTATAAAGGTGGAATGAGTAGTAAAGATCTAGAAGTAATTAAAAAGAAACATATTTATCTAAATAACTATTAAAAAAAAAAGATTGAAAAATAAAAGGATTTTAAAAAAATAAAACAAAAGAAAAAAAATTATATATTCAAAGCTTAGACCAGAGTTAAAAAGTTAAATTTAAGTTTTTAGGATTAGAAAATGTTATCCCGTCCTGTTGACGAGTTTTGGGCAAATTGTTCCCGCCCTTAAAATTAAGGTAATTTTAGTTCTTGCATAACTTTAAGGCCAATTGCCAACCCACTAGTGGTCCTTCTTTCAATTTCTCCTTCACTAACATTGGAAAGGTACACGTTCGCCATTTACACTTTCGTTCGCCAATGTTTCCCATGTGCCGATTGCACAAACACTGAAGCTGAAGGGGTGGACGTTGTCGCACCGAAGCAGCATTGAGAATGAAGGGCAAACGCCTAGACAATAGGGATTCTGGTCTGGTCTCGTCTAAGATCCAGAAGTATCCGTCCGTGATTCCAGTGCGCAGCTCCTCTTCACCTCGTGGTTTCCCACGAATGTTACCAGGTGTCCAAGTGTTTATTACTTCATTGCGCCATCGACGAATCCGATTTCTTCCGCGCTTTCGTCTCCCCCTTCCGTACACTCACTCATCTGTTTCTGGGTGCCCGATGCGGCGCTCGCATCGAATGAAACGTCGTTCTTGTGACTCTAACATATTATTTCGAGTACTCCCAGGTGCTGCCGCGCTCCAGGATGGAGATGAAATAGACGACCACTCTCACTTTTTAATTAAAAGTTGACAAATACAGCACACAATATGCCCAGAATAATTTATGCACTCCTAGATACAAGGGAAAGCGTCGCATTGTACAGGGCTTGTATGTAAGTACGAATTTATCACACAATGCTAGCTTGTCATCCGTCTAAATTGGGTCCATTATAACTTTGGATAGCTTTTTAATTCCTCTGGAGTGCGAATTAAAAAAGTTTCACTCTGAATTTTTATGTTTTCTCACCAAACATTCCCTGAGCCATGGAAGCGGATTCGAGTAACTCGCGTCCGAGTGCGTGCTTACACGAATTAGCTTTCAACGAGTCACTGGGTCTCATTTGTTCTCCCCTTGCCCAGCTGTCTCGAGTTTTACCACACTTTTATTCCTCCGAGAGTCACCATGGCTACCACTGGGCATTTTCCCTCAAGATTTTGCCCTAGAAGTATTTTGTTTCCCCACGCCAGTAAATCATATCTGTCCCATTCGTCAATTTCCAAAAGATTTCTCTGTCCCTGTTGCATTAGTATAGGTCTTTATTTTGAATATTTCACTGAAATGTGTCGAAAATGGATAGATATGGAAATTTGATGAAAATGTTTACGAGTAATGTTATCTTTCGCTGGTTAGGACTCATTTAGAACATGCTGCTAGGATATGGGATCCTCATGAAGTTGGATTGATTGCCGAAGGAGATCGCGTGCAGCGTAAAGGAGCTAGATTTGTGAAACGTTCTCATGACAAACTAACTTGCTTATCAAAAAAATGAGCGGAGGTGGGTCCAGAACTACTCACGAAGAAGATTTAATTAGAGATTAAATCTCTTGCATTAATTGGACGAATGACTCTTTAGCAGTGATGCTGGAAATGGCTTACTGGTCCATCGTACTACGATAGGAGAGATTATGCCAATAAAATGAGAGACAGTGATTTTTTCAGTGGTATCTCGATCCCCACTTGAGGTGCTTTGAGGAAATCACTTTGAGTGAGTACGACGTCCATCGGAAGGGACGTTAAACTGCGGACCCCTTGGCGCCTTTCGTTATTAGAGTGGGCTAATGCCGACGCCGGGCTTCTCTCCACCCTTCATCCTTTCCCAACCATTCCTAATTGCGCAAATGACCTTAGCTGTCGGTCGCCTCCCATAAAATCTAATACTCACTACTAATAATTAAACGAGTAGATGATATTTATGGATCTAGGCATTGCGCCTGCGAAGCGCGGTGTGTCAAATGAGACGATCAGTCGCGGATGCGTATTGTGTATCGAATGATATCGAGTGTGTGTCGTTGGAGGCCCAAATGGCAGAGAATGAAAATGTAACCGCTCTCACAGTGCTGCAAGGTAGTGGAACTTAATGGCAGCGAGGGTGGAATGTTAATGAATGTTGACGGAAAGCGGGGTGCGCGTTTGTGGGGCAGCTTTGGGGTTTTTAACCAATAGAAATTGGAGCGATGTGGTGAGGAATGAGTGGGCCATGAGAGAATATGAACTGAATGCACCCGTAAACTAGACAATAAAAAACAGTGCTACGAAAGCAGTGTGCCACGCTGGTGTGTGTTCATGTTGATTATTATTATTATTTATTTACCAAGTTCCCTAAAAGTCACCGCTAGGATGTGTGGCGGGGTTGATTACACACTAGACTACTTTTAAACGGAAATACTTCTCCCTCCTTGCCGCGGTCGGACAGCGTTGAAAGCGAACGTTGAGAGGGGGCGAGTGAGAGTCGAATATCCCTTCAGCAGATACATGGGCGTACAAATATTACGCTGGAGAGTATGGTTTGCGGGAGGGAGTCATACATGGTGAATGTGGCCGAAGAGACAGAATGCGAGGGCCAATAGAGGTATTTGGGGCAGAAGAGCCACAGTTTCACAGTTTACCGAAACGATAGAGGTACAAGACCCGGAGGAGGAGTTTTGTGGCAGTGAAAAGTATTTTTGAAAGCATAGAATGTGTATTTGAAAATAATTACATTGAAAGCGCTTGTTGCACCTTACTGCGGTCTAATTAACCCAACAGTAACTTATGTTCTTTCTGCAGACCTCCAGACTCAGATTTAAAAACATTTCATACCCTCAATGAACAAATATACAAATTTACACGTTAAAATAATAACTGCAAGGTGCATTTGTTAGATGGTAGTATATGTATTTGCATGCGTGTAGAATGAAAGGATTTTTGCATGAATGTATACGCCACTGTGGGCTTAGGTTTGCATGTATGTTTTGTTCCCTTTTACTGGTGGTGGCCTAACACCCCCGCCACACGCCCTTGTGGCGGCTTGCGGGGTTTTATGTATGTAGATGTAAGGGCACATATGAAACAATGTATGAGTATGACCAAGGCGAAAGAAGTTTGTGAGGAGGGGTTGGAGTTGAATGAATATTAAAAGATAGTAAGTCTCCTTCCGTAGTCTAAAGCAAGGCTTTTCTAGACACAACGTACCTAGAAACGGCACCATACTAGTGGGTACACGTGCATACCTATCAGTACTATGCTTGGAGATATTATTGTTCACAGAGCATCCAAATTCTACTTTCTAAAACATTGAGGAGAACTGCTTAACATTTTAACGCGTTTTCACATGTTTGCGTCTCATAAGCTCCTACAAGGGCGTGTGTCAAGTCTCCAGCCTCTTGGCATTTATTGATTTTTATCACGCAGGAGCATTTGAATCATGCTACGTGGTGTTTCCCACCGTTGAATTCACTGTTCGTGCCACGATTTAAAACGGAGTTCTCCTTTACCAATCGGTCCATATGCAAATAAGTTTCCCTCTTTAAAATCTCGTGGTGGTCTCGCTTGCAAATTGCTTTGCATTGTGGGTTTAGAAGTATTAACTTTCTGTCAGAATTAAACAATCATTTGAATATGCGAATTATTGCAGAAGGTATCTTTTTTACGTAATTTTCGGTCTTCAAAAGGGTTTGATCATGATATAATGCTTGTTGAGAGTGAGGAACTTATTTTTTTAAATAATTAATTTAAAAATAATAATGATCATTTATGTCTCAGACTGCTCAGGTGCAGGTTGTCGCGTGGTTGGCGACCGCGACATCATTGGTGGGAGCGTAGCACAGAATTAGAGAGTCGTATTCGGTTTACCAGTCTTTATTCAACCCTTAACAAGCAATCAGGCACCGGGGCGTAGAGACGAGCGAGCGAGGCAAGGCTGGGCATCTCTGGTGTGGTCGTAGGAGCCTACGACCGACGGACTCGGAGATAGGGTAGCAGATGAGGAATCGGGATAAGGATTGGGTTCCTGCTTCAGGAGCATCTCGCTGTATATAGTATCGCGCCTTCGGGGGGAGGGACTTCTGAGTCGCTATATAGTACCTACTTTGAAGGACTAACATCAAGGAATTGGGAGCAACAAGGGAATTGGGTAGCAGACATTGTCTTGTCTTGGTTTGCGAGAAACCCGCACTGCGTCACCATAAATTGTCTGGTATGCTGGGGGGTGCTCCTTGGGAGAGTTAACCAATAGTGGGGGTTTCCGAGAAACCCACACTACCGGCGGCGGTTTCTCTGGCTGGGTTCTAGGGAGGGGAAGTCTCAGGAACGGCTGGAGGTCGGTGGCTGTTGGCTCACTACCTTAAGTGGAGTGCGGATCGTTTGTTTGCGACATATCTATTACGTGACCTCGTTACGCTCCGACATAAGCCAGTTTTGGGAACAGCGCTACGCCATCAAATTTTGCGTGAAACTAGAAAAAACCGGGAGAGAGACTCGTGACATGCTCCAGGCAGCTTATGCTGTTAAAGCCATGAGCAGATCGGATGTTTTCGAATGGTACAAGTTGCTTCGGGAGGGTAGAGAAGATTTTGAAGACGCCGAACATTTAGGGCGCCCTTCAACCTCAAAAAGTAACGAAATTCTTGCAAGAATGAAGGCTTTGTTGATCAACGATAGAAGATTAACTGTTCGCACGATTTCTGATGAACTTAGCAATCCTAAAAGTGATGTGCATCAACTAGTGACCGAAAACATGGGCATGAGAAAAATGCGTGCGAAGTTGGTGGGGCGTGTGCTCTCGAATGAACAACAGGAAACTCCCACGCGGAATTTGTCAAGAGCTTCTCGACCATGTGTGTGACGATCCAAGTTTTGTACACAATGCCCAACCAGACTTCTTCCTCTTCCATCGACTCAATGTCGTGCTGAAAGGACGTCACCACGACTCCGTGGAAGCGTTACAACAGTCTGTGACAAGGGAGCTTAGTAGCACTCCTGGCACCGCTTTCCAGTAGTCGTACGAGACGTGGAAAACCCACTGGGAGTGGTGTGTGGACGCACAAGGATGCTACTTCGAAGGCTTTTGAATAAATGTATCAATTCTGTCAATAGTTTTTTAAATAACTCAGTCCTATTACTTTTGGGACAGACCTTGTATACATCTTGAAGAAAAATCTCCCGGATGGGAATAATAATCTAAACAAAGAAGCGAGATAGCACGAAAAGTGAAGAGTCAGGCGTGATGTTGTGGAATCGAGACATAATAAAAACTTCGTTGCAATTTTCCACAGTTAAAACTTGATTTCCGACCATGGTTTCGATACACTGTATCATCATCATCATAGCACTAGCGAACAAAAACACACAGAAAATCATGCAAATGAAACTCACACGTTTTCCGATTTTTGGCGGCCAAACCTGCTTCCACTGGGGAAAGAAGGAACTCAGAACTTTTCCTTCTTTCCTGAGAGGAAGGTAGTTTAACCACCGTTAATTCGGAATACGTTTGAGTGTCACTGTGGTTCTCATATACGAGGGTGGTCTGAAAAGTTTCCGACCTCAAAAATCATCAGAAAAAATGTCTTGTATCTTTGTTAGGTCTGACCCTAAATATATACGAATATACAGGGTACACTATAAAAGTAATGCTTTTCTTATCTTTCGTAATTTCTCTGGGGAAAATATATTCATTGATCGTACTTGTAAAAATGCTTAAAATACTTCGAAATAGTTTCCCTTTGCATCAATACACTTGCGGAGATGTGTCTGTCACGCCTGGGAGGTATTATGAAATGGGAATGTCTCTAAGGAACGTTTTAAGATGCTTTTCAATGTTTTCCACGGTCTCCCAATGCTTTCCTTTCAGCTCTCTCTTCGGTCGGGGAAACAAAATAAGAAAGCACAGAGTCAAGTCGGGACTGTAAGGGGGCGGGGGGACCACCGGGTTGCTCCGAGCCGGGAAGTTGGTATCGATGAAGGACGTGTGACTGAAGGCATCTGGCGTGTGGCTGGACGCTCCATCGCACCGTAATACAAATTCGAAAAACACAGTTCACGCGGAGGCACGTCTTTCCGCTCAGACTGCTCGGAGCAAACTAGCGACCGGCTGCATTGGAAGGGCCGACCCCCCACCACATTTCCCGACCAATTTTACCGCACTGCAAAGGATAGTCGCATCACAATAAAATCATGCGAATTACTTTCATAATGGACAATGTATATATACAGGTATGACATCCAGGCTATGGTTTCATAAAAGCAAGTCATTGTAAATAAACGCTTTAATGGACAGATAGGTTAATCATTCTTTCATGCAAGATAGTGAAGGTTACATGTATCGGCAGACTATATAAATACAAATTAAAACCATTATACTTCTGAAATGAAATAGGCTTAAAATGAATTTTGCTTCATTTACACGCACTTTCAATCAGGGAAAAAGAAAAAGAATTTCTGGCCACATCCGTCTCTAGTTTTAAGACATTGTATTTTTGCGGTATGTGCATTCGACAACGGCTGAGAGTTTGGGCCAGTTTATTACTGGTCCAATTTTGGTCAATCGGAAATCCTATGATTTAAGCACTGCTGAAGCAGTAAATTCTGCTCTATATGTCGCTAAAACAGTAACGGTGTACACGGAACTAAGGCTATATTCGACTCTGCATATCATATCTAATTTCTCATTGTTTTATTTCCGTTCTTGAGCGGATTATACTCATCTGAAAATGGCTACATGAGGTTTTTTGGTATTTCAGTGACCGAAACAGCGGAGAACTTGATTCGGATACTCTGATTGGTGGCATTTTATCGGAAATAAAACTGAATACGATATTTAAATGGACGAAAATCGATTTCTAGTGATCTCTATCGCCATCAAGTTGCAAAAGTCCGTTGATGAGAGCACGATCACGTCGAAAGATATATATCAGTAGGTTCATTAATCGAGACTTCGGACCCGTTTTTATTGAACCTTCGGACTATGATTTATTGAAAATGACATGAATTTTAATGGCAAACGAATACTTATACCGAAATGATTGTTTTGAACTATTGGATGACCTTTTATCAGCCGTGTTTCCCGGAATCTGGCAGATTAGTCTGCATGGGATATTAATCGAGTCCCTTCATTCTCTGGCGGAAATTTGCATTTACGGGGTGCCACCTACGCCGCGGGTAACTTTGGGCTTGTTTAAATATTTTAATCGGAGAGTAACTTAGCCAACCTGGTTGAGCGACTTGGGTTGCATCGAGTTCTGGAGAGGCCGAGGGCCAGAGTGATGATATTCGAACGTTAAAAAACAAACATTAGGATCGTAAATGGGGGAGGGGAGATGCTACCTCTCTCATTGCGCCGCCTGTATTTTCCCGGAAACTTATGCTTCCCATGCATTAATTTAACTGAGTAATAAGTAGAATAGAACTAAAAAAGTGCGTATGGATGAAGTTTTTGGAAAAAGAACAATTTCCTCCTGAGTGCTCAGTGGATCAGAAACACCGAAATGGAATATGTAGACTCAATCAAATACTTAGGCTTTACCCTCACTCACGACCTCCCCTGGATGAAACACAAACGGGGAATATGTAGACAAGCCAACAAAGAAAGAGCATTAATTATAAGAATACTTGGTAAATGTGAAGAAAAGGTCAAAGAGAAATGTTATACTATATGTAGCTGGTTAGGCCTCATGTATAGAATATGCTGCAAGTATATGGAATCCTCACGAAGTTAGATTGATTTGCCAAATTGGATCGCGAGCAGCGTAGAGGAGCTATCAATATTATTAGAGCAGCTAGGGTGGGAATCACTCACGGAGCGAAGGTTAAATAATAAATTAAATATCTTACATGAATAGGAATGGCGTCTATTTAGCAGTGATGTCGAAAATATTTTGTTACCCCCCTCGAATTATGGTAGGAGAGATCATGTCAATAAACCTAGAGCGATTAAGTGTAGAGTGAATAGATTAAAGAGGTCATTTTTTCCACGAACGATAAGGGATCAGAATAACATGGTCCGAACGCGGCAGTGTCATGTTAGTGGATTTCCATTGATGAGGGAAGATTTCTATGAAAAAACAGAGATGGAACAAGAGGGCTTAAGGTTGTGAGAGGGATGAAGCGCAACTGCGAATAAATTTAAGGCTGAGACCATCAGGGCCAGGTGAGCGGTGGAGGGGTATTATGCATAGGTATTGAAAAACTTCCCGGGATTCTTTCTGTGGAAAGGGAATCTACATATACTACATCTACATCAATACCCTGCAAGCCACCAAAAAGGTGTGTGGCAGGGGGTGCAGCACCAGGAGGAAAGGGTAAGGGATGAGGGGATTAGGGTTTTTCAAATGGATGGGGAAAGGTAAGGGGAACCTGCAAAAAAATATATATATATAAATATAATCGTATAACCCTGCACAGTCGCTACCTTGTAGGTTAATACTTATTATGTCGAGCCGGCTCCTGGGGGATTTCGATTAAAAGAATTCTGGTCTCTTATTGTTCTCGGAAAAAATGACCATTTAAATCTGTCTGTCCTGCAGTCAATCTCTCTAATCTTACATTCGTGATCCCTCCGCCCGTAATACGTTGGGGTTCGTATTATGTTCTTGATGTCATCGGAAAAGGACCCATCTTTTAATGTTTTTAATAAGTTTAATCTATATTGTAAACGCCGCTGTGTAAGGGAATCCCAGCCTAAATTTTCTAGCAAAGTAGTTACGCTACTGCGTTGGTCATAGCAATTTTTGACAACTCTAGCCTCCCTCCGCTGAACTCGTTCCAATTCCGAAATTAAATTTATCTCTTGAGGATCCCATATACTGGCAGCATACTCTAGGTGGGGCCTGACTAGGGCAATAAAACATCGTTCCTTCACTTTTTCGTCGCATTTACCCAGCACTCTTTTTACAAATCCCAATTTGGAATGATTTGCATTAGGAAGGAGGGAATGTACAGAGGTAATACTGATGTTAGAAGCAGGGTACAAGCAATCGGAATAGAATTTTAGAAAGAGGACGATTACGGCGCTGATTGATAAAGGACCAGAATTTTTTGCAGCCAGTGGAAATATTAGAGGAGACAGTCAGCGCGTAGTTTTCGTAGTCACGGCGAACGAGGAATTTGGAATAACGGCGGAGATTAACGAAGGATCCATCCACATTACGGACGGTAGGCACCAAGCGCGATTTCTTGCAACCAAGAACATTACGCTATCTCCTGTTTAAACCATTAGGGAAATGTTTTTGTCTTGGGCTTAAATTGAGCAACAAAATCTTCTTTGACGGCCTCGAGGACAGCGTGGATGAAGTCCATGCCTTCTTCAGGAGATAATGAGGAAAGGACGCTCCAGGGAATAAGGTCGAGGGAGCGGTTGACGTCCTCCCAGTGAACCTTCGACCAGGCAAGAAAGGGCTTAAATGGAGTGGAAGGGGCCCCGCGGGATTTCCAGAAGCCACGGAAGAAGAAATGGACATCGATGCAGGTAATCGGAAAATAATCTTAGAGGGAGGTTGGGTCTTTCTGATCCCGCAGTATTTATGGTACCATAGGACGGTGGTCGGAGTCAAAAACATTTCGGCCGGGGGTGATTGCGTCCGGCATAGCGGTCGAGAGCTGGTAGTCCAGGGTTGCCGTATGCCGTTGCCGGGTGCTCTCTATACGGTATTGTGGGAGTTGGAGTGCGCTTACAAAATGTTCAATAAAATACTTGTCATTGGGATTGAGCGGGTGGCCGCTCGTGGGAGATTCCCAGTAAATACGTAAGTTAAAATCACCCACAAGAATCACTGGTCCCAGATTTATGGCCCGCTACACTGATTCGAGACAACTTTCCAATACACTCAAGTCACTTGCGGGAGGACGGTTAAGAAATGCCTACGAATAGTTTGGTGGCCTTCGAGCTCTTTATATGGGGTAGTGATATTTCGCTCCACACAATGTCACAGTTAGTGTCCAGGTCTTTTCTTCATTTCGAAAGAAACACAGATTTGATAGCGAGTAACACTCCGCCTCTCCTAGAGAGGCGATCTCGTCTATAAATCGGGTGAGAGAAGAACTATTCAGTTTCACTAAAAGACGGAGTCAGCCATGTCTCGGAGAGAGCTCTAATATCAAATTTGGATAGCTCATGATCGTGGGAGTTGCACGTTGATATTTTGTTATTCATGCTCCGGACATTTTCGTAATACATGCTCATGGAAGAGCCGGAGGGGTCGGTGTCAACACCCACGTCACCTGAAAGGATCACAAGGAGTAGCAGGATGAGACCGTTCCCGAGTTTCGGCGTCGGCACAACCGGGTAGAGACCAGCAGATCGCCTGGGCCTTGACGGCGAGGTGACGGGGTACTGCAGGCTGACAGGCGACAAACTACACGAGCCAAAGCAGGGAAATCTAAATTTCCTTTAGCTGAAGCAGCTGATGGGAATAGAGTCCACTTTGAACTAGGTAAATTCACTATATAAATTCTCACCCACACGGACAGAGAAAAGCACAAGGAAGGCCGAACTTAACCCAAAAAAAATAGAGGAATAATGTTGAAGGAAGTCGGCTAATTCCTAGAAATAACTACTCCTTTTGTAATAAGCGTTTTTAATTGTAGTTTATCTGTCTTAGAATCGCTCTAATTGCCGGATGAAATTGCCCTCATCTACATCTACATCTACATAATACCCCGCAAGCCGCCGCAAGGGCGTGTGGCGGGGGGTGTTAGGTCACCAACCGTAAAAACGAAAAATACCACATGCAAAAAACAACACGGAAAATTACACCCCAGCAGCGGTTACACCCCAGCAGCGATTACACCCCAGCAGCGGCCCTCTGGTGAATTCCTCCGACACTAACTCCCAGTGCGGCCCCACCCGCACCAATAATATCCCCTCCCACGACCCATTCTGTGTCGCTGCGTTTTTCTAGCACGCTCTCTTAACACGTTCAATAGAATAAATTTTCTTTTTAATGCGGACCATTGTCTTTTTCTAATGCCTGTGCACCTCAAAAGGCTACAGAAATGGGAGTTATTACCTTCATCTAGTTCAATTTACATAATTTGACCCATTTAGATGAATCTAGTCGTTCAAACAGGAGGTACTCATAATAAGTATTTCACGTCAAAGACAGGTCAAGACTTCAACCGCTTCGGATACGTCTTGTGAGTTCGCACAAACGAAGAAAGAGGACTTTGACGGCTCGTCCCTGATTGAATTTCCTGAAGCCATTTTCGCTCTTATTGTCTTTTAAGCTAGGGATTTTTTTAATTTTTTTTTCTTTGAAAATCGTTCACGACGGCATGAAGCTGCCGATTTGGGCTGAAGCTTTGGGGAATTATACGGCCGATAACTTCTCAAAACTGTTTCTACCCTCAATAATTTTCACCTTGAATCAGATCAAAATTCAGATGCGGGGCAACGCCGGGTCAAGGGGTCATTATACATTTTCATGCATTATGCAATTACCACTTTATTTGCCACTTAAATCACGTTATATCCACACTCTTGGGGCAAATAAATAGCATAAATAATTTTAAAACCAAAGGGTATTTTTGTTGAAGATGGACCACGTACTTTTTAAATTGTTGAAATACTATATGTATCAAAACTTAAGAATTGTAATTTTGAAACCAAGTCGTTATTAACAAGACGAATTTGAATTTAGTGGAGTGTTTAATTCCAATTAACAACAATATTTTTATCTTATTCAAATTCATCAGTTCTCCCGATGATCTGCAATTTAATTTTAACGTGTTTGGAAGGGCTTTTGCGCTTTCATGACCCCTGGAGCTGTGCTGTCAGGAAAAATGCAAATTGCTTCTGATAAAGATACCCCATACCAGCCCAGATAGGTCGAAGGGTAAGAGACAGACGAAAGAGAGTCCACGCAATGCCTGATCCTCAGAGAGGCGCCTGCAAAGGCGTCTGACCCCAGAGGGGCAGCTATTGAGAGATGATGTCACATTGACTACGCCATTGAGGAAGGTAACGGGAAACCATCTCGGCATTCTCGCAAAGGAAAAGCAGCAGCATCGAGGGCACAGAAGAAGGCCGAAGTAGATAAAATAGGGATATGCAAATCCGGGTCAAGGGTCAATTTCTCTGACCCTTTGCGGAAAACAATCCAATCATGATGGATTGTGTATCGTAATGGGTCAGAGAAATTTAACCAAGTGTCCAACTAAAATCTACCTAAAATAGTGGATTATTTAAATAATAAAATTTACGGAAGTGGCATAAAAATAAATTAAACAACGTATACGCCTTCGTCACCTTCAGGAAAGGAAACATTAGTATTAGCATTTCATTTGCATCGATCTTCGTCCGGAATTTCTTCACATTATATATGTGTTTATTATAAAGTTATTGATGGAAGTCGGGCACACCATGAGTTTTAAACAACTGTAGATTTTATTAATGAGCCTTGTTTTTGTTGTGTTATGATGAATTTACGATTTCGGCAAATGAGTACTCATGAGAGGCATGCATTTTTCTCAAATACAGCTCTAAGAACTATGGCTTTAACTATCTGTCATTAGAACAACCGTAATAGGTCGACTTCTAACGAGGACAAAGTATGACCAAAAGACGTGAGAATAATTTGGGATAAAGTCGACACTTTGACTCTAGAAAATGAATATATTGTCACTCTGCTACATTGCGCCGTCGTAATTTAATGGTATTCTGTCACCACTTACGTGGGACCTTGGCCGCCATCGTTGTGAAATGGCAACAAGATGGCCCCTATCACGCTCCTTGCGGCACGCCAATCGTAGATCCGTGTGTTTCGACTCACCCAGTGTGGCCATGGCGCAACCCAGTGCCAGGAGCACCAGCCCGATGGACAGCGCCTTGCACGCATTCCACAGGCATCTCGTGGTCATCTTCGTCCTCGGGATGTTCCGGTGCCCGTTGCTCAGGTAGCAGCCACCGACCGCCGCCGAGGACGATTGGGTCCTCGTGACCCCCTTGTGCTCCTCCCTCCGCTCGCCACTGACCCCGGCCCCGCCACCGTCAGCGAATCCGCAGGACCGTGTGGTGGACGACTGGCGAGAGACGGGGAAGCGAGGGTAGTCGGCGAGGACCCGCCTTCCGGCCGCCAAAGACGCCGCCGCCGCCGCTGCCTGGCGCCCCTTGGAGGGTGTGCCGAGGGTCGCGGGGGACGACGGCGAGGGCTGGTCCGCCCGTCCGACCCTGGAGGCCGGAGAGGTCTGCTGTTGCTCCACCCCACGAGTGCCGCCCCTGGATCCAGGAGAAGGCTGGTTCCTGCTTCCCTTGGAGGCCTTGGGGGACACGCTGCTTTCTCGCGGCATCGTCTCGTTTCGGGACAACTTATGGGGCGGGAGCCTTGCTCGCTCGCAGCACGAGTTCCCGTAGTTTTGGGGAGTCGTCGGTACCTGATCGCGGTCTCCCCGCCTGCTCTCGAAAGGAGGGGACACGAGTTCGGCCGCTTGGGTGGGTATTTACCTTAGACTATGGAGACATAAGTCTTCGCCTTCAGGCTGGACGTGGTCAAACTCGAGACCGGTTTGCTCCCGGTAAAATCACACAGTCGAAGATGCAGAGCCGGTGCTGTCCTATGATTGTTGAGAAGGTTGTTGTCCATTGGTTTACACAATCATTGTCATAATTCGGACGCACCTGTGAACACCCACTCCGATGAGCTGTGTATTTTTCGACGCTTACATCTCTGTTCAATGCCTTTTCTGGCAGAGTAGCTATTGCAACTTCTTCCAAATCACACGGCTGTGCACTCTCCACCTACCGGAATTTTCGGGCAGACATGTGTGGCTTCAAGGGTTTTTATTCGTGAGCCGATAACCGGAGGATTTTTTTGGATGGTTATCGGAGATTATATTCATTCTTTTTCAATAAACTGGACGCGATTGGGAGCTCAAGCGTAAATTTAAATATCCACGTGTAAATTTCACCTCACCCCCATTAGCATTTATGATTCGAAAAATGTCCGGAATGTAGGCGTCTTTGTAGAGTCGGCCAATTGCTTCCTTTTAACACTATTGCGAAGTATTATGGTCTTACTCCTTTAAAATTCCTCTTCGGATGGATCGATGAACGTAGCAGGGGAGCGAAGCTCTTTGCTTATTTACTTCTGAATTCGTTTTCGGGAAATAAAATCCCTTTTTCTCTCGTGCACCCTTTTACGATTCTGTGACAAAAAAAGAACCATACGAAATCGAAAGTTTTATCGCTTGGGGCTGTCTGACATGCTGGTAAAAAAAACGCACGAGGTGGAATGTGACAAGATGGAATAAAAAATGTGGGCGAGTGAATTTTTTTTGCCGAAAATTTTCACAACCCTATTTCAGTTTTGGAAAGAATTTTTTTCCTTATTCCTCATCCGCGTAAATTTGTCATCTTTTCACAAATATTTCACGTATCGATCGAATCGGAATACCCTGCGAAAGGTTTTCCGCTCCTTTTAGGGTTGGATGATGCTTGGAACCCTATCTGAATTGGAATCAATGAATTCCAGTTTTTGACAGTCGAGAGAATGCTTGGAAATACAATTTTCCATGCGTTCTGTGTGAACTATCGGAGGGATTTACATCGAAAACTGTGTATAATTGGATTTGGGGGGGTGATAAATCATCATCTCATTGGATGGATTAATCAAAGCACTGCGAACAAATCGAAATATTTTCAGGTTTTCCGTATCCTAATTTTTCGCTGTCTTTAATTGTTAACGGTTCATTGATGCCTTTCTTAAAAAAATAGAAAGTCCGCTAAATATCTATGGGTATTAAAACTATATATATATATATATGTGTGTGTGTGTATGCGTATCTATATATTGCTGCAGTAGTTTTTGATTGTTTCTGAAAGTTTCAACATTTACATAACAATGAAACTGATACCTTCATTAGCACTAGTATATAAAAAACGCTTTGAGCTTGAAAGATCTCCCGGAAATATCTGGCGAAATTCTCTGCGGAGATTATTTTACAATGTGGCGTGCGTAGGCCGGAATATTTGGATTGTCGTTGCAATTGATTTACCGCTGGCGGTTTTGATAATCACGCAAATACTACATCTAACAAAATGAAACACCTTTGCGAATTATTTCAGTCGACATGTGTATTTTTTCATTAAAAAATATTGAGTTCACGAACGTCTTATACATCAGAAGCGCTTAACACCACCCGATATTTGATTTTAACAATCATCGAAAGGAGACCAATTGATGGATGCTTCCTCCGATCACGTTGAAATCATGATAAAAGTTCTATCTACGTTTTTAAGTACCCTGTTTGTGTTCTTACAAGAGTCTTTAGGCGTTAGCCGTTTCGACTTATTCTCTAAACCTATGGTAGTACGCTAATTATCGCTTGTTCTTGACGACGGTAACTCGAATTGAAGAGATTAGTGTCCCCGTGGCGGTATCTTGGAACTGGGATACACCCGTGTAGATATTGAAGGGAGCATCGGCGTCGTCGGTTGCTGGGAGCGGGACTGCGTGAAGGGGCGTCGGCGTGTTCGTATCCGTCGCCCGGACTGCGGGGGGTGTCCTCCCTCGTCACCTCGCGGGCCCCGAGGGCATGGCGGGGTCCTCCTCCCCGATGGGGGCGGCGGCGGCGACGGTGGGCGGGGACCGCCGGATGCCTCGCGCCGGCGGACCCCCTGGACGCCGGGGGAAGGGAACCATCGGGTGCCGCCGGGGAGAGGAACAAGGGCCGGGTGTTGGCAGATCTCTAGCGCCCTCTCAACAGAGGGCCCGCCGTCAAATGCCAGGGGACGAATCGTAAAGGGGTGCGTGAAGTCGAAGGGAGAGATTTCACGGAGGGGCCATGTTCAAGGGTCGAAGATTCCACAGCGGCATGGGCGGGCCTGAAAGGGGACGAGAGGGTCGTAATGGGAGGTCACTCCGGGTAGTCCGAGAAGGGGTGGGAGCGATGCGAGGGCTCGCGTGTCTTCCGAAGGGCCTCCTTGAGGCCCTGCCGTAGGGCGGTGAAGGGTGCAGATGGGGCCGGTGCGGTTGTCGGTGCTTCCGAGGGCGCAGCACACGCGCCAAGAGGTCACGCTCCGGAGGGTTCATCCGTTCACTCTGGGATCACGCATGCACACGCATACACAAGCACTCACGCGCCCAAGGGCGAAGATGGCTTTCGCCGCGTTCCTCCTCCTTGGACCCCCATGCCCGTCTCCTCTCATTTGTCATTCATACCCTCGTGCGCTCCTACCGGTTGTGGGGGTCTCTGTTCCCCTACAAGCACTCCTTTGTGGTTAAGGGTGGAGTCCTGTCCCACGGAGAGATATACGTCGGGGGAGGGAGGATATGGAGACGGGACCCCCCCCCAGACTGTTCGTGTAATCCTCCCCCGAGTCGACTCAAGGGGCCGCGCCCCCGATCTTGTCCCGAGCGAAGAGGGCCCCTCGTGTCCGTCCGTCTCTCCCTTCTCGGCCCCGTGCGCGTCGCCGAATGCGGACCGACTGAGTTGGACCGACTGTTGGTCTTCCTGGAGGGCGGGTGCAGAGAGGAGAGCGGGTGCGGAGGAGAGGAGGGCATACGCCGGGATTCCCGGCATATCCTCAGGTGTCACGGGACGGCGGAGCCACCTAGCGTCGGGTGGCCCGAAACTCCTCTTCCCCTTCCAACTCTCGCCCTCCCTCTTAACGACGAGGCGTGAGGGGAGGGGGAGGAAAGGGGGAGGAAGGGGGAGGAAGGGGGGGAGGGGCAGAAAGAGAGGGGCCGATCCTTTGCCTTTAACGATTCGCACACGCCGTCGACGACTTCCCCCGGATAGTTAAGTTTCTTCCCCCTCCGCTCGTAGGTGCCCCCCCTTTCGGTCTCCGCTACCCTTGGCTACACACCCGCTCGTTGAAATGCGCTCTCTCTCGCTTCTGAGGGGTGTTGGGGGGGGGGGGGGGAGGGTGGCTCGCGCGTGAGGGTGTCTTTGTGTGCGTGACGAGGGGAGCTCTAACAGGTGTGCACGCCCCCTATAACCCTCTCTCCCGGTCTCAGGACCGAAATACCCAAGCCCGCAATAAATGACTAAATCCTCACCCTACATCCCTAAGAAGAAAAGAAGAACTATAAATAGCCCCCAAATATCACCCTTCATCCAACTCTGAATCAACCGCTAGGCGATTTCCCCCCCCCCCCCACCCACCTAATCCTCCTCAACCACCTCTGTACAACAAGAAAATGAAAAATCAAGGTCCTGGCTCTCTCAAACTTCCTCACCTACTGCCACCTGACCCTACCTGAGCAACCAAGACCCTAGCTAAAATTTCAAACCCAAACAAGACTCAAAAAACCCTAACCTAATGCCCCCATATTAATCTGCCTCACAACCGTAATATATCCTTTAAATAATAAATAAAATTAAGAAAACTTTTCTACCTTATTTTATTTCTGAAACCCTGTTAAATTGCTTTCTTATATGTTCCAACCCTACCTCAAAAGGATTATAAATCCGAAGGAGAAATAAATAGGTTTACTACCTACCAAGCTGCCAATCTGCGAGGAGGGCACCCTTTTCATTCCTGGATAGGGTTTGCCGCACCAGAAGAACACATCGCGGTGAGACGGAGGTCAAGCAATGGTGATAGTTTCGCCCATGGGATTGTATATATTATTCCAGAAATTCAGTCGCTTCGTTTCTGTGAAATCACAATCAAAGTGTCGCCCGAGTAAAACCGCTACCGCTAAAATGGATCAAAGAATCTGCATAAAAGTTTGTGTGAAAAACGGAATCAAGTGTGCAAACGCATTCCGAATGTTGGCTGTCACGCATGGAGTAGCTACCTTGGACCGAAGCAACGTTAATAGTCAAATAGTTAATCCGTAGTACAAAATATTCTCAGAGGGCCGAGAAGATGTGAACGACGAAGAGCGTGCCGGACGCCCGAGCACATCAACAATAGACTAAACATTGATGAAGTAAAGAAAATAGTTTTGGCCAATCGTCGAATCACCGTTAGAGAAGCTGCTGAGGACCTAAACATATCGATTGGCTCGTGCCATTACCAATGATTTGGGAATGACACGGGTCGCCGCGAAATTCGTACCTCAATTCGTGCTCAATTTCGACCAAAAACAGCAACGCATTAACATTTCTAATGAGGTGTTGGACTCTGTCCGAGACGACCCAAATTTGCTCCAGAGGGTCATAACTGTTAACGACTCATGGGTTAATTGTTATGACGTGGAAACTGAAGATCAAACGTCCCAATGAAGCCTGCGGCACGAGCCAAGACCGAAAAAAGCGCGCCAAGTTCGGTCGAATGTGAAAGTTTTGCCTACAATTTGCTACGATTACAGGGGCGTGGGGCATCATGAGTTCTTGCCACAGGGTAGTATGGTAAATAAGGAATATTACCTGCAAGTTATGCGCAATTTGCGCGAAGCAATCTGCCACAAACGCCCTGATTTGTGGAAGAACAAAAATTGTTTTTTTGCACCATGACAACGCCCCTGCTCACACGTCGTTACTTGTGTGCAAATTTTTGGCCAAAAACAACACACCAATGATGAATAGAATGATTTCAGGCGTCAGGACAGTAATGATGCCGCAGCCCACGTATTCCCCAGATCTGGCCCCCGGTGATTTTTACTGTTTCCCGAAACTGAAGAGGCCCACGAAACGACGACTCTACGCTACGATGGACGAGAGAAAGGAGGATGAATCGAAGGAGGAGCCGAACAAGATCACAAAAAATAATTGTTCGAAGTGCTTCGAAGATTAGAAAAAACGTTGGCTCAAGTGTATAATATCTAATGAGGATTACTTTGAAGGGGACAAAATATATATTCATGAATAAATAAATAATATTTGAATAAAACACAAAAGTCGCGATACGTTTTTAACAGACCTCGTATTGTTCATAATACCGCATTGATAGATGGTTGTGTTTCTGTATATATGGTGAATGTGTACGCCAAGTTAATCTTTCTGATTCGTCAATTTCATCGCCTCATATTGTGTATATTGTGGATTGCTACAATTTTTATGCCATTTTTTATTGTTTGAATGAATCGTTCCATTTAGCATAATATTGCTGCACCACTTCTTCACTAAAACCATCAATTGTTTCGCTTCGCACTTCCATGGTTTGCCTCGCGACCACCACGCGCACTGCCTCTTGTCTTTCTTTCCTTTTGTTCCCTTCGACGGCCCTCTGTTGTGATACCCGTCGTGAAGGCAGAGGGATTGGGAGGCAGGAGGGAACATCGAACGAAGGTTTGGGATGCGTGTCCACGCATTATTTCGTATTGCGTGGCCCCAGACTGCGAAGAGCTAGACGTGGGAGTTGATTTACGGAATCCCCGCCAATACGGTTCGATCGCCACTTTAGATTCATTAAAATTAAAAAGGAGATAGATGGATTAAGCGATGTTATAAAAACATCAGTAGCGGAATTGAATCATTTGAGGCACTAGGGTGATAATTACTCACAGATTGAAAGTTAAAATTATAGATTTAAATATCGTGCACGTATTGGAAGCATTTCTCTGTTTTTCGCCATTAAATCCCTCGAGCAACTTAGGTTGCGAGGCCAACAAAAAATTCGTACTACCCTCGAGGTATTAGACTTAGATATTTTTAGGGTTGACCTTTCATCTAACTGGAGTTTTCTTAGAGTGCCCGAGAATAGAAATAATGATTGTGATAATGTGAAATAATTATAACGACGGGAACGAGGAGGTAATCGCCTATTTTGAGGAACTTCCGAAATTCTACTTCATGGACGGTTTAAAAAAGTCGGCCAAACTCCGTGAAAATGTATTGGGCTTAAAGGAGATTAAGTTGAAAATTTTTTCAAATATATACCCACAAATTTCTTTTTCTATATTTTTCTTCGGGACTTATTGAACGACCCACGTACTTTAAGCATGCGAAACCTGGCGCTTGAGGTGGATGGTAATGAACAACTAGATAAACTGAGGAATGACTTTAAGGGTTTGATGAAGAAAACGCGATATGGAGAGTTATTTGGAAGTGAAGAGCCATATTCATTTGGTACACCTTTGTGGCAAGATGGATTAGGAAATACTGATGATGATTCAAATGGAGTGGATTAAAGCCCACCAGCGAACGGAGGGGGCATCTGCCCGTCTGAGCGACACGGGGCCGCATTCCTCCGCCTTTGGCTTCCAGGCGGATGCCTCACGACGAAAATCATTCGGCTTCCTTTGACCCTTTGATCCAAATCAGGATTTCCATCCCCCTCGGAATTTAATTCCTCGAGACGAGATCCGGAACTCCCAGAGTTTAAATGTCGGTGTGAATGGAAAAATTAAATTATTAAAGGGAATAAAACCACATGCAAAATCAACAATTCCATGCAAACCTCAATCCTCATTGTCCCTCCAGCAAGCAGTTAGCAAGCCCACCCGTGGAAAGAACATATTGGACCTATTCCTTACCAACACACCCGAACGTATTACGGATGTATCAACTGACGAGGGCTTGAGTGACCATAAATACGTTGATGTCAACTTCGGCGTAGAAATAAAAAAATATTGTTAAACCAAAAATAAAAATTTATAATTACTATAGAGCAGACTTCGAAACTTTTTCCACTAAATTATAGTCTTTACTGCCCGAGTTCAAAACGCGCTTAAGTCATGCCAACGTGGAAGAAACTTGGAACATAATTTGTCTTTATTATGCAAAAAGGCTTCACAGATCCCTATAAAGTACGTTAAAGCAAATCGCTACCCCAGGCGGTACAAAAAAGGCGGTAGAAAAGCCCTCCGGAAGCAGGCGACAGCAAGAGTGTCTGTCACACCCTAGAGTAAAGAAAGCAGGCGTGACCATATAATTCTCGGAGAATAAACAGTTATTGGACAAGTATAGATCCTCTAAAATTGAAACCGAAACACAATTACGTAGCACCTTAATAGACTTCAAACGTTAAGTACTTAGCGAGTATTTGGACACTGACCCTAAAGCTTTCTGGTCATATGTTAGGGAAGTAAAAGTTAGGGTTTAAAGTATCGATGGGCTGAACTTGATGGCTGTTATTAGTTACATGAATGCATTTTATCCTAAATCCATCAAGAATATTTAATCATTTAATATCATTATAAGAATATGAAATAATGATGAGAGTAAAATATTTAAAAAAATAATAAAATATATGAAAATTCGATTAACTTGAAGAGGCTGCGAGAGGAGCCTACATTCGTAGATGCGGGAAGAGATCAGAGCGGAAGCTCTATCCGAAGTTCGTCATACAGTGCCTCTGAATCATGTAAGGTCACTTTCCTTCAAACAATGCTACTGAATTGATGCCTTGCCACGTCCAAACTCCTATTGATGGCCGCTTATTTTCGCTTAAACAAAATGTCAATACAGGAGTTTCAAACTCTGTCATCAATTGAAATAACATCGACATATAACGAGTTAAATGATGCTCTCATAATAGGAATGCTAAATTATTATGCCGTTCCCTTATCACAATTGTGAAGGCAAATTAAATTTGGCTTCGTCACAAATCTTTCCAGAGTGAAGGAATGGAATTCAAATTTCGCGACGATAGTATCGGGGTCTCGTTCCGCCGATATAAATGCGAGAAGTCGCCGGGCAAGGTCACTCCAACACACCCAGTTTAGCCTCGTCAAAAGTATCGTTTTCCACGAAAACTTTCGGCAAACACTCCAAAGACCAAGCGAAAAAGCTCTACGTGAAACTGAAACGGGTCCCGGGTCACTTCTCTACCTACAGTAAGACGTACGTACAGGTACGTCTTACTGTACGTACGTAGTACGTACTTAAGGGAAAAAACGACCACAGTTTTAAAATAGAAATAAGAACGCAAAAAAACAAATGAAGAAAAAATACTGTTTTTTAAACAGAACTATTGTTGATTGGAACCAGCTGCCTGGAGGTTTCCTTGAGCCCTTCCATGCAATTTTAGGAGTTTTAAGAATACGTGCAAAGCAATCACTGACTTCATTGATCAGTGATTATAATGTTTAAACGGTGCGTGATTTGGAACGGTATTTGAAATTGAAGGGTGCGTGATTATGGACGGAGTGCGGCGATGGACGGTAGGTATGATATGAACATAGCCCATGGGTGATGGTAAAGGTGCAGTTGGTAATCTTTAAGTGTCATTGTAGTTTATAAGAGCATTTCGTCTCATATCTCTTCTTCTTGTGTGTGTGCATTGTCAGAGTGTGACCGTTGACCAGACTTGACCGCTGCCACCAGGACAGTCGCCTCATTGCAACGAGATTTATATAATAATGATAATGCTTTAATGGCAAGCGAAAAAAAATTCAAAAGCTTCCTAAATTATAATTTTGAATTTCACTGACCGATTGTATTGTGTTCATACGGCTACACCAATGCCGTCGTGACGTTAAGGAGGGAAGGGTTGGGCCGAGTAACTGAGGTAACACAGTAAGAGAGCAGGAGACCGCTAAAAGCCGATGCGTAGGGCTGGATCTACGGGGGATCGGAAAGGCCTAGTATTGTGAGGAGGTAGACTCAACAAGGAAAGGGAGGAACGGCCCCTTCAACGGATTGATCCCTTACTCATGTGAAATGTGGGGAGTGAGGGAGGTCGAAGGGGGATCCGGTCTCCACGAGTGATGATGTGTGAGTGGGTAGGATGTGTATGGGACCTAATGTCTCTGTTCTCAGAACTACGCATTTATTCTAAGAAGATAACTTATATGCATCATAATATATTATTCATGTAAATGACAATAATAAACTAAGCATGGACTTGGAAAATTTTATTCCATTTCAGCCATGTTTTCAAAAGTATTTACAGTTTAATCTTTTTCTGCAAACCTCATTAAACTTTTTCCGGGCGTAATAATATTTTGGCGGCGCGTAATACGATTATTAATTGTCTCGTGCATATGACAAAAACGGTCACAAACGAAAAAATGCCATGTTGAGAAGAAATACACCATTTTATTCCTCGTTTAGTTTTTAATTTAATTTAAAAGTGAATGTTGAATCGTGAAATCATCAAGGACACGGTAAAATTGCTTAAAAATAAACGCATCTATTGATTTAATTCTTTGATAATCTTAAGTGAGAAAAAAAGTACAAAAGAAGCGAATTAACACAATCAAATTTGCGGATGATAGGTCTTTCACTGACGAACAGGATAACAAAACTATAAATAATGGATGAGTTGATTTTTTAGATTTCGGCGTGATTTTTCCATTTCGCCTTCCCTGCGATGATTAATTTTGTTTACCAATGTTTCACGTCACATGCTAGGCGCATCATCTGGAGTCTTCCTGTTGATGCGCCCAGCACACAGTGCAAAAAGTTACAGGACAAGATGAATCAACGCAGGGCAGACGAAATACAATCTATCATGGAAGATTTGTCTGCGAATAATATAGTTGTGAAAAAATATTACGGATACAAAAGTTACGGGCTGTGGAAAATATGGATATTTGTGAATAGATCAAGGATAGAAGAAGTAGGAGAACCTATTCGCATAAAAAAGGCCGGAGAAAGAGAGATATTCCATGCATGTAGAATTGACAATTTCATGTAATATTAAATATAAGTTGTCGACTGCTACAGAAATTAATCTGGATAACAGAAAAATGTCCCTACGTACGATGCATGCGGGACATAAAATCATACGGCTGCGAGGCCTGGAAGATAGGAGCAGAAGAAAGGAAAAGTTAGGGGTCGTATAAAATATGGCGTCGCAAGGAAAACTGAAAATGCAGTGGATTGATAACTAAAGCGACAAAAAGGTTCTTCACACAAACGGATAAGAAAGACTAATTTAAAAATGTTTGTGAAGCGTAGAGGCAAACTCATTGGTCGCATATTGTATCTAGCGGGAATTTAAAAAAATACACAATGGGGAAGAGGAAGATCGAGATCACAATGTTATAAACAAAAAATAATATATGATGCTCATGGCAATTCCTATGGAGGAATGAAATTGAAACGGCAATATAGATCCACGTAGAGAACACCTCTAAAAGAATGAAGATAGATGTATATATATATATATATATATATATATATATATATATATATATATATATATATATATATATATATATATACATATACATATATATACACATACATATATATATAAACCATAAACACTGTAATCAACCCGAAGGTCGGTTTGGTAGGTGATGGCAGAGTTCACCCAGGACTAAGCATGACAGCGTGTGAAATTCACACATCAGGGTAGGGGGGTCAGTTCCTTTCCCTGTGCCCGTTATGGTTTCCCAGGAAGATCTGGTACTCGAAAAGTCACATAGTTGCTTGGGTGGAGCTGCAGAAGCCCAGAGTGCCTTGCCCGGGAATCGAACCCGAGCCCCTCCGGTCAGCAGTCCAATTATATATATATATATATATATATATATATATATATATATATATATATATATATATATATATATGTATATATATATGTATATATATATATATGTATATATATATATATATACTAACTACCTTGATCAAAACGTTCCCGGAATAACCACCGTGTGGCGCTCCCATCGTTCCGATTTGAGTTTGTTTTTTTTGTTAAATTGGTACATCTGTTGTTGATATTCCCTTTAAATCTTAGTGTCATAACTTGACATTTGCAAAAGTTACGTAGCCAAGAGTACATCTTTCTCTGTGTGTCTTGGCGATTTTTTACAATTGCAGAAATGGATTTAAATTTGCAACAACGAACTTGTATTAAATTTTGCGTAAAAAACGGATTTAGTGGCCCACGGACGTTGGAAATGTTGGAAAAGTGTTTCGGCAACGATTCTCTAAAAAAAACGGTCGTTTACCAGTGGCACGAGCGGTTCAGAAGTGGTCGTGAGTCAATCGAAGATGATGAACGCAGTGGCAGACCATCGACATCGAAAGTCGGTGAAAAAATTGATAAAGTAAAAGAAATGTTGGTCAATAACCGCAAATTAACCATCAGAGAAATAGCGGAGGACTTGAACATTGCCTATGGATCCGCCCAAGACATTGTGGTTAATGATTTGGGTTTCCGTCGTGTAGCAGCAAAGTTGGTGCCAAAAGACCTCAATTTCATGCAAAAAAGAGACCGTGTTGACGTCGCAAAAGACATGATTTGCGAGGCTGAATCCGATCCCACATTCATCAAAAGGATCATTACTGGAGACGAGACGTGGGTTTATGAGTACGACACGCAATCCAGACATCAGGCAAGTGAATGGCGTTCACCAAATGAGCCGAGACCAAAAAAACCACGTCGTTTTCAGTCAAAAAAGAAGGCAATGCTGACGGTTTTCATGGATTACAACGGTGTAGTGCATCATGAATTTTTGCCAGAAGGCCAGACAGTAAACAAAGAGTATTATTTGGGCGTTATGAGACGTTTGCGTGAAGCAATTCGCCGAAAGAGACCGGAGTATCTATATACTATATATATATACTATAGTATATATATATATATATATATATATATATATATATATATATATATATATATATGAATGCCTTTATTCATGCAAAATTGATGCCATAAGGTCTTTTGTTCGGTTTGATTAATGGATTGAATATATAAATTGATGACTGAAGAAGAAGGACAAAGAAACACCAATGCAAAAACTTTCACGTTGCATAAACCGTTCGCTTGGACCGCGGAGTCGAACCTGGATCACTCGAATTCAAGGCGAGTGCTTGGAGCCAGTTTTTCAGTTATTTACGTACAAACACACCACCGCGTGAGTTCGCTGAAGTTACTCTTACGTCATTTGCCCGCAGTTCCTTTGAGAAGTTAAATAGATACAGCAACCGGCGTAGGGCGAGAAGGTAAAACTCCCGAGCTGGTTAGCCGTTACTCGACTTTTTAAGACTTTTTGTCACCTTTCACAATATATCGCCAACGTGAGACCTTGGATAAGGTTTCATCGTAAAGTTCTGAAGGATTCTTTTACAGCATATTGGGGCACGCCCACTCGGGTCGAACCCTTCTCCCGCCCCCTCCGAGTCAACATCTCTCCGCGGCTTCCACACAGAGCGCCGGCGGGGCGCTCCAAAGGGATTCAGAGGGGAAGTGCGGAGGAGAGGGAAATTTTACGCCTATTCCACCCCTCTCAAAATATTGACTCTTCCTGTCGCGGGGAGATGGTTTATGTGAGTATTCACACACGAATCCGATCACATAGCCTACTAGGACCGAAACGACAGAGGGAGCATACATAGATAAAGAAGTGAGGTTTTCGGGAGTCTGTTGGTCGGGTGTGGAAAGGTCCAGCGTCAATACAATATCCCCTCTGAAAATCGCCGGTTCTATTAAATAAGTCTCGAAATTTCCTTTCCTCGGAATGTGATTACGATTGATGATGATTACTCAGTAGACACAATGGGAAATAGGTCGTCTGATTGAATCGCTCCCGGATTGCTTGAGCTGCGCGGGGGCGCTTTGCAATCGACAGGATCGATATTTCATCATTATGAGTATAATAGTGAGCCATTGAGTGTAAAGAAGTTCCAGGAAACTGTGGGAGGTGCCGCGATAGTAACTTTTAACGGAGGCATCCACGGGATAAAGTCAAGACTACGGTGAATTTCGGATTGCTACACTCTGAAACTACTGCATTGCGATGAACATTTAGCGGATGACTCCGTTAAAAGTTACTATCGCGGCATCTCCCGCAATTTTTTGGAATTTGTCATAGATAAAACACCCCTAGTATTTAATGTTTATTTTAACTGAATTTACTTATTTAGGTACCCTGCAAGCCACCTCTAGAGTGTGTGGCAGGGGGTGAATACACAACAGACTAATTTTGACCGGAACATGATCCTACCGCGGTCGAACAATGTTATTATGATCCCTTATCGTTCATGGAAAAAATGACGTATTGAATATATTCCCCGGATGTGTTTCACCCAGGAGTGATAGTGAGTAAGGGAAAGGTATTTAATTGAATCTACAAATTCCATTTCGGTGTTCCCGATGCAGTAGGCGCTCGGGACGGAATTGCTCCTTTTCCGAAAATATATCACTTCGAACTTTTTTCAGTTTAATTCTAATTGCCAAGTGTCGCACCAGCGTTGTATAGCATTAAGGTCACCTGATAAAGCTGTTGTGTCCTCAGGATAACGGTTATCACGGCAAACCACTGCATTGTTGGCAAATACACGTATCTTGCTAGTCAATGTCGTTAATGTAAAGTAGGAGTAAAAGATAACACTTCCCTGGGGAACACCTGTAGTAACATCGACTGCATTTGAGCGAACTCCATCTATCACTACTCTTTGTACCCGACCATTCAATAAGTCTTTTATCCAACCCAGGATATTTTTACCTATGCCATATGCTTCTAGCTTTGTAGTAGTAGTTTACCATGAGGTACTTTTTCCGAGGCTTTCTTAAAATCTAGAAAAAACGCGTCCACTAGAACATTGCCCTCCCCCGAAGTAAGAATGCCATGAACAAAAAGCGCAAATTGTGTCTGGCTAGCATAACCTTGTCGGAAACCGCGCTGATTTTTCACTGGTCATTTTTCAAAACTTCGTGGACTGTGGCGTATCGCGCACGACTACGAAGGTTTGTGAAATTGTATATACGGTACTTCGTCACCTTCGTCGCCTTGACCAGGTTCGAACCCCGGTCAAGGCGAATTATATTTACCTTCTAAAATTGTTGTAAAGAAGTCTTTACACTCCATTATATTGGCGATAAGGGTGGGCACTTCCAAGTTTCACCTGAATCCCGCTGGGCTGGTGTTACTTCTTCGGCTAATAGTTACGTCGCTAAAAATATATAGAACTAGGTGCAATTATGTGTTCGAAACTATGAAAATTGAAAATAAAATACGAAACTTGTCCAACAGAACAAATTTTGATGAATGTTTTTTTCTAGAAACGCATCTTTAACGGATTCCCTGTATGCTTATTAAAGTACAATAAGTACCAATTTTTATTCAATCATGTCGCGCAATATCACAGTAGGACTGACTAATAAAATTTATTCATTGTGTTTTTTGCTTTTAAGGGTTTTTTATTTGATTTCATAGCAATTTTATGCGACATGGATTTTTTTCAATTTTGAAGGATTCTTCATTTTTTCTCTCACGAGTATTATTGACAATTTTGAGACGTTTTTCATATGTTTATTAAAATATCCCGCTTGGTATTTTCATTTGCAATTTTTTTAAAGTTTTTCACGATATCGAACACATTTGGAAGGAACTAATTCTTTACCAATTTCGGGTAAATGTAGCCCTCTCACGAAAAGAATATATAAACAGTGAGGGAGATAAAAATTTAATAAATACAGTAGTGTGTTTTTTCCCTGACTTTAGGATTTGTTCGTTCCTATATTATGGTGCTATCATTCTTTGCCCTCCTTGGACAATATGCCGCTAGACAGTTTTTTTTTGTTCTGATGTAACCCAAAAGTATTATTTTGTATTCTTGGCTGGTGACCTAACACCCCCCGCCGCACGCCCTTGCTGCGTCTTGCAAGGTATTATGTGCATGTTGGCGTAAATGAAAATACCCTTTGAAAATAAATCGAATTTAACATATTCCAAAGAAACTGCGGGAGATGCCGCAACAGTAACTTTTAACGGAGTCATCCGCTAATGTGCATTTCAACGCAACAATTTCAGAGTGTAAAAATCATTCGCCTTGACTGGGATCCCAGTCAAGGCGAATTTTAACACTCTGAAATTGTTGCATTGAATTTAACATATTCTGGTTTGAATGAAGCAAAGATATATTCCAAAAATCTTGCGAAAGGTGCATTGGAAAGATAATTTACCAACTGAGTTGAGTTGCTCAAGTGTGAAGTGGGAATGTAAGAAAGAAATGTTGCAGAATAATATGCGTTATTTATAAAATGATGACTATGCAATATTTGAAAATCAACCAGACAGAAATAAACCATCGCGAATCAATCCAATTTTTCTGCTCCAGTACTGGAGGATGACTTAACTGTGCAAGCGATAGTTTAATAGAACCGTTTAACAACCGTTTTGCTGACACCATGATGAGTTTAGAAAGAACAACGCCAGAATGCCACAGTCCCAGAAATATAATACATTTAACATCCCTATCGGGTTAACTATTTTACATTATGCCAATCAGCTTGTTGGCATATATACATTACTTACATTTAGAAGGAGACATTTTCAGTACTCGTTGAGGAGACAAAACAACAATTGTTTCCCACTGTGCCGTTTTTTGGAAAGATAAAAAAGTTCCTGCTCGCCAAATCTGTTGAATGCAGTGGATGTTGCAACAATTCGATCTTAAAATCCAAAATGTTCGCCTCTGAAACTGCGCAGGCATTGACTTGATGGGAGAAAATGTTTTCTTTGCCTAATGAGGACCTTTTTCCTTGACTTCTTTGCTCAAATTGTGCAAGAATGATGCGTTCTCTCCATACTATATAACCGTGGCCATCACCTTGTCGGCCGAGAACACCGTCTTCGGCTCCTTTGGAGTCAAATTGCGTTCAGAAACCCACTGTTTTAACTACTCCTTTGTCTCTGGAGTGTAATGGTGTATCCATGTTTTATCATGGTTATTTTTGGCGCAAAAACCCCTCGAAATTGCGACAATAAAGCGTCAAAGCAGCATCTGAATCGACCACACGATTTTTCAAACGCGGCATCTATCAAGCTGAGATTTTTTTCACACCCAATTTTTCGTGCAGAAATGAAAGCACTGTATATTCTGATATTCATGTGGTCTCGACTATTTCGCAAACCACTCAAAACCATGAAATCATTGGCCATGGGATGGGCACCTTACAAACTCAAAGCCATATCGTGGGTTTTGTCAATCATTTCGGTGGAAGTCACTTCCCACGTCCCACAAACGGGACTTCCCATAAACCATACAATGGATTTATCCCATCTGGTCTTCTTTTCCAATCGTCACTGTCTCCCTAATTCAAAGAGAGTCATAGTCCAATCAAAGACTTTCGTTTATTGCTTCCTCCTTCATAATCTTATATTCCTTGAGTGTAATAGCTGAATCTTCTGGTCTACGACTGCTTAGCTTCAGTTATTATCCTAATATTCCCATGGCCTAAGCTAACTACTTGACTATGGCTGCATAGCACTTGAGAGGGCAGAGTTGACAAGATTTTATTACAATAATGAAATATATGGAGGTCCTCGGGAATAATTGACGACTTCTTTGAAGCCTCTCTCCCGGACACGGAGCTCAAGTTTGGGAGGGGGCGGATGTCATCAGTGTGGACGGCGATAGCAAAGAAAACCTTGTCCTGGGTGACACAGGGGTGCTGAGACATTATGAGCGTCGACATTTTTTATGGAAATCAGCACTGAAGGATTGAAAATCCTATGAGTAAAGAGAGTGAAAGTTGATTGCGGAGGCTCTGGAGGGGCGGGTGGGGTGTGGGGGGCCACGAGGTTGGGGCACGGCGGGGGGGGGGGGGGAGGGCAAACGAAGAAATGTCAAGCACGTGAGGAGGGAAATGGGGAAGGTTGTCGGGGGAATTCGGAGAACGTCGGGGAGGTGGGTTGAGACTGTGAGAGGGGGGGAGGGTGAAGGAGGTGCGAGAGGATGCGAAGCGAGGGTGCGGGCGACGCGGAGAGAGAGGAAAGGCATTCCGGGGCGGCGGCGGCAAGTGCGCGCTATCTTGTGAGGCGGCGGCAAATGGGAGGTGGGGGGTGGTGTACCAGTAGAGTTCGGGATGGGCAGGTGAAAGCGTACGGGTTTCGCGGAAGTTCTTCGGAGTTATAAGACGGGGTGAAGACTTAAAGAAGGAGTTCAACGCAAAAGTTGCCTCTGTTACGTTAAATATGATGCATTTTCATAAGAAATGAGTTAAAACTTAAATTTAATTCAAATAAACTTCATTCAAGGTAAATCAGGTTTATTTTAGACATAAATCCCAAATTAATATTTTTTTTAAATAAGTTTAATTACTATTTGGCTATAATTTTAACAGTCACCTGCCATTAAATTCAGTGTATTACTAAATTATGTCGCATAGATCACAACGGCGCTATTTTTATGGGTTTGGTCCCACAATTAAATCTCTTATTTTCATTATTGTGGTTTCTCTTAGCTTTTGGTGATTCTCGAAAATTACATTTTTTTAATATAATTTTGCATGTCTTCTGATATTATTTGCACCACCTCATAGTAACCACTGCCTCAAGAAAACGGTTTGGTCCCGCAAAAGAATCTCTTTGTTTTCAATTGTGTGTCTTTGCTCATATTCGGTTGATTTTCGCAAAATTTCTCGCTGGTTATAACATTGCACGTCTTCTGCCTTTTTTTACAGTGTATCAATAAAACTTTGGCGTATAAATCACAACTGTGTCATTAAAACGGTTTGGTCCCACAAAATAATCTCTATGTTTTTTTCAAATTTATGTTTTGCAAAGATTTGGCTAATTTTCGCAAAATATCTCGTTGGTTATGACGTTCCACATCTTCCACCTTTTGTAGTGATACACTCTAGTTTATTACTAAAATTACGGCTTACGGCACATGAAAGTCATTAAACAGTTAAGTACCACGAAAAAATGTATTTTTTAATTCTTGTTTTCGCTCAGATTTTGTTCATTCCCATATAATTTACTCGTTGGTCTTAACATTGCACGGATCCTGCCATTAGTTTACAGTGTATTACTAAAATTATGGCGTATAAATCACAACTATGAAAGAAGACACTCTGCTTTTCCACATAGAATGTTTTTATCACGACCTAGGTTTCGTCACGGCGTAACATCTTCAGGTTCTGGACATGCATTTATTACACATGTACTTCTATCATGTTTCATTTATTTAGGCTCTTTAGCCTCACAGAGGCTCATTTGTCTCCAAACATCATTCCAGAAAATGCATGTAAAATTAACGGCTCAAGTTTTTAGTGTTCATATTGCCGCAGGAGTACACATACATTAGTTTGGATGAGGTGAGATGCGAGATATTTTTTTAATGGAATTTATTTGCTATCCTCATGCACGTCTTCCTCCTGTTCTTGTTGGCGTTTTTGGCATTAGATAAGCTGGCAACAGCATAATTCCCAATGGAAGTGGATTGTACTTTCGATGGCTCAAATGGGACAGTGGATAATCAATACAAGAATGGAATGTCTGGAACGAGAGTCCTCATATGGATCTTTGGCAATCAGCCCTTGCGAAACTCCGATCATGTGAGTTCCTGGGAAAGAACGAGGTAATTCACCCTCCTTAACTGGATGAGTGGCTAAAAACCATGGGATCGGTAATATTATTGTTGTGGGATGAACTGAAGAATAAGCAGTTCATTGACCTCAAAACAAGAAACCTTAATCGATATCCAATAGAAAATAATGTTTTCAAAGTTTTGAGTAAAACTGGAAATAATCACAACCCCGTTCCGGACAGCATTGAAAACTGCATTAGCTTAATACGTAGATTAGTGTAAGACCATGCAAAAAATAGCGGAACGGGTGCAAAGTTTACGTAGCCTACGAGATACTTTTGCGAGGAATCACAAAATCTGAGTTAACACACAAAATTGAAAACGAAGGCTGTTTCCGTTCGACCAGACCGTTTCAATTCCCCAGTAATGATTTAAATGACATAATGTAATAAATGTGGGACGCGGTAGTCCAGGGAGTAAAACGCTGGATTACTGACCGGAGGGTCCCGGGTTCGATCCCCGGGCAAGGCACTCTGGACACCTGTAGCTCCACCCCACCTATGTGACTTTTCGGGTACCAGATCTTCCTGGGAAACCATAACCAGCACAGGGAAAGGAACTGCCCCCCATAACCCTGATGTATGAATTTCACACGCCGTACAGGGCTTAACACTGAGTGAACTCTACCATCACCTACCAAACCGGCCTTCGGGTTGATTACAGTGTTTATGGTTTTTAATGTAATAAATGCAAAGCAACTAACGGCAGAAAAAAAATTTACAACCAGTAAGGAATTTTGCGAGAATTCACCATTTCTGAGCGAAACAAAAAATGCAGACCCAACCGTTTCAAATGCGAAAATGTGATTTATATAACTTTCGTAATTCACTGCAAGTAATTGGTAAGTGGGGCCAACGAGAAATATTTGCGAAAATTTATTTAAGTTGAGCGAATACACAATATTTCAAATAAAGACATGTTTTCTTAAGACCTAACCGTTTTAATTATGCAGCAGTTATTTATATGCCATAATTTAAGCAATACCCTGAAAAAATACCAGAATACGTGCAAACTTATAACCAACTTGAAAGTGCGACTAGTTCTAATATAAAGCATTTCCTTAGAATTCTAATATAATTAATGTGGTACAAGGAAATATAGAAGCACCTAAGAAAAATTTAGTGCTGTCTATCTAAAATTGGCATTCCTTTTGTTGGGAATTGTTGTTACTGTTGGCAATAAAATGTGAGTTTCATTTTTTCAATTCATAGGTTGTGGTTTTTGAATTGACCTTAAATGAGGTTCTTCGTTCAATATCTATTCAGGTGTAATAAAAATGTTTAATGTCCAGTCTAGATGTTTTTCTTTGCTGCGAACATCACCCATGTAATTTCCTGGTGTCGGGGCTTCGTTTTGGCATGAAAATTTAATGAATAATTGAAAAAATATAAAAGAGGATTTTTTTATAGAATATAAACTAGAGATATAAAATACAGCAAATATATATATAAGAAAGAATTGAGCCACGGTGCCGCAATGAGACACTTACGCCATCTATCAAACAAGAATGTAACTACGTCGTAGTTTCTTTGTAAAACAACTCCCTCTTCGAGCGGGAGTCTTAAAAAAAAGGAGTTGAAGGGAGTCAAAGATCCTTGGTAATAACATTTTACGTCTTCTGCAATTTGTTGCAATGAATTACTACAATTATGGCTCCTTAATACTGACAGTATTTGAATTATGGCGTGTTTATCACTGTTGTGTCATTAAAACGGTTTACGACAGCAAAATTATCCCTTTTGTTTTTCAAATTTGGTTTCTAACAGATTTTGTTAATCTTTAAAAATTTTTGTCGTTGGTTTAATGTATAACTTTGCACGTCCTCAGCCATTTGTAGAAGTTCACGATTAAAATAATGCCGTGTAAACCTACACTGCGTCATTAAAACGGTCGATTCCCACGAAAAAATGTCTATATATTTTGTTTTCCCTAGGATTTCGTTCTCTCTCGTAAAATTTTATCGTTTGTTATAACATTGCATGGCTTCTTCATGACTTCTTCAATTTTTCTTCTCGTTGGATAAGGGGGGGGGAGCATTAAAACCTTTTTATGGAATTATGACAATTATTCCTCTCTGTACAAATGACTATTTTTTGAGATTCTATTCTGTGTATACTGTACACACTATATTCTATACACTTTGTTTTCGTTTTGAGGATTTAATGGAAATTTGACAATTTTACGTTTTTGTGGAAATGACATCAATCCAATCAATACACTTTAATTTTTCGTTAAGTTGCATAAGAAGGGGGAATGTCCCAATGAACATGGGATGACAAAAACGAAGTTGATGTCTATGGCATTAGTGATTTTAGCTTGGCATCATTCTACTGCAAATCTGTAGCAAAAAATAGTGGTAGCTGTATTTATGTCTTGAAAGGTATGCCCTTCAAAATAATTAATTTGGACAAATTCTGTCTGGAATTGCAATTTGAAATATCTGCGATCATGTTCAAGGCCCTGAATCGGATCATTGCTTCTTGCTCCCCTAATGGTGTATTTGAACACTCCGAAGTTTTGGAGATCTCAACATTGATATAGCACTAAAAACTAGTGATTGTCGGGTTCTTGAAAATCTTCTGCTTTCTTATAATTTATACTGGGCAAACAAATAGCCTACAAGATTTTCTGCCTGCCTAAATAATGTAATTACCAATTGTGGTCCTGAACTGTATAGTATGAGTGTTATTGACTATCTCCCATCTGACCATCAAAGTATAGGCTTCACTTTTAAGACTCAAATAACTCCGAAGATATTCTCAAATAGAGGTAAAACCATAATCACGAGGCCCATAGCAATAGAAGGTTTAGAGAGTTTCAAACTGCTTCTATTTTGTATCAATTGGCATGGTATTTGCACAGACTCTGTAGAGCAAACTTGTTTTTCAAGTTTTTAGGTGATTTCCTAGACACTTTTGAACATTGCTTTCCTAAAAAAATAATAAACCGTATGCCCACTACAACTTAAAATAATTTCTGGTATCCTGGGGAGTTATTAGCTCTTAGAAATGATTTAGTTAGTTGCTACCACTCTTAAAAAACCAGTGAAAACCTGCATGACAAATAAGCTTACTTGAAATACAAAAGAGATAAATATATCTCAATTAGGTGTGCACATTATAAAGCTAATTTTATATTGAATGAAAAAAATGAACAAAAGGCAACATGGAGAGTAATCAATCAAGAAGTTGGTCATGGTTATGCAAAAGGAAGTCATCCTTTTCACCCCAGATGCTGTAAATAATTTTTTCTTAAAAGCTTTTGAAGACAATTTGTTCTCTCGAAACGTTGATGCCATCAATATTGGCAATATGCTGCAAAATCTTCCTGCAAATAATTTAAATGTTAAATGGAATTTCGTTACTCCATTTGATATTATATCGACCGTTTAAAAATTTTAAAAAACCCAACAGTAAGGATATTTATTATCTGCCTAATTGCCTAATCAAGGACATAATTGTGTTCATTGAAGAACCATTAGCTATGTTAGTCAAGTTGTTTTTTGAGACAGGAGTTTTTCCAACAGCTCTAAAATACTCCAAAACAGTACCTGTCTATAAGAAAATTGATAAAGATGATTTAACTAACTACAGCCACATTTCCATTGTCCCTGTTTTTGGTAAAATTTTTGAAGCTATTATGAAAGATCAAATATGTGATTTTTTTGAGTCGAATAATCTGTTTTCAAAATCACAGTTTGGCTATTGATGTGGGACATCTACATATTTGGCAACAGAGTCCTTCGCTAATTATGACATTAATCCATTTGAGGAGAAGGATTCAGTCTCTGTGACACTTCAATTCAATAAAACTATCAAGCTAGAAAATTATGGTGTTGAGGGAGTTGCACTGAAACTAATGAAGTCATATTTGAATGATTGCCACTAATTGGTTGAACATGATGATTGTCGATCTGCAGCCCTTAAAGTAAAATGTGGTGTACTACAAAGCTATGGCACTAAAATGCTTTTCATAAAAATAATAAGCAGTATACTAAAATAAAACCATGTTTCTGGAATATGCGAGAGAAGAAAGTTAAACTAAAACAACATATATTTGATGTTGGTTTCATTTTATCCCACCTATATGGGCCTATATATTAAGGTTGATATATCAGATTTGTAACTTCTTCAATAGTTGTGAACAGTGAACAATCCCTTGAAGATGGATGCTGCATAGAGATATTTGGAAACTTTATTGAAAATATTAAACTTTTGCCATCATCAACTTGAATCCTTTGATTCTCAAAAGTCCCCCAACATCCCATCACCCACAAACACATCACACAAAGCAAATCAGTTCATCTTTGCCATCGTCTCCACAATTCACTCATTTATTCAACTTCCTCACATCCTTCCACATTGAACTATTTCCCACTGGCATCAGCCATTCTTGAACCTTCCGATATTTCCAACCAATTGCGTCTCTTTCCACACTATATTAACACTAGTTTTCCAAATGTAACTGCAATTTTCAATTGACTTTATATACCATCAAAATTACACTGGAAGTAGCTTTGAATTTTTTTCAGGAAAACTGAAATTGAAAGTTCCCCTCTAAATATTCTCATATTTACAATTCCTGTCAATTCCCAATATGACATACAAAAATGGAAGCTCACCCAACTGCATTAAGTTATGCCCTCAATCTCCAATTATTATCTCCTCTTTCTTTCTCCTAAGGAAACTCAGTTTAATAAGGTCAGTGATAACTCTTCTGAAGAAATTTTCAGAATAATTTTCATGAATCGTTAAGCCGGGTAATTAATTTTACAAGGATGTCTCTCCCTCCACTCAGACTTCAATTTATCCATATACTCTGAGTTCACCTGCAGCTGGTTGAAGTTCTGCAATAAAGTAAACCCTCCCAATTCACAACTAACTTACAAGCAAAGGCACTAGGAAATTGAGAATTTTTAAAAAATTTATTGCATAGAATAGAAAACTGGCCCTATTCAATGTTTCTTAATATACATAAGATATCACAGAGAAATTTCTCTCACGCTTGTCATTTCATCTCATTTTTCAGTAATCTTTCCAGATTTGCAGTTCACAACTTTTATTAATTCTTCCATATATACAAAATCCGGCATACTACTGTACATCAGGTCCCTCTTCATCTCTAAGTACTTTCTTCTTCCCTCCATCCCGTCCAACATCCCTATCCTGTTCCTTCAAATTTCCCCATAGTATCAATTGAGTCCTAGAGTTTTACTTGTAGTCTCGTATGTAGTCTCTTAATAAATAGCAAGTTGAACTGAGCATATGTTGAAGGGCTTTTACAAGCAAATCCCAAGAAATATTTGCACACAGAGAAATAACTGGAAATTTACATTCCGTCACAGGCTCAATTGATTGGTCACTAATTTTTACCAACAGTTATCTGTCACATTCTTATGCTATATAAGTATACTATTTTACTTTTATTTACATTAAAATCTAGAAGATTATCTGTACACCACTTGTTTATTGCAATTGTGGCAGGCTTTGATTTTTCCAATAGGCTGGGATATGTTTGTGTTGTATTATTACATTAGTGTCGTCAGCATACAACACTGGTATTATTCCATCATTATTTGGTAATCAGTTAGGTAGGTCATTGATGTATATCAGAAAGAGGAGTGGCCCAAGGTTTGAGCCTTGGAACACCTTTGTAAACTTGGTATGCTTAAGATGATTATTTTAACTCATTAACTGACAACACTACTTTCTGGGTGTGATTGCGAATATAGGACTTCATTTAGGGGAATTCCTGTAATTCCTATTCTATTAAGTTTAATTACTAGTCTGCTATGGTCAATATTATAAAAAGCCTTTGACAAGTCAAAAACATTCCAAGAGTTTTGCATTTGGCATCTAATGAATTAAGTATGCTGTCGATTGCCTGACATATGGCAGTCGTGGTGTCCTTTCAGATTTAAATTCATGCTGAGAATTGGAAAGTAGGAAGTTTTTTCAAGGTTAGATGCTATTTGCATACACATGGTCTTTTCAAATATTTTAGCTGATGTATTTTGGATGGCTATAGGTCTGTAGTTGTTTAAATCATTAACAAAGCCATGGTTTTTATACATGGGCACCACTTTTGATTCTTTTAATTGGGATGGCAAAATTCCTTGCATCAAAGATTCATTTATTAAAAATAGAAGCGTGGCTTTTATGGCTTAAAAAGCAATGATGAACAAGTTACCATGGTGCTAGTGAGTGTTAATGGGCAAAAATGGGCAAAACTTTTTATCCTAGTTTAATTTACTTCTTAGTAGATTTCTTATAACAGTTGTTGCAAACATTTCACAATTTAAGCAACATTAGGATCACAACTATATTTACCATGCGCCATGTTCATATATAATATCTCACTTGTTAATGGCCATGAAGGAATTAGGCTCGTTAGATATTTTATTGCATTTATTAATGTATAATCTTTTCCATGATGTTTCTTTTTTCTTTCTTTCAAATTATAATTGCTAGAGCAAATAGCCAACTCTGTCCCAATTCAGTTTGTTGTTGAGACTTGCATTGCAATGCACTTGGGTGCTTCCAGAAATGGGGTTTCAGCAATGGCTGTCCAACTTGTGCCATGTGGGATGAAATCCAAAAGACAGCATCGCCCGTGGCGCTTTAGCAGGAGGGACTAGAAGACAATTTATTATGTCCTTAAATTGTATTATGTTTAATATGGGTGCCTGTCAACAAACAGCTGGTCATGGAAACGATTTACAAAATTACTGAATGCAGACCATATTCTGGGAGCAGTTAATTTCCACATGAGGACATTGGGATGAAAGGTATGTAGTGTCTTAAAGAGGACTTCTTCGATCTCTTACTTAAAACAATGGATTGTATCCTTCCAGAATGCAGAAATCAACTGCTTCTCGAGTATGACTTGCATTCAATAATTTTGTGAATAGTTTCTTAGACCTGTTGACACTAGTAAAAAAAAAGGGGAGGTAGTCAATTTTGTAAACTGAACCATCATTTTCTGGCGAAATACATTTTTTTTGTTAACCCCATGCAAATTTTAACAACCAAATCCTCGAACCTGGGCAGAATCTGCTTTTGATGAAACTTTTGACCAAAATATGCAAATAAAATAGCAATTTTTTTAATATTTCTTACAATTTCGCTGATTTATCTATATTTTGCTCGGTATATTATAAGTGGCCATTAATTTTTTTATGCATGCAATATAGAAATTAAGTCTTTTCGCTGATTGTGCATGAATTGTGCACATAAAAAAATTGTACCAAGTCCAGAGCAAAATAATTCTATGCGCAGGGTTGAAAAAATACATAAGTTAGAAATGAAAGGTAAAATTGTTAGCCGGTCAATATGCAAATACAAGATAAGACATTATAATAAAGCGTTGACAGGCTAAAAAACACATGCCACTATGCTAAGGCACCCTTTATTGGTTCAGCACCATATGGTACATGAATTAGATACATGGTTGCCATCAAATCTACTAAGTTGATTATTGACAGCATGCTCCCTTGATGCAAGATTCTCCAGAGTTCAATTTGATGAAGAGTCTTCATGATCACAGTCCACTGGAGCCTGCATTCAGGCATAAATTAAAAAGATATCTACAGCACAATATGTTCTACTCGGTTGACGAATATCTCAACAATATTCCCGACCAGTAAGTTCATAATTTTTGTTTCTAGCAATGGTCATGGTCCGATTCATTTTGGAGATCAATGATTTTTCTGAATTTGATATTGCACGTGCATGTTACAGCCAATGTTCATGGGTTTGTGCCAAACATTTATGTAACTATGAGCATCATTTCTTTTATGTATCTTTGCTCCTTTTTTGTTGTGCCTTATATCATACACCACCTACCTGGTATTTTTGTATTGCGATCTCTGGGCAAATAAAAAGTAATAATAATAATAATCACACACCAATAGATTCAAGGCACGCAAGGGAGGCTGATGCTACTCTGTCCTATCAAAATAAATAAAATTAACCATTTAAAGGAAGGCCTCAGATCCTACCTATTCATTACTTTTTTAAATAAAAAGTTTAGTCTAAAAAATATCTATGGCAATACGTGGAAACATATTCTCTGGCATTGGCTATTTTCTCCATTCCAAAATATGAAGTCCCATCTATTTTAAGTCCAATCTATTAAGCTATTAAATGTCCAATCTATTCAAATTATGATTTTTTAAAAGGCACACCGTTTAAAAAGTCTAACACCTAATCTGTATGAATCAAACTTTATATTGTCAAATCCTTAAAATATTTTTTATCTCCGCCACGTTGAAGAAAACCATTCAGGATGTGATTGGCCGGAATATTGGGCCATTTTTCTATCAACTGAAATGTTAACTGATACAAGCCTGTGACATTTCTGTCAATGACATTTTTACTCCAAATAAAACTTTAATGAAGTCATTCCGAAACCTTGCCTCTTGATTTCTACTGTATTGCAGATTCCACCTATGAAAACTAACTTAGATGAATATGAAGGTGTGAATTAATTAATAAATACTTTTAAGACATTAATGAAAATTAATAATGAGAATGATTGCAAAATTTCATCCCAAGAACTTACTTTGTACTTGTGCACGAGTATACTTTGACATTATTATAACAACGCCTTTGTTTCTTTGGCATAAACAGACTGAACATTCAGTAGTTTATCCAGATTAATACTAAAATGAACATTCAAACTGAATAGCAATGGATGAGAACACTATTGTGCTGAGCGCCAGTTGCATTCGCATTAAACTTAAAGTAATCTTAAATCAACTTCTGGCGAGAAAGATGTAAAGTAAAATACCATTAATTTGACATTCAAGTTTAAATGATATTGATTTAATATTTATGTAGCTTTGACCAATACTATAATTTCACAAAGGTGACTGGAGTGATTGGACTGAAATACTATTATATAAACCTGCCCACAACAATAAAATCAAGCTCATTGCACTTGTGCAAGAATTTGGAGAAACACTTCATTATTTTGAGCTAACATTGACCAAAACCTTGAAAATATTATCAAAAAGAAGAAACCAAGTGAAGATGAGGCATAAAGATTCATTGATTACTTTCTAATAGTCCCAGTAACATCATGACAAAGAATTATACATTTTGAACTCCCAAGTTTTTCATGATTATTGGTGAATGCCCATGGTTTCCATTGATAAAAATATATCAAAGTGTATAAACTCTAAATGTAATACAAAAATATCAAAATTCAATTGAAGAAGTTTAATTGCTCAAAAATTTAACTTTCAATTGATTGGTCTTTGAGCTATATCCTATAAATTATTACTGAGCTCAATATACTTAATCAAAGTTTCAGCAGGGTGATTACCAATGTCTAATAAGTGGGCATAACAATTAACTAAAGTTATTTAATATATTAGAATGACATCTCGAAATAACTCTGGACGAAATGCTTACTACTTGGGAAAGAGAGGTATTATAGCAAAAATGTGGAAGTTGAAAAATTCAAAAATAAACATTTATTTATAACACAAACACTTGCCTTGCACAGTAAATGCATAAAAATATGCTCTAGAAAAATAAAGTTTGACCATGAGGATAAAAAAAAGAAACTTTGCACTTCCACATAAAGATTCAATATTTCACGACCATGGTTTCGATGCTGCGCATAATCATCAGTCAAATTTTGATCAGTTCAAATAGAAAAACGAAAGTTGATAAAATGATAACATTTGTAAACAACCAATATTTCATACAAAGCATTGTGCGTCGTAAAATTCAAAGACTGATAAATGGTCTAAGTGACCCTCAGAGTAACAATCACGCAGTCAAATACATGTAAATTAGTATTGATTTCATAATACTATTTTGTCTCTTCTCAAATTTTAACTAATGACGATATATATTAAAATACATCAGAAATATTCTCTTGAATTTTCTCTTCAAAATGTTATTTTTAAGTCTATGATTTTCCCAATCAATCACCTTAAACTAAATTCAAGCCCTGCTTCAAAAATACTAATATTGTAAAATGAATTATTTCCATGACCTCCGAAATAGTCCATCCAATCAGCTCATGGAGAATATTAGCATTCCCAAGATTCGATTTTTCAAAACTAGTACTACAACATATTGATAGAAATGAGCTCTTACGGCTAGTAATATATTATAAATGTGAAACTCCAATAGCCGTAAACAGTTTACCTTTCTAAACAAAGTAAAAATGAAATTAGTTGGCTAGCGCCACAAGTCAAGAAGGGGTAAAAGGTAAAAAAGGATAATGTAAAAGGTAAAAGAGGATAAGAAAGGTTTTTGGCTCTCCTTTTTTACCTTTTACCCCTTTTACCTACCTCATTATCCTTTTTTACCTTTTACCCCTTCTTGACTTGTGGCGCTAGCCAACTAATTTCATTTTTACTTTGTTTAGAAAGGTAAACTGTTTACGGCTATTGGAGTTTCACATTTATAATATAGTACTACAACACTAGAGAACAAGCTGCCATTGAAATTCAAGCTTAGAGCTCAAAGCAACTTCACTTACTTTCTCCGGACGTTCTTTTTTGTTATAATTTTTATTTGGTCCATCACTTTTTTCTACAGGGTTTTCTGTATGCTCAAAAGACTGTTTCGCGAGAATTTATTGTCAACAGAGGCACCAGGATTACATTCACTCTTACACATCTTCAATGTTTTTCGAGTCACCAATTGTATTGATTCTACGGGAGTTATATGTCGTTTTAACGGAAGTGCATATTTGTTTTGTTATTTTTGGGATCTGAGAGTGATAGCCTGATCTGTAGCCACAAAAAGCGCTGGACCCTATTTTATTTTCCCCAATATATGACCTGCACTTTTGCCTACCAACCTTCGAAACATGGTTGTGTAACCTATGCGCCACAAACTGCGATGCCTTGGCAGTATAATGGACCCCGGAGCGATTAAGGGTTACCCGACACGATGAGAGGACAGGCCTCTGATCAACAATTTCCGCCCCAATTGCCCGAAAAAATCCCAACAATCTCTTATTTATACCCTCTTCTCGGAAAAGGTATAAACAAGAATCAGAGAAATCATCTCCCCGATCAGCTAGGTTTGTGAAATATTTTTATGAACAAGGTAGCAGCGTCACGGCCCTATTGGAAGAATTAGGATGGGAGGTATTAGTTGGCCGTAGGCTTAAACACAGGTTAAATTCACTGCGTATATTTTGGACTGGTTACTTATCTGAGGATGTTAAGTATATATTACCGGCCCCAATTTACTATGGTAGATCAGATCACCAACGTAAAATCAGGAGATTTGTTGTAGAACGGATAGATTTAAAATGTCGCTTTTTCCTCGCAAAAATTATAGATCATAATAGGCATGACAGCAATCGCATTGGAGTTAATTAGAACTGGTATGTTTGTCGATGTATTGCATTTTTCTTCCTGTATGTTGTTCTTTTTATTTAATAGACCCATCTTTTCAATAGTTCTACACCATTATTTGAATTTACGTATCCTGTTATTAAATATTATTTCATGGAAGTGTTTTCTTTCGTATGATCAAGGTTTATTGAGAACATGAACAAACTAGTATTTGTGTAGAGGTAACATGAATTGGTTTTGCATGTGGTTTTATTCTAGTTAACGGGTGGTGACCTAACAACCCCCGCCACACGCCCTTGGGGAGCATTGGGTGGATGTAGATAGATCAGCTGATCACATGAGAGCAATCCTCGTCTTCCCCTTTCGAAGCGTGCCTTTCAATTCGATGAAATGGCGATGCGATGCAATCTTCCGCTGGGGATGAGCCCTCCAAGCGATACGACCGGCAGGTCGAAGTTGAAGCGTTTGCAAGGCAGCAAAGCAATAGGAATATGCATGTGTGGAAAGAATATTATTAAAAAAATATTTCTAAGGCTCAGCTGTTATCGTCGTAAAATTAGCAGGTTCACAAAATAATATGAAATAGACATATTCAAATCAGGTAGGCTCATTCTTAAAACTAATAACTGCGGCCTTAATACTCGGCCAGGGATGCACCAATGTGCATTGAGCAGTCGCGCTAGACAGAGAATGGTGTTCCATGAAACTCTCCAATATCATATAACACCTTCCGGGGAATTGAAAATAGAAAGTCACCTCGAAAAAAATGAAATCACGTGTACCTAAGTATGAGATTCAATTCTTATTTTGCACGTTTTCGCTATGAATATTTATGCTAGACACGTGGAATTCGGCTGAAAAAAAATTCCCGAATAAAAAGTAACTATAATCGCTTCTTCCAACGCATTTACACAAATCTCGAGCATGCCTTTAAGTTCTCTTAAGTAAAATAGAAGGCCTAAACAATACAGTCACTTCAGCCTTCGGCAGGCTGACGGCGCCGCGATATCTTCATTTATTAGACGGTAGTAGTACAAATTAATCCTCTTAAACGTGACAAGCATTATTATGTAATCTACCGGTTAAGGTAGGTTTTGGATGGACTTAACAACCAAATAAATATTTTGCGACTCCAAGCAAAACACAATCCAGCAACCTACTCTACATCAAATCTCTGTGTACTTCCTTCCTCCCTTAATCCTGTCCAACATCCATCCCTATCCTGTTCCTTCCCTTTCCTCGTTTGCCTAACATTCTCCCCTCAATTACAGTCTTCAACTTCCCGCTGCCAATCATTACGCCCTTCATCCAATTTTCCTGTCTACTTAAGATTTCTCCCACCATTTCACCCACATTTCAAAAGCCTCCAATCTACGTCTATCCTCCTGCTTCAATGACCACGCGCCGTTTCCGCGCCGTACATAGCTACGCTCCATATCAAAGTTTTTACGAGTCTTTTCTTAATATCCTTACTCAACGTCCCTGTCATCAACTCCCTCCTCCTTGTGAAAGCCTCTTTGCCTAGCGCAATTCTTCTCCTTGCGTCCATACTCTTCGACCGTGTTGGTCCAAAACACTTCCGAGATGCGTAAACTCCTCTACCTACTCTAGTTTTTGCCCTCCTATTTTAATGTTCAGCTTAGCCTTTTTTCTTTCTGAAAAATCGCATAACTTTTGTTTTATTAATATTGATTTCCATCCCGTATCTATCGCACTAAGTTTCCAATTCACTCAGCAATGCTCGCAACCCCTTGGCTGACGGACAAATTGGTCATCAGCAAACCTAACGAATCAGCATTACTTATTTCGATATAAGTTAAGTATCACAGAAAAAATAAGACAAGGTTGCGAGAGAAATAAAGCGAGTTAAGGGCAGAATTCGTCGTTCGCGGGAAATGCCTCGTAGCGGGAGGGCGAGAATAGTCGGCGGACGCAACGGATTGGCGAGTGAAGATAAGGGAAGGGGCGGAGGAGGAGGTTTAGTGGGGATGTAGACAAGGGTGGAGCGGAGGGAGATTGGGAGGGTGGGAGTTCCTAGCATGGTAATACGAGGGATAAGGGCATTGACGAAAGTGTGCCGGAAGACAGAGTGACCGCGAAATGAAATGAGACAGGCATTTGGTGAAGGAACTACACATGAAGTGAAACTAGGTGACCAAAATAAAGTATCTTGCGAGATTAATTAGAAAAAAATGTTCTTGATTGAGGTGCTCACACATCGGTGCGTAAACAGAAAGGTATTCCATTTCCTAACACCTTCTCTACAAAAAAAAGACGAGAGAAGAATAATATTGATAGCTTATAGATAACTTAACGATCACGAGATAAGTTTTGGCTCGAAGACTAGAAACCAATAACTACTGAAGAGCATCATCAAGAAGACCTACAACACAACATCTTGGACAATAAACATGATCCAGTCGATCAAAAATAATCCAAATTTTCTACAAGTATTATTCAGAACACAAACGTTTATAAGATATAATTGCTGAAAGAGTGAACGTTTCCGAGTATCCTAGGGTATTTTTTTATTCCTTTAAGGCGTGTGGTTCTTTAGACTGAGACGTGATTTTGATCCCTTCGTCTGAGTGACTGCCCTACTAAGGTCGTTCCCGAGCGGATGAAGTTCACTCCTTGATGCGTCGGCGATTCGACTGGCTTCCTTTAGGACGGGTCAGATTTCTATTCGCGGCAGCCGGAGGTTTTCTCTAAAGTCACCGACTTTCAACCAGCGACTTCCTAGACGCCGGTTATAAAATTTGAAAGGAAATGAGAACATGGGTCCGCTACGACATCGCTTTGCACGCCGGCCCGTCCCATGAATCTGTACATCCGGTGCATTGGAAATTTGTATTGGATTTTGGTAAGGTTTCGAACATTTGGAAATGACATCAATCAATTTAATATACTTTTATGTTTAACTCAGATGCATAAGGGCATAAGGTATTGAGCGTTTTTGTGAAATTTTGAACAATATTTCCAATTGTTCGGAATATTGACACAATTTTATAAAAATACCTAATACCCGAGAAATGCATCCGAGAAAAAATTAAAAGTAATTAAATCGAGTGACGACATTTCCAAATGTTGAGAACCTTGTCAACAATTCAAAAAAACACCAATTCCCCACCTTATGCATCTGGTCGAAAAAAAGAGGGAAATCATATCGAATCATTTCCAAATGATCGAAATTTTTGTCACTAGTTCAGCATGTTTCCGTGTTTGTGGGAAATGCTTGGTGGTATGTGAAAATGCCTTGGGAAGAATTTATTGGGAATATTATATTTTCTCTCTGACTGTCAGTGTCACGGTTCGCCCACCTCCTTTTACAGACCAGAACGCTTTAGGGTCAATATCCAAATACTCGCATAGAACTTCACGTTTTAAGCTTCGCAAAGCGCTGCGTCTTTTAATTTCAATTCTAGAATAGTTTCTATACTTGTCCAATAAATGTCTATTCTCCGAGGAAGATAGGTTATCGCCTGTTCTCCTTATTCTGGCCTTATTAAAGCGAATTTTGAACTTGAATAGTGAAGAGCTTAATTGAATGGCCATATTTTTGAAGTCTGCTTTAATGGTATTTATACATTTTTTTGGTTTAGTACTCATTTGTATTTCGACTTCGGAGCTGACATGAACGGATTAATGGTCACTCAAGCCCTCGTCATTAGCTGCACCCATAAATACGATCTCGCACGCCCATATGAATGAGGTCTAATATGTTTTCCACGGGTGGATGTGAGTGCAGGCTTAGTGAAGGGAGGGTAGAAAAAGAAACTTTGCCCTTCCACATAAAGATTTAATACTTCACACGACCATGGTTTTGATGCTGCGCATCACCATCATGGACCTGATCTCTGCCTTTTGAATTCGCTTGGAACGCTTTCCGAAATCCCTTCTTGGCATTCAACCCAGATATCTTGTTATCAAGAGCGATCTCGTTTTTTGTCGCTACAGAAGATATCATCCCACCATCTAGGGTCCGTCTTATCTTTTATAAGTTCACTGGGATTGAACTTGTTGACTGTTGAGCGCCTGATCTCAAGGAAGTGATTCCGCGTATCTTCAGTATTTTCGTAATTACTATCTTTCTTAAAATTTGCAAATTCAGTCTGTGGTTTTTAGACTATTCCCTTCTTTAAACAAGTAAATTTTTCTTATAGGCTTCTCATTTCTGATCCCATACAGTGTAAACTTAGCATTTACTGCTCTCCGGGGTCACTAATTCCTTTTATAGTTTCTACTGTCAAGACTGTTTCGGGTTCATAAGTTGATAACAAATCAAGAATATTATCTCCCCTAGTTGGTGAAGCGACAAGTTGATGCAAGGAGTAAAACTTAAAACAATACAATAGCAACACGCAGGTATCTTTGTCTTTACCTTCCGTTTTAAAACTGTATTTCCCAAAATCAATAAATCTATACAATACCCCGCAGCCACCGCAAAAGTGGGTGGCAGGGGGTGTTAGGTCACGAGTCATGCATGCACAATCGCCATCATGTCCCCTCTGCAAAAATATTAGTGTACTCATACACTCGAAAAATGATAATTACCCGAAAGAAAGTACTTAAATGCAACAATATTCAATAACAGGATACGTATGGTCATATCAACCTGTGGAACTGTCAAAAAGATGGGTGCATTAAACAAAAAAGTCACGTGCAAAAATAAAATTCAGAATATCGACAAAATATAAACTGCCCATTCGGTATGCACTGCCAATTCCAATTATCTTCTACACGATTGCTGTTACATGCTGTTTGATCGCTAATGGTACGAGGGAAAAACGACATTTTAAATCGATCGCATATACTTACAGCATACTCTAGGCGGGACCTAACTAACGTGAAATAACAAAGCTCCTTCATCCTTTCATTACGATTCCCAAGTATTATTTTTATGAATCCTAGCTTTTTTAGCTATTTCGCAAATTTCACGAATGTGTTTTCCTCAGAAATTATATTCGTAGTCATCGTTACACCCAAGTATTTGACACCGATTCTACGTTTGTTATGTTGGTTCCCGGTAAGGTTCAGGTGTTTTAGGGAGAAATACTCTTCCTCCAAAAACTTATCAAAAAACATTTATTTAAATATTATGCATCACTGCATTGTCAGCAAATAGACAAAGTTTATTGGAAACCTAACAGCCGAAGTCATAAATGTACATATAAAAGGAACAATAGCTGACCGTAATCACTTGCTTGCTCACTGTGTCCGATGATACTCCATCTATTACGACCCTTTGCTTGCCGCTTGTTACACAGTTAATAATCCAGTCCATTACACATTTATCAATCCCGCAGCTTCCCAACTTTTAGAGCAATAGCAAGGACTTTGCCGAATTCCTTTTTAAAATCTAGAAATATGTATAGCATCGACCTGAACGTTGTCTTCTCCCGTGACCAAAATATCACGAACGAAAAGTGCCAGCTGGGTCTCGCAAGGTCCACCCTTTCGGAAACCGTGTTGATGTTTTGCAAGTACATTCTGAGAATCGAGATATTTCATGATTGAATTTACAATTATGAGTTCTAAAATTTTGCATGAGATAGATGGGTCGGTGAGTACACGGATCTTCTCTGATGCCATTTTTAAATATAGGAGTGACATTGGCTACTTTCCAGTCTTTAGGTACAGCGCGATCATTTAGGAATTTATTAAATATTATTTCCAAATAAGGAGCTACGAGGGCGATTAAGGTCCCCTGATTTTTTCTTGAAAAATCAAATGTATTCTCAACTTGGTGTGCATCGTAGGAAAGGCTGAGCATTTAGCTATTTTTCCACATAGTCGCCTTGACGATCAATCACTTTTTGCATCCTTGTAAGTAGCTTTTTAATACCGGCGTCGTACCTTCCTCCCGCCGCATCGCAAAGCCAACTGACGTGTTAGACATCTCTGGGAGAAATTCATCGCCATTTAGTGGAAGTGTACGATGAGAAGTGTATGGACATCAAAAACGTGCGGAAGTGGCGCAGGGAGTTTTTTGATGGCCGGGAAAACGTCCACGATGAACAGCGGTCGTGGCGGCCGAGTTTGCCGGAATCAACGGTGGCTCCAATTGACGAGATGGTGCGCAATAACCGGAGAATTACCCTTCATGAGATAAATGAAAGGTCTTAATGAAGAGTGTGGCTACTTCTCCGTGCATAATATTGCGTCGGACGTCCTGTGGGCGATTATTAAAAGAGTTGTGAAAATAGTGGTTCAATGTACTAGCCTTTTCTAAATTTGTGGTAAGTTCTTGCCGGTTTCCTCAATAGATGGTACAATGAAATCTCCTCCCAACACTACGTGCTCTGTCATTTCTGTGAACGGGAAAGGATTTTGAGAAAATGTCGGCGATATTGGTGGATGACCAGCTTTCTGTTTCAATAATTATGTATTTCCCCGTGCTTTGAATAAGATATTGATATTCCGCAAATTTGGTTTTTAAGCTTCGGCAATTAACTACCAATGCAGATAATTTTTCCCGTAAATTACGGTTTCTCGAATTTCTAACGAGGATCGTTTTCTTATTAATATTGAACCCCTTATAAAGTTTTCCGTCCGATGCTATCTTATTCGTTTTAAATGAACTATTGTGTGCATCTCTATCAGTGCTCGAACATCCTAACTGCTACATATATGGCGGCCTCAGACGTGTAGTGAACACCAGAACGGTTCAAGGCGGTTCCTACACGAATGGATCGCCAGCTGAAGGTCGACGAAGGACGCCCCGACGTCCCTGCAGAAAGCACACCACCTCTGATTGATGCCTTCCACTCGGCTCCAAACCAGAGGTCCACGATCAATCCTCGGGACAAGGCTGCAGATCGAGAGCGTAACATCAACCCCCTCAATACCACCGACCCCTCAATAGTTTCAGCCTCAAATTTGTGGAAGTTCATTTTAATAAATGAAAAAGAAACACTTTGTTCCAATCCACCACTTTATTACAGGTACGACTAGTTTCGACTCTACGGCGTCATCCTCAGGTATAAAGTTTAAAGTCACAATCATTGTATATATACCCTCTTCAAGAAAGGGTGGGGGAGTTGTGGGAAGAGGGGGGCGGGGAGGGGAGTACGGGGGTAGGTACGAAGGAATGTGGGAGAGGGTAGGAAAAACCAGGAAAAGCGTTAGTGAGCGGTTAGTGGCTCACACCCTCATGGTCTATCCTCTCCCGCAATGGGACCATCACACGTCTGACGTCACTCTTATCCCCCCCCCTTTGATATGCTTCACGTTGATCGCTGGTGTCATTCATGGGGTTACCAATTTTGGTCCAAATTTCGCCAAATACCCCCCTTTGGCATTAGAACCGTCCAGGTGTGATTCCCGTCGATCGCTGGCGTCATTATTGGAGGGATGATCACATTTTTACCCGAAACGATCACATTTTTGCTAAAATGCCCAATAACCCCCCGTTTAGCATCTGAGGCGTCCAATTGTGTTTCCGCTATATACGTATATCGCTGGTGTCATTTACACGACTTACCGAAATAACCAAATTTACGTCAAAATGTCCAATAGGCCTCAGAGCCGTCCAGGTGTGCCTCCCGTTGATAGCCGGGGTCATTTTCAGGGTGAACCAAAATGGTCAAATTTGCGACAAAATGCCCGACTCCTTTTGGCATCTCTGGGTAACTAGTGCTAAGTACTAAGGTAAGGTACTTACTTATATCAGCGCTACGTGCATTATAAAATATGCGCAAAATAAACGATTTGACGATTATTGTGTAAACCAAAGGCTATGTAGTTTACCAGGAGTAAGTTTATAATTATTTTTTTATGATTAAATATGATTGTATTTAAAAAATGGAGGGGAACTAGAGCAGGTAAAACAGTTTGCAACATTGGCAGTGTTTTGTGCTTCTTTGGAATAGTGAAAATAGTTGGCATACCAAAAGAAGAATTGCACTAGGCAAAGACGCTTTCATAACAAGATAAGAATTGATGATAGGGACGCTGAATAAAGATGCTAAGTGATAATTAAATAAAAACTTCGACTTGGAGCGTGACTATCCATGACGCGGAAACATAATCCTCAAGTCAAGATGACGGGCGGAGATTTGGAAGTTTATGAAATATAGGGGTGAAGAAGGATGGAGAAGGTGAAGTGGGCAGAAAGGAAAACAAAGGAATAAGCGCTGGACATGGTGAGGGAGAAAAGAGAATAGTTGGGAGAAATCCAAAGGCGGCAGGAATGTGGATGTGTAGGATTTTAATATTGACTGGTATGCTGAAAACTGATATGTATGCATCTACATCTACATCAATACCCTGCAAGCCACCAAAAAGGTGTGTGGCAGGGGGTGCAGCACCAGGAGGAAAGGGTAAGGGATGAGGGGATTAGGGTTTTTCAAATGGATGGGGAAAGGTAAGGGGAACCTGCAAAAAAATATATATATATATAAATATAATCGTATAACCCTGCACAGTCGCTACCTTGTAGGTTAATACTTATTATGTCGAGCCGGCTCCTGGGGGATTTCGATTACAAGAATTCTGGTCTCTTATTGTTCTCGGAAAAAATGACCATTTAAATCTGTCTGTCCTGCAGTCAATCTCTCTAATCTTACATTCGTGGTCCCTCCGCCCGTAATACGTTGGGGTTCGTATTATGTTCTTGATGTCATCGGAAAAGGACCCATCTTTTATGTTTTTAATAAGTTTAATCTATATTGTAAACGCCGCTGTGTAAGGGAATCCCAGCCTAAATTTTCTAGCAAAGTAGTTACGCTACTGCGTTGGTCATAGCAATTTTTGACAACTCTAGCCCCCCTCCGCTGAACTCGTTCCTATTCCGAAATTAAATTTATCTCTTGAGGATCCCATATACTGGCAGCATACTCTAGGTGGGGCCTGACTAGGGCAAATGGTATGGGAGAGCTTCAGGCAGTGGAGGACAAGGACAGGCCTGTATATTGAACGAAATAAAATGATATAGAATGGACGAGGCTAATAAATGTAAGAGTGTTAAGTTTAACATCACACAAAACATATCGCCAACGGTGGACGACCCACTAATGATTCTATCGGAAAATATATTGGAAAATAACTTGGCACTGACATCCTGGGTCTTATCGTGCATTCGGCCAAGTGAGACAACTGGCTCTTAGAAGCGACTCGTTTATTTCCCATTTCCCCTCGGAAGTTAAGGGAGGCGACAAATCAAGGCACATTAGTTAATTGTAGAGAAACGTGACGCGGCAGAGGTCTGGAAGGTGTGGGGGGAAACAGTGTCAGCTCTATCTGATAGCCCGGGTTCTCTTAAACGTCTGCAAAATATCGAAGACGGGAAATAACAGAGTTATGAAGTACACAAACACGATCAGCATACGTAATTGGCGTGCCCACTGCTGGAGGTCACTGGTGAAGGCATTGGGTGGTGGGACGGGGAAGAATTTTCGGAGATGAAGCCGAAGACGGAAGGGAAGGAAACAGGGGAGGGAGGGTGGAAGGAAAGAATTGGGGCTCTGTTTAGTTTTCGGTGGCGCGAGGATTTTGGGAGGGGAATGAGGTATAGGGGGTGGGGGTTGAGGGTTGGCTTGTTCGGGGAAAAAGGGAGAAGGGGCTGAGGGGGGAGGTGAGAAAGAGAGATTGACAGCGCTAAGCGGGCGGTGAAGGAGTGCGAGAGCGGGCGAGAATGGCGGGGGTTGGCGGGGGCGGAGAGGGGCGTTGCAAGTGCAGGGGAAGAGGGAACGGAGAGGTGGGGGGGGCAGCGGGCGGGGATTGGGGAGGGAGCACCTCCGGAGGCGAGGAAGTGACGGCCAGTCGGCTCCCGTCCCCGAGAGGCGAAGCATGTGCGCTTATCGGCCCTCTCTCTCTCGCTCGAGCCGAGCACGAGGGTAGACGTCGTTCCCAAGGAGGGTTAGCCCCGACTCCGATGAAGGGCTATGGTGGTTTTAATTCGCAGGGAAATTTCGAGTGTTTTGGTTCAATTCACGGACAAGTTACGAGCTGGAGGAATTCTCTCCCCCTAGAAGTGTCCCCCCTGTTCGGACCCTGTGGACGACAACTCCACCTCTATCGAGCCATCCTCACCAGTGCGTCGAGAACTTCGGACAGGAGACGACCTCGTGGAATTCCCCATGGACCTCACCGAATTTGTTCCTACGAGATAAATCTCGAAGCGAGATCACGAAGGGGGGATTCCCCGAGTGGATGGACTCGCGAAACAGGACTGTCATCCGATCACCGCACATAATTTAAAAAAATATATATATATATCTTTTCGGCATTTTCCTTCATATACCGTCCTACGAAATACGATTTCCCGACGACTTTCGCGGACCAAAACCGAAAGGAGACCGTAGATTTCCAGAAATCTCTTAAGAGAGTGTTCACTTCACAAAGTTTCACCCTTTGCAATTGACAGCAATGCGAGTTTCGCCGGGACTCCTGGACGTTTCCCGCCACCCGAATCTGGTTTCTTTGTTTACGCATCGCCCCGTGCGACCCGCGCGCGCACCCCCCACAGGGCCACGCGTGATTGCAAGACCAGGAGGGCATCGAACAAGCACACGCCCTCGCGTCTCTCCGGGGTTGATTGAGGCCGAGGAGGAAGTGCACGGACGAAGGCGCTAACTGCCAGAGGAAAGAGAGAATCTTCATTGTTGGACTCCACTGACGTTTCAATTCACTAATTATTCACGAATTCCGGGGAATGCGTGGAGACAACAAGCCGTAATACAACGAAAAAACGACAAAAGTTTTGAAGAAACTTTTTGAAAGTTTCCACCTCAAATGACTGTGATCCTCGTGTTTGGAAAGGCTGCAGTTTTGTGTCTGTTTAGGACTTTATTCCGGAGAAGTAGAGGAGGGCATAAAAGTGGGCGTGGTCCGCTATCTCACTCTCTGATCGACTGACTGTGCGGGGTCGGGAACAACGGCGAAGAAAAATTGCGAACGACATTGGGCCGATTTCTTTCCACCACGCAAGACGAGAGGGAAGAGGCGGATACATCACCATGGAAACCGGAAGGCAAGGAGGGAGGAAATGCAGATGGCGCTGCGACGGGATGCAGAAGGCGTGGGCGGATTTATTCTTGCTCCTTTCAATTTCCGGTGAGTAAATAGCTCATTGGATTCCAGTGAGGTACAGCAGCTTCCTTCCTTTCTCCGCTTACGTTCTAAGTGCTTTCCTTTTGTGCGTTGTCTCATCGAGCGCGTCCATTCTGTAGGTGGCTCTCCCGTCGTTGTTTGAGCTTTTCCGCGTCACTGATTAGGTCGTCTATCGCGCCCCCTCGATTTTATATAGATACTTGGCACAAGCGAGGATCTCCGCATCGTTAACTGGGATGATAATCGGCAGCTAACCGAGAGAGGGCAATATTTTCCCTCACAGACAAAGGACTCCGATCGGTCTCACGGGACAATAGCTCAATTAAGTGAGATTAGGTTAATTACTCATTTTTATCATCGCTCGAATAGATCGACGTGAGAGTTTTGTTCAATGGATTTAAACTCGTAATATAATGCTAATCCGGTTTTTTAGCCACTAAATGAGGGCATTACTTATAATTAGCGATTTAAAATGGGAAATATCCCCAAGGAATCTTTTTTTCCCTTCGTAATTGGGGGAAGTTGATTTATTTTTTCCCTTTTTGGTGCAAAATCAACATTCCATCTTGGAATGAGGATCTTTGTTTTCCCCGGGAAACCAGTTCGTAAAACTAAGATGTTTTGATAGTTAAACTATAAATTAATAAGTTTAAAAGTCTCATAATTGACTTCACTTACAATCACTCGCTTTTAATACTTAACGTATGAGCACTTTTTATTTTCAGTAAATATGCAAAAATTTCCTTTCATTTTCGAAATCGCTATTCCCATTTGGACATTTTTTTATACATGTTTGCACACGTGATGCGTTTTTTATTTTAGACCTTCGGAGACAAGAGGATTTTAAAATGTTTGCAGACGTAATTGACAAGTTCTCACGCACAGAATTAAATATAAAAGCGTCCGTTCGTCAAACTATTGTAAAGCAGAGTTGTGATGTCAATCGAATTTCGTATTCCACATTTCGCGAATTGCGCGCCAGACTCAAATTGTCCCCCTCCCGTCGGAAAGTGAGTGCCTCTGGGGGGTGAGGGGTTGATGGGGATGGGGGCGAGTCCATTGAATCAACCCTCTTCCGCCAATACACGCAATGGGAAACCGCCTCGCCGCTCCGGCGAATAATTGCCATGAGAGCACTTTTACGATCCCCGAGGAGCACAGCTGACGCGCTCGTGGCTGGAATTGTTTATGTTCGGGTGACCGCAAAGAGAGCGGTGCTTTGGCTTTGGGGGGGGGGGGGGCGGGGGGAGATGCGGGTTCCCGCAATAATAGCGACCCACCAATGAAAGAGGGCGGCCCCTTTGAGTGACCACCCCGGGCTCATTTTCAGAGCATACCCACAATCAGTGCACAATTCGGAAGTGGCTTGTGGCAAATTGCCGACTGTCACGCGTGGTGCTACGTACTTACTCTGCGCAGTGATTCTCTATCTGGTTTTGTCCTTCACCGATTCGGTCACGAGGGAATGCCGAGGAGGACTCTCAATTACGTGCTCATGAGAGTAACGACCGAAATGTACCCATATTGAACTGTTACCAACCACTATTTTGCTAGTAAAAATGAGATATTAAAACAATGTAATCAACAACCAAATAATGTGGACCAATAACTTACATTCTCAGATAGCTTCGTAGGACATTTTAATCCATAGTTTGGTTTTATTGCCAATTAATCTTCTAAAGTAATGCAATATAAATAATTTAAGTGCAACATGTTGGTTCTTGAGCATCATAATTAGTAAATAATTGAGTCTTAATCACTAAAATTAACATCACGATCACCCGTGGAGAACAATAAATGGTACAGTCCTATACAAGATCGCACGTAGTCATTATCGGTATCCATTGCATACAAATTGGGGTTATTTTTTAAATTTATTTATGTACCCTGCAAGCCATCGCTAGGGTGTGTAGCAAGGGGTGAATAAACACCAGGCTAACTTTTACCCGAACACGACACTTCCGGTAAAAATACATTTTCAACATCACCACTAAAGAGACATCCTTTCGATGTATGCAAGAGATTTAACCTGTAATTTAACTATCGTTCCGTGAGTGATTCCCATCCTAACTGCTCTAATATTTTGGATACACTACTAAGTTTATCGTAACAAATTTATTGTAAGCTTGTCCAGATATTCCCCGTACACGTTTCATCCAGGAGAGGTCGTAAGTGAGGGTAACGCCTAGCGCCTGAGTATTTAATCGAGTCTACACATTCCAATTCGGTGTTTCTGACCCAAAGAGCACTCTGACAAAGAGCACGAAAGTTGCGTCTCGCAGGATCGACCCTTTCGGAAACCGTGCTGATTTTTCATCAATAACTCCTGGCTATCGACGAGTCTCGCGATCGAACTAGCAACTATATGTTCCATAACTTTGCACAAAATGGATGTGAGGGAAATAGGTCTGTAATTGCTCGGTTCCTCTTTATCCTCGTTTTTAAATGTTCGTGTTATGTTAGCCATTTTTCAATCTCTGAGAACCTTGTGATCCGTCAGCGACTTCTTAAATATGATTTCTAGATACGGCGCAATTTCCGAAGCTAGATCCTTAAATATACGAGCGGGTGTTTTTCATCGGACTCGGAGGATTTATTAGGCTTAACATTTTTCACCAAACGTTCTATTTCACTAAATGAGATTTCAATTTTTGGCGTCAGTTGACTGGTACTATTTGGAGGGGTTATTGCTTTGGTATTGAAACGGCATTGATTTGATTCCTGAGGGAGATTTCGTCACTTTGCTCGATAAGGAAGCGATGGATGTCAACTGTGAGGCTAAGAGCCGTAAAATATGCTCAAATATAGAATAATTAATTCATCCGACGAGCAATGTTCACAAAAAAATAATTTTTCTCGAACTTTAGGCTATAGTTCATTAATTACAGAGAACTTTAAAGAATAATCAAGTGGTAATAAATAGGATATGGGCTTTTTTCCTATGTCGTAAAACTTCTGCGGTTCCGTCGTAAAGGAAGCACACAAAGACGTCCCTCGCATATACGTTCCATCCCAACACCAGCATGTCAGCCACAAGGGCAAACATCTCCGCGAACGACATAAAAGAAACCAATTTATTCCTCTTGATGGCTTATATTCAGTGCCGCATCCGTCATCATTCCACCAAACGGTTTTTCCATTTTGAAGAGAAGATTTCCGTCTGCATTTTATCCTACAGCTTTTCACGCGCCACGGCTTACACGGATACGGAAATCAACGTCACGATAACAATTACGCCGGTTTCATTGAAGACACAGTGCTTCAAAGTGATACAATCAGTCTCTCCCCCAAAAGAATAGCCACTGGCTGTGTGGTTTCGAGTTCAAATTCAGCAAGCATATTCAAAGGAAGGATTAAGTTATTTTTTCACTTACTAAGTATCGAATAATTTAAAGGTAAGTATGGAACAGAACTACACTAAATGAAAAATAATATTTTTAATATTGTGCCTCAGATTTCTGTTCTATTAGTCTGCGTGACATCAAAACATGTAGGAGACTGCCGAGGCGTACATCTTTGGACATTGAATGGTGTTTTTGATGGTACTCGATGGTGGTACTCGATGGTGGTGCTCGATGGTGTTATCATTATTTTATTCCTCTCCCAGGCTTGCTACATATGATAAACGGCGTCTCAAGTGGCATGGGAGTTTTGCCTTAGAGATTCCCATCTTCCTGTTTGTCTCCAGCGTCTAGAATAGTTCCCTAAAGACGGTGAGACGACAAAAAAGACTTCTAGGGTGTCGGAATGCAACCGCCTCCCAACTTTTTAAAGCTGCACCAAGACCTGATTTAGTAGGGACCCTGTTAGCGTCTTGACCTCGACATATCTCGTACGTCAACGTCTTGGAACACACTTTCCCCCCGTCGCGGTCACATTTAGAACCAACCCTCCGACGCCGGGCATCATACCATACGGGCTAATGCGGGGAGACCAGAGGCCGTCCCGCCCGACTGAGTGTCGACTTCGAGGGGCGAGCAGTGAGTAGCTCACGAAGCCGACAGTTTTGCCCGCGAGGGAAATCATTCCATGCGTCCCGAACAGTTGTTAACGATTGTGGGAACAATATTTGATTAGTCGGTGCTACTAGAAGTTGATGTATTCCTGGAATTTCTTTACATACTAACTTCTCTGCCTCTTGCCTCCTAAATAGCCCGCTAGACCTCAGCATTTGAGAAAACCTACCATCAAACTGCAGCTCATATTATTAGCGAATCTTTTGAAACTGATTTCATACTCTTTTACGACTACTTCTGATTAAGGGTGCGATGATGACTCATCCTGCCCTCGACAGTCAAAATGGAAGGGAATAAATCAAAACATTCATTGGCCGTTTATTGTGAAGTGGACCTTAGCAGTAATAAACCTATTATCTTTGCTGGCCTCCATTTAATTCAGTGAAAACTGAATTAATGAAATCCCTTGCTTAAATTTGAAGGGCGTCTCTTTAGCAGTGATGTAGGAAATATATTATTACCCGCATCGGACTACGGTAGGAGATATCATGTGAATAGAATTAAAGAGATTAAGAGTAGATCAGTTAAATTTAAGATGTCATTTTTTTCACGAATGAAAAAAGGATCAGAATGACATTGTCCGACCGCGGTGGGGTCATGTTCGGGAAGAAATCAGTCTGGTGTGTATTCACCCCCTGCCACACGCCCTAGCGGTGGCTTGTAGGGTACTAAAATAAATTAAATAAACAGAACAAAGTCCCCAGCTCCCCCAAAGTCCCTGCAGGAAGCTTGGGCTACTTGCAGACGACTCATTGATTTACATAGAAATAAAAGGACACCAGCAGATTGCGAGCCACTCACTAACGAACTCTACCGGATTTCTGGGAGGTGTAATGGACGGGGTTTATTGTTGAATATCAGAAAAAGTACACCTCTGAAATTTTGGAATAAAAAAAGGCACACACGACGTAAATAATGAATTAGATGGGATCGAGGTAAGGATTTCAGAAAAGGTCAAATACTCGGGTGTCACACAGACATCAAACCTCTCTCATGGACCACACAACACGAGAAGAATATGGGAGCTAACCTTATAGAATCTAGGTTCCATGGCACAAGTTTTAGAAAAATATAATGAAACGATAAAAGAGATGTGTTTTACTTTGCTTTAGTTAGGCCAAGTTTGGAATTCGCGGCAATTATCTTGGATACAAGGGGTACAAACTTTCATAAAAGAATTGGAACATTTTCAGAGAAAATCCGCTAGATTAGTAACAATTTGCCACGAGAGAAGATGATATTCGTGACAAAAGATTCGTTCTCAAAAGTGCATACTTTTGGGCTGTTCGTGAAATACTCTGAAGACGAGATGATTCAAAGGAATTATTAATGTGGACTGAAATCTTTGTGAATCTAATGGTGGCTGGTAATATATTGTTGCCACCTAAGCCAAGGAAGAAATGCTTACGAAATATCACCGCCGCATTGATTTTTATTGAAGAAATTCTTCGCTTGCGCCAAATACGCACTTGATCGTACGTACGTACGATTCCTTTCGCGAAAGCAGTGAAGCTGAGGGTACCCGGATGCGTGCCCGAGAATCGAACCCAAGGGGACTCTGGTCAATGCCGCAGCCCTCCGTCCACTGTAATACCACGCCTCTTTATGTATGTAGCATAGGAAATATTTAAAAAATTATTTACGAGCACTTCCATGACATAAATGCCAAAAAGGTATCTATTTATCCATTTTTCAAAGTAATCTGGAAATGAAGCAACGGTAAATTTAGCGGAGTAACGTGTCCACAAAAAAAATTGAAAATATCGCGGTGGAAAAACCTCAAGTGTTGATAGGGAATCGAACTTGGATCCCTTGTTTTGTGGGATTTAGTCAATTACAGAGTGGGTTTGCTCTTTTTAAGTTAATGATATTTTTTTGATGAATTCAGTTTTAATAACTGGCTAGAGTTCTCATGCTGACATAGTCGAAATTATTTCAAATGCAAAAGAAAATAAATGGAATAAATTTGAGAGAAGAAACCTCACAGGAAAACTAAGAATTGAGCTTAGATGATGGTTTATCTATATCTACACAATATTCCGCGAGCCGACGCAAGGACGTGTGGCAGGGGCTGACAGTGCAACTGCCGCACATGCACAAATATGAGTTAATACATTAAATTGAACATAATTGAATCGCTCATGTACACAAACACGCGCACACATACATGCCAGTACATATTATTCAATGATTATTACCCTTGCTTTTGTATTTAAATTACTTTCTTAAAATCTAATATTAAATTCAATTTGATTATTTTCTGTTGGACATCGTGTGTGGTAAGATCAAGTTTTTGATTCTGTCTGTGACCGCACCTCTACTACACTCTTATTTTATCCCATTGGTCGAATTGACCGACATAATTTGCCAGAGCGATTCCATCGGTGTCGCAGGAGGACTCGGGTGTCCTGCGCCTTTCTGAACGTCTTCAGTGTTGTCTGCTCTCTTCCAGAATCAAGGAGATCCCACACTTACACCAGCAACATATCCGTCACGAATATCATCTTCTCTCGTGGCAAATTGTTACTAATCTCACCCCTCCGCCTTACCCTGCCAGGCAGACCGCCCTCCACCGCTCCGTTCGCGCCAGAGAAAATCAGTCCTACCACTTTTGGGTGCGACCCTGTACATTACGTGGTGGGAAATCATCGACGTAATTATCCTTCACAGTATCAATTTTCTGGCATAGAAATAAAAGACTACGGCCAAATCTTTGCCTGGCGAATGGATGAACTTGTCTTTGGAAAATATATAATCCACGAAACATTTCTTTCATTAAATTAAGGTAAAATTAAGGTAAATTATACGGGAACGACGAAGCTTTTCCATTGCTCATGCTGTCATTGCTGTGCTCTTTGTTCATACTTTCTGCATAGTATTTGCAGGATAAACCTTTCCCCGCAATCTTTAATCAAGAGATTAGACGCAAAGATAATTGGAGTAATAGGTCAAGTAGAAAGACATGAATTTGCCGGAATTCTGAAGTTAGTGTTAAAGATATAAAATTTTAAGAGAAGAAGAAAAGCTAATGTTAAACATTGTAAACGATTCATTTGTTGCCCAACTCCGCGGTGACTTAAAACCTATTTCATGAATACAATTCGATTGTTAACGAATAGTGAGGAAAGCGCAGGAAAAAACGCATACAGGCTGATAAAATGACTTACTTAAGGAAAGAAAAATATAATTCCGATCGAGATTCTTCAAATTCAACCACGATATTCTAAGAATTCGGCCGGCGCGATGACTATAAAGGGACTCGTCTGGGCAAAAACCTGACTTGACCTTTTTATGAGGATTGCATCAAGCCGGATGATTGCCAATTTCGTGTTCTCTGACGTTTTCCCGAGATTGAATAAAATTCCTGAACTGCCTCGCAAGTAAGGCATGCGTAATTTCTTCAACTAACATCCCTGAGATTTCAGACAAAAAAAACTTACCGTCCTTGGATTTCGGTACCAGCATTCATAAGAAAACTGGACACACACACACAAATAAAAAATGTAAATATTCCTGATGTCATGACAAAGGCGATGTTTTCTAAAGTAGGAAATCTAAACTAAAACTATTAATGTCATTTACTGTGCGAAAAGCTCAGGTGAATAACGAAAAGGAACAAATTTCCCAATGGCTGTGATTATCAAACTAAGAGTAGAGATAAATGGGCGAGCTCAACACTAAGCTTTAAAATTTGCAGCATGAATTAGCCGAGGAGATTCCGCCCACAAAGTAATAAACAGTTAGGTCACTTTTTGTTGAATAGGGAAAAATATTCCGAACCGATAAACGGGACGGGCAATGAAATTGCGGTAGCCTAGGAGAGCATGGATTTGCAGGGAGCCTACGAACGCGAAAACTAGTCTCCTCACTTGTTTATTATTAGGTGATGGATGATTCCTGATCCACCCTTGCAATGTCTTCCTACTACTGTGGTCCGACTCTGCGACAGTTTCAATTTACGAAATATTTTCGCAGTGACCCGAGGAGTGAGCCCAAACAAGCGATTTCCGAGATGGCAAACGAGTGGAGGGCGCGTGGGTGTGGGTGCCGAGGCGAAGGCGAGGGACCCTGGGGCTGCTGGTCATGCAAACCGCCCCAACCTTGACGCCCTCCACACGAGCAGGGCGCCGCAGCTGCAAGATGCCCCCGCGCGGGTTCCCTTCCCAGGAAGTCTCCCCGGGGTGGGGGGGGAGTCAAAAGGGGGCGGGGGTGCCCGGGGAAAAAATGAGAGAAAAAGTGCGACATTCTGGAAAGAGCACATGGCCCAGATAGACACCGGGGTTTGGTGCTGGGGTGTGATGGATGGGCGCCAAACCTGCGCTGACCCTTCCATTCCCCGCAAGCACCACCACCACCCTGGAGGGAGGAGGCCGAAACCCCGGCTCGTCGTTCCGTCCGTCCTCTCCAGGAAAAAGGGTGTGGAAATAGGATACGAGCAGAGTCGCCGTCGACATTTTTTCCCCAGGACCCTTTGTCCATCCATCCATCTCAGAGATGGAATCGCCCACCGCGGACACCAGGGGAGACGGGCGCTGTACTCGTAACCCCTTGTCTGGATAACGCATCTTGTCACCCTCCCTTCCTCGGGGCCCTCATCTTCTCTTCCCATCGCCCTCGCCCAATCTTTTCGTCCTTTGAGGACATAAGATCGACTGGAAAATTTTCTTACATCTCTCAGGCTTTCAAAACCACTTAAGCCTCACCGCTGCGCCACCTTTTTTTCTACTGAAATGGCGCTTTTGCTGTGATTTTTCAGGGGTACGGTACACTTCCTATTGTGCACCGCAATAGGATGGGAGAGTCCAAAAGAAACGGCGGCCCCAAGTGTGGCATTCTGCCCGAGTTGGCGCTCGAACGAAATTCATTTGGAGGAATGCAACGCTTAGAAAACCAGAGACGCGTGTTCGCCTTCCCAGCTCCCTAGTCGATCGACTAATGCGGAATCCTGGTATTACATCCCGAAGGAAAGTCTGCTATCCAATTTTCGTGTGATGCTTGAAAAGGAGAGCAAAAAAACACTCTACTGATTGAGTTGTCGAAGTAAAGCTTCTAGGAATCCGATCCAGGAAGAAAGTATGTAAGATCAGGTGGTCCGCCCATCTATTTGCCCCATCCCCTTAAACATATTTTGATTTTCATCGTCGACGAATAGCGGAGGGATTCGAACCGTATTCTCATGCTCTTCATAGATTTTTACCGAAAAACTGGAAAATTATTAATAGAAGCAATAGTTACATTAAAATATGCGGTTTCGGGCATAATTTACAGGACATTCTCAATGAAAACGCTATAGACATGTGCGATACCCTTTATTACAGTATGGAAATAAAATCATTCATTTGCATCTCTGGTTTCGTAAGTTAATATTATCAGCAGCTAACTTTATGCAGCATATGATGGGGAGAGGTGTTATAGATGCTTGACTAACCTCGTATTGGCCCTGAATAACGATATCTAACCTTAGAAAGGTAACCGGGGTGAAAAAACACTCCGGAGCGGTTGAAAATATCGTGCCAAACGAAAACGGGTTACGTTTGCGACTCGGGACCTTTACTATGATTCACTTCGGTTATCCGGGAGTAGCGAGAGCTCGTTCCCCCCAGTCAGTGGCACGCGCAGTCTCGAGCAGTAAAAATTAGAAGTGTGAGTGGGGTGTTTTTTCACTCCACGTTACCGTTTGTGTATACTTTCTGTTATTTTTCAAGTTTTCTTCACTTTAATTTAATTTTTAATTTGGGTAAGTATTACTTGGGCAGTGCTCGCACTGTGTGCGTGCGTGTGTGTGTGTGAAATAACGTTATTTACCGGTGTTGTGATTATGCAAAGATCCAAAATAAGGCTAGGCGCTTTAACTTGAGATCATCGAATGCTGTGGTGCAGTTAAACCTCCGCACCACATCGGAAATAGTACTTGGTCCCCACTAATTCTTTTTTTCGCCAAGATAGAAAATAAAATGGAGTTCAGAAAGGGGGCCCACCGCATTAGCGCCCGAGTACAAGAGTGCCTCCCGAAGATCTTCCAGCCCCCCGCGGACCTCCTCCGTTTCCACTTTCCATCGTCCCTCCACACGTTAACCAACAATGCAAGTCGATTCCTTCACCCGTGCCAACAAAGCCATCCATTTGGACCGTCCGCATCAATCCCTAGATTGTGCGCCCGCGGGGTTTATCCCCCTGGCCCCAATTGAAGGGGGAAGTGAGTGAGGAATAATCAAGGGGACCGACCGTCCGGACGTTTTTTGCGAATCCCGCCCCGCAGCCGCTCCAGATTCCATCGGTTATTCCTCGCCGTGGATCTCCGCGCCCCCCTCCCTCCCACCTGCGCCGAGGCGGGGGTGTGGGCAAGGAGGAGAGGGGGGGGGGCGCACGATGCGTGTGGTGGAAGACGTCCGTGGTCCCTTTCAAGAGCCCGCCGGTCTATCCATCTTGTCAATCCTCCATCCCGTCTTTCCTTTGTTTTGAATAAACGTCCCGTGAGACGAGAGCGATTATTTATATGCGGTTGTGATTGTTTTTCATGCGATATTTTTTCGTCGTCCGCTCACCCCTCGAAAGTCCTGATCGGCCTTTTATGGTTCAGATCGTAACCCGCTTTGGATTTCATTTCATTTTTTTGATTCCTGCCCTTTCGAGTGAATCCGTATTCTCGTCACGCATTTATTTCTTAAGTGACGACTCGGTGACGGCACCACGAGTATTGTCATGTTTAACGACGATGTAAATCAAACGAGATGTACGTATACACGATGCAAATGTAATGTGAAAAATATTCGCAGCCATTCTCAGATTATGGAATGCATAAATGTAATATTCATTTCGTAGTAAGTCGTCGTTAAAGTTATTGCCTTAAAAATCTCTCTCGGCATATGTAAAGAATGAAATTCAAATCCACGGAGGAAGGTGCCCAAGCATATCCTACCAGGCGCCGGAATTGCATTCAACGGAGACATTTTCCCACGCGATATCCATTATTAGTATATAGAAAATGTGTAAGTTTTCTTAGATCTCAATGTCCCACGGGTTGGGACGATTCAAGAGATATGGAATGAATGTATAAAAGAACGGTATGATAAATTCATTAGGCCAACAGGGTTACAAATAGAAATAAGAATCCGATGCAGATGAGAATAGGACGGGTGCAGGCTTACTAGACAGTGCGGTGAGATAGAGAGGGTATTACCGGAATTGAATCGAATTACGATGAGGTCGCAGGGTTAGACATCATTCCCGAGGAACTACTTTAAGGTTTGGGGAAAAGTGGGAGGAAGAGAATATTTATGGGCCAACACGTAGCATTTATGAAAGATCATTTCTATTTTTATTTACGTATCAAAGCTAAAAGTCAGATGTAAAGGCCAAATTGCTGTGTTCGAATTAATGTGAAATTAAAAAAATAATTAAATTAAAAAGAGGACTTTGGCCAGATGATTTGGTTTGGTCAGTACTAGTTTCCATCCAAAAAAACAAAGAGGCAGCCGTATGGTGCCAACGGGGCGCTAACGGAACGGTGAGTTTGATTTCACGCGCTTCTAAGGTAGCATTCATGATTTGTACGTTTATTTGCCGACGGTTCCGTGGTTTTCCTTTATATTCGTAATCTTGAGGACAGAGCGGCTTTATCAGAGGACCTTAATGCTATACAACGCTGGTGCGACACTTGGAAATAAGAATTTAACTTCAAAACGTGCGTAGTGATGAATTTTTGGAAAAAGAGCAATACCCTCCCGAACGCCTACTGATCGGGGAATGAGTAGACTCAATTACTCGTAAATACCCAGGCGTTACTCTCACTCATGTCCTCTCCTGGGTAAAACCCATGCGAGGAATTTATGGAGAAGCTATAAAAAAATTGGGATTTATTAGAAGAGTACCAGGTAAATGTGATGAAAAGGTCAAAGAGAGATGTTATATTTCGCTGCTAGTAGTAGTTTTTAGGGGAGACGACCGAAAGCTAAGGTCATTTGCGCCATAGGGGATGGACAGGAAAGGAGGATGAAGGGTGGAGAGAAACCCGGCGTCGGCATTAGCCTACTCTTTACGAAAGGCGCCAAGGGGTCCGCAGTTTAACGTCCCATCCGACGGACGGCGTACTTACTCAAAGTGCCCTCCACAAAGCACCTCAAGTAGGGATCGAGATACCTCTGAAAAATATTCAACACCGCCGGGATTTGAACCCGCGCCCTCTGGTGGGAAGCCAGTACGTTAGCCCCCGCACCATCTCAATCGCTGCTTAGGCCTCATTAAGAATATACTGCTAGAATATGGTATCATCACCGTGTTGAATTGATTACCGAATTGGATCGCATGCAGTGTAGATGAGCTACGTTTGTAAAGCGTTGTTATGATAAACTTAAAAGCGTGTCCAAAATATCAGAGCAGCTAGGCTGGGAATCACTAACGAAGGTTGCAGATTAAACTAAAACTAAGGAAATTGCAGATTAAATCTCTTGTATAAATTGGAAGGATGTCACTTTAGCAGTTATGTTGAAAATATATCATTACCCCCATCGGACAACGGTTGGAGAGATCATCTAAATAAAATTAGAGAGATTAAGTGTAGAACAGATATATTTAAGATGCAATTTTTCCACGAAGGATAAGGGATCAGAATAACATTGTCCGACCTCTTTGGAGGTCATATTCTGGTCAAAATTAGTCTGGTGTGTATTCACCCCCTGCCACACACCCTTGCGGTGGCTTTCAGGGAACTAAAAAATCAAATATCTGTTGCAATTTTGTCATTGTTAATTCAAAGCTACCTTAAACGGTGGAAAACCATTATTAAAAATAATAATTAACCCAGAATGACGCGTTAAGTTCGATAACTTTCGTTCGGATAAAATCTATCAACGCAAATATAGGTTGTTGGTTCCACATCTACGAGTTACATCTACGTAATACCCTGAAAGCCACCGGGAAGGTTGTTGTGGCAGGGGGTGTATCCGCACCAGACATGTGCAGCATGCGTACAAAGTCACGCACCATGCATCAGAGACAAGTAAAGGAAAAAAGTCCACATGCAATGAACTGGCACAAACATACCGGACACAAGAAGAATGCCCATGAAATCACCGCAACGTTTAATAAAATAATTCAACAGGAGTAATATTTTTCCGCACAGGATGGTTTTGTTATTTAATAGGCAATATTTTTGCGAACTGGAAACTATAGTACTTCTACTTTTTCTATTTCTCATTCACTTCTATTTCACTTTTGAGCGAGAGCAGAGGTGTCTCCAGGGTGCACGTACTATTCTGAATAAGGAATAATTGAACAGATGCATTAGCATGCAAACTGGCGATTTATTTCGGGCTCTTCTTCCTCTCGGGGACAGGTTGGTAAATATGCACATTGGTCTGATTAGCAAATTACTTATCTTTATCATTTCGAAGATGGCATTGAAATAATCAACCCAGTCGTGCAAGCTAATCATTTCCCAAACATAACAGTTTCAGGCTTAACTTTGTGTTATTCTTTCATCATGAGGGTAAAAAAGAAACTTTGCATCTCCACATGAAGATTTAATACTTCACGCGAATACTGTGCATCGTCATGACCTGACGATGATGCGCAGCGTCGAAACCATGGTCGTTTTAAGTATTAAATCTTTATTGTGGAAGTGCAAAGTTTCTTTTTTTAAAATCATTAGTCGCTTTCTATTTTGTGAGTGGGAGGACGCTCGTACAACTAAGAGAAGCTCGAATCGACGAGGTTCATTGGCACCTCGTCGCCGCGGGATCAATTAGCATCAATTGGCACTGATTGCGAGAGCAACGGAAAGATGCCACACGCCAGCAAGTACGTATCGGCTCGGTCGGGGAAGAAATATCCCGAATTGGATCGCCTCACGTGTTTCACCGACCCCAGTGTCTCAAATATTCGAATCTTACCGTGAACACATCATCATAAGCCTCCTGACCATTGAGGTCTGCGCTGAACAGTCCCTATTAGCTATAAGATATTTTGTGGCCTTCGCACTGTCTAAAATCTTGTTTTCCCTTTATTACGTATAATATAGTATTTCAGTTCTTCATACTTTCTGCCTCTCATCATGCCCGACTATTCCGTTCCTCTTCCCCGGTTCTCGACTCGTGCTATGACGGCCTTTGACGACCCTCTCACTCAATAACTCCTCCATCCACATGTCTGCCTTCTTCAGATTTCCCCCAAACGATTTCCTCTCAGCTTTCACCGCACTTTAAATCCTAGTTGTTACTCTCCCTCTCCGTCCAAGTTATTTTCTGCATTCTTCTCCAAGCTCATTAGTCAAAGGTCAATAATCCACGCACCTTCATCATGTTGCCTCGAAGGCAAGGTGGCTGAAACACACGCACCATATGTACTGAAGTGAATGGAGTACGCATTAACTGACTTGGATGCAATGCATTGAAAACTGTATGGCACGAACATTCACACATTTGCACTTCTCTGCCATCCATGGCACGCCAACTTATTATTTGCCTTATTAAATCTGCATTTCCTCCCGATTCGAATGATAAGGTAACTTAAACGCTAGAGATCATTGTACTGACATTCATCCAAATCAATATAATACCCCAAAAGCCACTGGGAAGGTGTGTGGCAGGTGTTGTATCCACACCAGGCATGAACTTCAAACGAACAAATGAAACCACGTACCATGCATGAGAAATAGCCACAAAGAACAATTCTGCCTTGCGGATGAATTTGCAGCCACTTATCTGGTTGATATAATACATATATGGTTCATTATCAAAGGAAATATTCAATGGAGCATGAAATATCGCGGACCAATGCGGGAACAATAAAACATACCAAGGCAGAGAGTAACTTACGTTTCGGCCTAGTGTGTGACGGTGGGTATGGGGGCTAGAGCCACCATCTTGGTGTCTAAACGTCCCTACACTCAGTCCACGCATCCTGCTGTAATAGTAGTGTGCAGACTTTGGTTTTTCTACTTTGCTCACTGCGAACTGTTGAAATATGAACTGCGTTAGTAAATCCCATGAGCTGTGAAGTGCGATCTGTAACTAGATTTTGTACTCGCAAAAAACCACAAGCCAATTGTAACTCATACGTAACTTTGTGAAGTGTACGAGGAGACGGAATAATGAGTGAAGGCGGAGTGTGGCAGTGGTGCATTCAGTTTAAAAATGGCCACAACACCAATTGCTAACGACGAAGACCGCAGGGGTCGGTCTTGTCTTGTGACAGATGAATTGACGGTGAAAATCAACGAAAAAATTCGTGAAAACCGCCGATTTACCATTGCAGATTTCTCGCTAGACGTGATTTGCAACATTGCGCTTTGACAGTGACGCAGAATTACATGCTGACTTAAACAAGTGGTTTAATTGTAAGGCGGTAGATTTCTCCGGAGAAGGAATTGAAAAGCTTATTGTAACGCTATGTTAAATGCTACAATTTGAATGAAAACTGTGTAGAAAAATAGCTAAAGAATGTGCCTTTCAAATGTATATAATAAAACTGTCTTGCCACAAGGTTCATATTTTTATTTCACAACTTAAGTTACTTTGTGGGCCGTCATACATTAATTTTAATTTTGTTTATTTAAGTACCCTGTAAGCCACCACTAGGGTGTGTGGCAGGGGGTGAATACACACCAGACTAATTTTGATCTACCGCGGTCGAACAAAGTTATTCTGACCCCTTATCGTTCGTGGAAAAAAAGATTCCCTCCCATATATCCATGACTCCCTCGTGTCGATTGTCCTCGCTGCCACGAAGCAACTTATTCAAAAGAGAAAGGCTTCCAAATATTCACAATTCACATAGAAACGATTCCCAATGGTGGTCAACTAATTCCGAAGCCAAACGCGTGAGGAGTGTGGGCAAAAGAGGAGGAAACATTCACTTCGTACCGTGCGTGGCGTAAAGACGCTATGGGAACAATCCCGCATCTCGTCCCCCCTTACCACCCTGGCTAATGAAAAGCAAGCACAGCCTGGGAGGACAGGGGTGTACGGGGACACTCGCAAAAAGAGTTGAAAGGAAGACTTGGGCGAGTGGAGGTGGACTGCTGCCGACGAGTCGATGGTCCAAGGGGCTGCGACCCTAATGCGATGCGGGAATCTGGTTGAGAGCCGTGGAAACGGATCGCCCGGAATCCCCCGGGGTGAGTGCGTGCCCTTTGCCGCCCACCCTGCCCGCCTCCTCGGTCCAATTCTCTCTCTCTCCGCCCGAGAGCATAAAACCGCCCGACCCCATCCCCCCCCCCTCCCAAGAGCCATCAACCCCCGAGGAAGCCTGCGCCTGACGCCTTCGGAGGTGGGGCCAGGGTGTGGTGGGGTTTACGAGGAATCCGTGAGAGCGGGGGATAAAGGTCAAATCATTTCGGCGCGACGGCGGGAGACAATGTAGAGGACGGATAAGGCGGGGGTGGGGTGGGGGGGGTTGAGAGGTGTCATCAGCAATGGAGAGGGAGGGAGGGAGGGAAGAGCAGAAGCTGTCACCGGGGGATGTTCCTCGTCCGATGGGTGCGATTGGCTTTTGGAAAAAATGGAATGATAATCGACCTACCGCCTTGCCCAACGCCTTACCATGCAAAATGTAAAATGAGGGTCGTTCCCAACGGCAATCTCTGGATCAATAGTCTCTTGATTTCATTAAAATCGCATACATTTAAAAAATACTGAGTGAGCACTTCAAATGAGGAGGAAAACTTTATTAACAAACTTCTCTAAGATTAATATCGAGATCGTTGAAGAGCGATGATCGCACACAGGTTCCTTCTTTGGATTTCATTGACGCTGCAATGGATAATACATAATGTTGAGATGGTGTGACGTGGCCTAATTTCGAATATTATCTTTAATCTGGATGGGTATTCATGAGTATTTACCGACTTATTGTCACATAAACAGTTCATTGGGGATCGAGATGGTGCGGGGGCTAACGTACTGGCTTCCCACCCAGAGGGCGCGGGTTCAAATCCCGGCGGTGTTGAATATTTTTCAGTGGTATCTCGATCCCTACTTGAGGTGCTTTGTGGAGGGCACTTTGAGTGAGTACGCCATCCGTCGGATGGGACGTTAAACTGCGGACCCCTTGGCGCCTTTTGTAAAGAGTAGGCTGATGCCGACGCCGGGTTTCTCTCCACCCTTCATCCTTTCCTGTCCTTCCCCTATGGCGCAAATGACCTTAGCTGTCGGTCGCCTCCCCTCAAAACTACTCCAACAGTTCATTGCGCTAGTCGGGGGAATCAGACGGCAGAACCAAGTAAAAAAACATCAGAATCGCTTCGTTCGAAATATCTGTACTGCTCCTCGTTTCAGGACTAGTAACTGAAAAGTTAATGAATATTTGTAACACATATAACATTTATAATGTCGTTTCCTTTTTCGCTCGCTAATCTCTTCCCGCATGAAATAGTGGCGCCGAAATAGCACCTAGCGTAGTACAAGCCAAAACTCTCTCCAATCGTCTTTCATTGGATTGTGTGTGTGTCCCCCCCCTTTCATCATTGGTCCCTCTCCGCGGTGAGTGGGGTGCCTCATGAAATCTGCCGCAAGTATCACGGTTCCAATTCTGTCTCCGGCGTCACGGCACGGTTAGGGACCTCACTCTGTATGTCTTGTATCGGGTAATCGGCGGTTTCCCCTCCTTGCCCTCTAGATCAGCATGACCTGACTGGGTCAGGTGGTGCTCCCTAATATGGTGTCAGTTTTTGTCCCCTGTTATGTAATATGCGATCTTCTGCGGTGACTCGAATTGACACTACTTTTAAATGGGATTTATCTCTAACATCTTAGGTAGATCAGACCACAAAGATAAACTAAGGGAGATAGATTCCAGGACAGATAGGCACAAATACTCATTCTTTCCCCGAACAATCATAAATCGTAATAGTAAGAAACAGAAGTCACTTTAGAAATATTAAAAACATTGAATTTACAAGTCGGAGCAAAGTTAAACACTGCAAAGCTGTTAGGTATACTTTCAGGTGCATGTGTATGTAAGATGTAGATTGAGTGTTTGCATGTGCGTGGGGTGTAAGTGTTCATGCATGAATGTATGCCATGTTTTTTTTGTGGATATGTGATTTTGTGGTTATTGCATGCGGTTTTTTCTTTTCTAAATTACGGGTGGTGTCCTAGCACCCCCCGCCACACGCCCTTGCGGCGGTTTGCGGGGTATTAAGTAGATGTAGATGTAGAAAGAGGAAAATAATATAAGTCAAAATAGGGCAGGCAAACATGCAATTAAGACAATTATTACCGGTTAGTAATCTATCTCTCTTAGCCCTTGCCCACTCCTCCTCGTGCTTTCATCCCCTGCCTTGCACCTTTTTGGTGGATCGCGAGTTATTTACGTGGATTTAGATGGAAATGCGAATACTCTTTAAGTCTTAGCAACTGTCAGTGACCGGATTAGCCCAGAGAGACTCGAAGATAACTCGCAGGATTGCGGAGCGATTACTCTTCTGGAGATGAGTCGTCGCCTAAAAAATGGACGGGGATTACGTGTATCGTGTTTACGTTAAAGCTTGTCTTACTCATTAGAGACATTCAAAAACCAATTGACGCAGAAGTAATTTCCTCAGGATCAACTTATTGTTTTTTTCCGTGGCATACAGACTCGGTGATCATTTGTCGTTATTTTTATGAGAATAATTTCATAATCAATATATATGATTACTGACTGTTGCCACATACTATCGAACAACTTGCTCTTTGAAAATATTTAACAAACATGGCGTAATATTAATGAGTGACTTAAAAAATTTCCGAATGTGAGAAGCACTGCCATTTTGCAATAGCGTCTTAGCCACCGCAGAGGTCTCACGTGTGGCATTTTGGCTAATTTCGCGGATGAGTGCTCATCTCCCCTCCCCCAACCCCATCCCCCCCTCCGCCATTCGCCCTTCTCCAAAGACCGCAAACGCCGAATGCTTCCATCAAGTAAGTGTCACACCCGCCGCGAGCGGTCGCGGGGCGGCGGGGTGGGCGGACGGACCTTCCCTGCCTCCAAATCGCTCAATTTTTCCCGGAATGTCCCGTGGAGAGAGGGGGGAAACGGGGGTCCACTGGCCCCCCTCGTTATTTCTCACGTCCCGCCTTGTCCCCAGCCGCTGCATTACACCGTCCAATCACGGAGCTGCATCCGAGACGGGTGGGGCGGGTACTCCGCCATCCGGTGCATACGTGATTTCGCCGGAGCTCTCTCTCTCGAAGCGGGATTCGTGGAAGGCTTCCCCCCCCCCCCGTGAGTACCTTTTGAATTCAAATGCTTTCGCCGAAAAAAAGTAATTTGGAAGAACAAAGGGGCGAACGAACGGACGGGGAGGATGAGAAGGAGAGAGAGGGACGGGAAGTCCGGAGGGGTTGATCGGTGGCCCAAGGGATTCTGACGTGGATTTATTGTTTTAGTCGGGGGATTGATGCGAGGGGGATGATGAGGGGAGGGAGGGGGTAGGGGGAGGCAACGACTTGCGAAAAGTCCGATGCGAATTTAAAACAATGCATTTCCTTCAGGGACATCACTCTCTCTCTCTCTCTCAACCATGCACAGGAAGGATAAAAAAAAATTGAATCGATTATCACACTAATGCGCGCAATATTTCGCAAAAACGCTCGCCTTAAACGAGTCTACTTTATCCAGGGAGGAAATAAATTCCCGTTCCACTCCTTTCTTCCCTCGCTGCCTCATTGGTCTGCGTGGGAAGAGTGCTAATAGAAGGACGAAGGATCTTTCAAGGGTGCAGGGGGGGGGGAATCTATATTCCTGGCGAGACCATTGACTCGGATTATTTACAGGATAAGTAGGCAGTCAAGTGAACTCGCTTAGCAGAACGTCTTCACGCATTGACACGCTGCAGAGACAATCATTGCTGCGGGTGATTGTGACTCTGACTGGAATGTGCGCCGACTCCTTTTGTCTGGGGTAATTCGAAAAGACGGGATTTCTATGGCGTTCAGCGATCGCCGAGGTGGCCTATGTAACTCCCAATAGGGGTGTCAAAAGGAAGGGGGGGAGGGAGGTTGGGTTGAGGACTGATTAAAATGCACGTGGGAGGAGGAAAAGCATCGCAGCAATCAGCAAAGTCCTTTCTATCGGAATGCTCATCAGCTGCCTCGTCATATTCTCTTTTATGTTGACAACATCAAGAATTTCGCGCTGTAGTTGCAGGGGACTTGCTCCAAGACGGAAACAATGACCGAGATTTTCTAAAAATTGTCTCATGACTGGAGATGAATCATGGGTTTACGTATATGACCCAGGAATAAAAGCCCAGTCTTCCTATCAATCGGCTGAGGAGATGAAGGAGAATTAGACGTGGCAGCTGCTTACCATTCCGAAAAATAAACTGGCCACTTGTTTTGATATGTGATAGATATACGGGCAGAGAATCGGAACGGTGGCTAGCGTACTGGCTACCCACCCAGAGGGTCAGAGTTTGAAACCTGGAGGTGGCAGATTTTTTCCGGTGGTATCCCGTTTCCTACTTTAGATGCTTTATGATGAATACTTTGAGTGAATGCACCGTCCGTCGGATGGGACGTTAAACTGTGGACCACTTGGCGCATTTCATTCAGAGTAGGCTAATGCCGACGCCGGGTTTCTCTCCACCCTTCCACCTTTCTCATCCATCCCTAATGGGGCAAATTACCTCAGCTGTCGGTCACCTCACCTAAATCTACTACTACGTACTACTCGAGACGCTGGGATAAGTGTGTGAGGTCACAAAGGGAGTACTTCGAAGGGGACAAAGGTATCAATTACCCTATGTTGTCTATTATTCTGAAAATATTGCATGGCTGGATATTTTACGGACAGACCTCGTACTTTTGAACTACGTTCTTCAAGAGAGTTATGCCCTGGGTAAGGGATGAAAAAGGAATCTAATAAAATTTTAAGGTTTAGAAATCATGTCATTTCAATTGATTGTTTCGTGAGACCTCAAAATAATAGAGGAAACTTTGTGCAGCAATTAAATCACTCATTATATAAAATCCGCATAAAACCTTTCCGGGAGAGGAAAACAAGAAAGTGAAAGTCTTAAAAAAAATGCCTCCATCTCCATTAATCTATTCAATTAGTTCCATTAATTAGTTCCTTTTTGGAGAACTGGTTCACTCTCGTTCGTCCGATGATGGCCATGTGCGGGCTGGCCGGGAAAAAAAAGGAGAGGAGGGGCGCATTTTATTTTCGTCGCCGCGATCGATCGATGCTGTCAACGCCTTTGATTTATAATCGGGACAGTGACAAGGCCACCCACCACGCACCATACACCAGAGGCGAAGCTCAGAGAGAGAGAGAGGGTGCTCGCCGTGCATTTCGTCTCGATTTTCCCGAAAGTTACGACCCAACGCATGAGAGGTATTTATTTTTGCTGTACAGAGCGAATGTGTGTTTTGAATAGGAAAGTCACGCGATGCAAGGATCGATTAAAATAATTAGTTCTTCGCTTGGTTTATTGGTGAATGTCCGCGAGAAACAAGGATGGAGGAGTGAGCGAGTGTTTAATGCTCCGTTGGGCTATTCAAATAGCGGCTCTCGTCCTTGCTGATGAGGGTCTCACTGGTCCTAATAGCCGACTCTCAGACTATCTTAGAAAAGACTGCGTGGAATCTTTTGTGAACAAGGAATATAGCTGAAATTGGTATGCTATTTTTCTTCGCACTAAAATACGAGAATATTTCGTTAGTTGGAAAATTATCCACTAGTTTCAGTCCCATTGTGCGCGTATATATTTGCGATAATGACTGTATTAATCGTTTCAGTCGTTGCGCCGAGGAATCGTTCCGTCTACATCTACGTACTCGTAATTCCGCGCAGGTCGCCGCGGAGGGTGGCGGAGGGTGTTAGGTCACCACCACCCGTAAAATAGAAAAAAAACCTCATGCAAAGGCAAATGATGTTACCTCCTCACAAATATTATATTAGTTTTACCATGCACTCGATAAATTTTAATCACATGGAAGAAAGTACTTACATACCACAATATTCAATAGCAGGATAACATGATAGCAAAATCATGCCGTAGAACTATTAAAATTATGGGTATATTAAATTAAAAGAATAACATGCAGGAAGAAAGAGATAGGATATACAGAGTGGCAATTCTAACTATCTCCTAAGCGATCGATACACACATTGGTAGTGGCAAGCAGACATTCACAGCCCCAATGGCGAACGGCGAATTGAGGTGAACGTTGACACTAAACGGCCATGGTTTTGGGTCGAAAGTTTGGGGCACTCGAAACATTTGTTTGCGGCGAATCAAAACTCTTAGAAGTTCAGTCTTAAACATCGCTCAGAATAATAGAGTTTTTACCTACTTGTGAATACATTGCAAATAATGTGATTACATATAACTTGGAGTTTGGGTATTGGTGCATGAACAACAGTTAAGGAAGAGGATATTGACAAAAATATTTATGTTGATGTTCAAAATTTCATAATTTTAGTTTTCATTACACACGAATTTCATTCCTTCAAAACATTTCTAATTACAATTAGTCACATGGGTGTAGCACAAAATATCACGAAATTGGGTATTAAAAGTGTCGAAGTGAATTCTCTGTTATAAATATTTTCTTCTCTTTTATAAAGTTTGCATCCTGATCGATAATCAGAAGGGTTGTATCACGGTGGCGGTAGGCCCTAACTGTAAGTACTCGAAAGCAAACGATTTAAAAAAAATTATAGTTTTTAGTCTCCAGCTCAAAACTATTTACAGTATTCCATACACGTTTTGAACCACTGCTGCTACGAGCACGTGCTTTCGCTGAAGCAATTACTTCGATTAATTCCTTAAGTGAATCAAGACACTCTTTAATTGGAACTGACTTTATAGTTGCGCCTGGTGATGACGCAACGCAGTGAAATCTGGGATGCATCAAATTTTATTTTTAATGTCGATTTACAAAGTTTTATTTTGGCATTATTCATCATTGCTATATGGTTTAAACAGTTTCCTTGATTACTCTGTTAGTTCAGTACACTCTAGGTCATACAGGTCGTGAGCACCTATTAAAAACAATAATTGGGACTAGATTCTACCAATAGAATATTCCAACTCGGATCCGTATTGCTAACGGATGGACTAAAATTAAAGGAAATGGCGATATGGAATTGAATGGATGTACCCTTTGGAGTTGGCTCAGTCGGTATGCAGTTGCTCCATTCGTCAATGGTACTAGAGTTCAATAAGATGCCCAAGAGTTGCGCTTTCCTCAGAATTACTGGATACCTCAGTTCACCTTTTCCCTCAGTGAAGAAACAAGATTGTATCCGCTAAGTTGATGCTATTCATTAGATAATGAAAAACCTTTTTTTTGGACAGGAAAAAATACTCAAATTCACGTTTCCATTATTTGTAATGGGCTTTATTTTTTTCTTTCGAAAAAAAAACTCTTTTTAGCCGGGCCTTTAGGTTGGCTATTTCTGCGTCCAGGGATTTTCTCCAGCAAATCTATATAGCAGACACAATTGAGGAAGGATTTCACCGAGGCAAAAATCAGTGGACAATGTGACCTTGCCCAAAATGTAACACCCCCTCCTGCGCCCTCAGGGTCTTCTGGTGCAGACGGAAAAGGGAATCCTCGAAGACGCGGAGAGAGAAAATTTAAAGCCGTCCCTCTAATCCTCTTATCTCGCCCCCAGGTCTGGCCCAGTGTCTCCTCAACAATGCCATCCCAGAGGCAGGTGTCGGTGTGGCGGGCATGAGGCGGGGGGGAGCAGGGGCCCGGGGGGCGGATTCGACTGCCGCAGACCACCGCCTCGGAGTGGGGAGGCCCGAGGCGGCCGACGGCGGACCGTCCCCATGCGACAGGCTGGAGGAGGCCGTCGAGTCCGCAGAGAGGGCCACCATCATCGACTTCCCACCGAGGATTGCTGGGAAATGGGTTTCCGAAGGGTAAGCACCCACTCTCCCTTTCCCCTTGTGACCCTCCCCCCTGGTGTCTCAGGAGGGTGGGTCTCTCGCCCTGAAAGCCGCGCGCCACTTTCGTCGTGCAGTCACCCCCCCCCCATGCGGTCATTTTACGCGCAGAAGCATCGGGGAGTACTTTATTTGCGAGAAGTGTGAATGGTCGCACTGAGTTTGTTTCCCTAATGTTGTTTCCTGGTAACTGTGCGATGGGCAAAGGTTTCGGTTTCTCCGGAAGTCAATTTCCTTTATATTCTCGCCTAGCAATGGCACTAATTATTCCTTATATGTCGGAATTTCAAAATATTTTTCGTGAATGTTTATCCACGGGGCACGGAGAACCGTGCGTCTCTTTTCCGCCATTCCCATGTCATCCATTCCAGTAATTGTGGGACGCACTTAGTACGTTCATAACGATTTCAAACGAAACGAGCTGTTTTTAACTGTATTTCAGACATTAGATGGGACTTAAGGGTTAAAAAAACGTCTGAGCGTATTCAGATCTCAACCACGCACAAAACGCACAACCGTTTGACTTTTGTACGCTCATAATTTCCTTCCGCTCATTTGATGAATCCTAGTTTCTGTGACATGGACGGAATGCAATAGGGTACACTTTATGCTAAAATTACAATGCTATATTGCAGCACTGAATCTTTTCTAAGAAATGCAGTTCGGTGCGGGAGCATTTTCCAAAGCTGTTTCTATTTGTAGCGTGGAATCTCATGGCGATCCTCATTCCACCTTCGAAGATCGATCAAATCAAACCGCTTAAAGGCGTGGTTCGGTGAAGCAGCGTGACATTATAGTAATGACAAACACAGCTGGCACTGTCTGCTTTACGATCCAAGGGCTCGCTTCAACACTCTCCGTAATCATCTGGTGGGCAAATTAAAATAATATGTATTTGCTGACCATGTTAGTATACGTACACATCCAATTGAGAAGGGCGATGGAGGGATAGGAGGGTGGGGATTTTTGGGAAGGAGTGAGTATGTGTTTGGGGTCTACATCTCGACATAAATACCCTGCGATCCACCAAAAAGGTGCGTGGCAGGGGGTGCAAGCACCAGGTGGGAAGGGTAAGTGATAAGGGAGGGATGTGGGAGAGGAAGGGAAAATATTCTGTGAAAACAAATAACGTGCAAAGTCGTATGCATGCCGGAGGAAGATTTAATTCAAAACAAGGGTTAATTCACCCAATAGTTATTTCTAAAGTGAAAAAAGTGGATAAAAAAACCACAATTATATAGAGGACAGGCCTCCACCATATCTCCGCGATATCCTCTAAGTCATGGTTTGTGGTACGGGTGAAGTTTTTCCAAGAGGGCATTTGTCAGGAAGGAAGGGGGGGAGTAATGCGCATTGATTATTTGAGTTTTTAGAATGAAGGATGGAGAAGTAAAAATGAAAAATAGTAACTTTGTGATTCCACAGAAAATTTATTTCGATACGACCCGGGTTTCGACGTGCAACGTCATCTTCAGGTGAACTTCGAAACCTGGGTCTTATCGTGGAATCACGAAGTTACTATTTTTTCATTTCCAATATGATTCGATTCCATAAGGTTACGCCGGAAATCATCAATTACGGAGAAAGAGAATCCGAACTCATTATCCTCAGGATTCGTGCTTTATTTTCCCCCCTTTGAAGTCACTGGGACTACAAACAGATGTTCAAGCATTAACGTACGGCTTACAGTTCCAACTAGTACGCGTACCTAAATCTACGTGATCCACGTTAGTATATCGGAGGAGCTGCCAGTAGTGTTTACGATATGATTCAATTTGGAATAATGGCTACAAATTAGGCTCGCTTAGTTCAACTAGTGATCCACTACGTGCATTGGATTGTAACTGTGCCGTTAGCTTTTCGTTCACCGAGAAAACGTGACATTTCAGGGAGTGACAGCGGGAAATGCGGATTCGTATTGAAAGAAAAATGACATTTTGGGTAGAGAGTAATTACAGGAAGTATGACGTCATGCTGAAAATGCGCCAAACTGTTGAGCTTTTTAGACGAAAAATACCAATTACGGTTTTTATGCTCTATGTGCGTCGACTATGCGAAACTCAAATGGGTGAAATAACGGGAGGGGGGATGTGACGTGAGAGGGTGAGTTGATGCATTTGGCTGAAGGGTGGGGAGTATTATGAAATGAGGAAAAATCTTGTGAAGGAACATAACGATGAAGTCCTCATCTACATCTACTAGCCGCCGCAAGGGCGCGTGGCGGGGGGTGTTAGGACACCACCCGTAATTTAGAAAATAGCAAGTTAATTTCGACTCATGGCGAGTTAATTTCGACGAAAGTAAGTTTGCATTCATGAACGCTGTTCTAATCAAAATAAATACGTTACAACTTAAGTTGACATCGAATTAAGTCGAAGACCCCGGGGGGAAGTACGTGCGTTCACCTAGCACAAAGACGTATCATAGGTCCAGCATCTGGGCATTCTTGATAATTCAAACGTAACTATTTATTTTAAAACTTCACCTACGGCTTTAAGGAAATATGAACTGTAGAGTAAGATTCACATTTTCCAGATTAATGTGTCGGAAGAAATTCGATATAAAAAAACAACGGTAGATTTTTTTGCGAAATATTTTGCACCAAAAATGGTTTGTGCAAATTGCTTGAGTCGGCTTTTAAATACGAGCTATCCCTTACAATGAAAAACTATGCCTTCTTCTCCAATTAAACCAAAGTTTTTCGTCAGCATGCATGTGGATTTTCACGTTTTTTCAGGATCTTTTGTGGAATATTTTTCCATTCAAACACCCTTCCCTTCTCTGTTATCCCTTATCTATCCCAACTGCTGCTTGCATCTCCTGCCACAGACTTTGTTGGTGGATCGCGGGGTATTTATGTAGATGTAGATATAAAGCGAGTCATTGATCCAAATGTTGCCTTATGGTCAATACGGAAACTCAGAAAAATACATCTACATCTACATCTACATATTACAGAAAAATAAGTGAAACATTTCACGGAATGCCAACATCAATCATCATTCCTTCCCTGTTTCATGAGTTCTACAACGTTTCCGCGCTATTATTAAATATAAGAAGGGAGTATTCGGTGATTTAAAAAAAATGTATTATCCTCTTTTGTGCTCAGATAAAATAAAACAATAATTATCATCATTACTCCAACTTAATACGCTAACCGAATACATCATGTTTTTAAGGATCTAAGTGTAGAATAAAATAAATGAAAATCATTTTACTCGAGTAGCTACGCAATTTTTGGTAATAGCAGCTATTCTCATTCTTTGTTTTAGATACACTAAAATTACTTTCTTTAAGCTTTCAATTATATGATCGAATGATGGATATTGCCATGCACGGTGATCTGTGTCACAGCAACATGATTTCCAAAAAATAATCTCAGGTAAATGATATGTTAAATGAAAATGCAAGTGTCCACCAATACGTGTTTTACTCCTGACCGACTTCAATCCTATCGCCAAGATCCAAATGAAGACTTGAACTTTGGCTTTTGTAGGATTTATTAATTTTAATTGTATTTTTTGAGGAAACATGAAATTCATAAAATCGGTTTCGTCTTTTACTCAAAGACCTGGCAATAATTATTTTTCTATTACATTAAACATGGTCCAATAAATAAATTCCAATTGGTTTTGAATAAATACAGTTACTATTGGTCTAATACATTCTTTTTGAACTCCCTAGTCAGGTCAAACAGAAAAAATCCCGAGCTACCGTCGACCATTGTAAACGAGTCACCTATTTTCAGAGTATGTATCTACAAAAATGCGAGAAAGTTAGTGTTCCAAATCAAGATTAATGAGCAAGAGAGCTTTAAAGAACAGGTAATTGGTCCATGTACTCCATAAATCGACAACTAACTTATTTCCCTTGAAGCACATTTCTGACTCGGGATCAATAACACTCGTCCGTTAAAAGTTTCCCATCGATTCATTTCATTCTTCGGATTCATGGAGTAGTTCGAGAGTAAAATTTAGTTTATTTCCCCTTTAATATTTACGTGTACTTGGTTTCGTCGAAATTTGTTAAAATTTAGGGAATACGAAAGCAGAGAGAATCCACGTGGTGTGGCGAAAGTCGCCAAAAATTGAATCGGGATTCGAGAGTATTTCCATTCACGCTGCCTGTATCGTCCGATTTCTTCCCTTCTTTCACTCTTCTGGGAAACGGGCCTCTTTCTTTCTTTTTTTTCTCCATAAAACTTTCGTCACTCCCCTTCCGGAGTTGACTCGCTCCGTGTCGTCCCACGGAGCCGCCGGATTTCAACCCTTTTCCCTCGGCGAAAACGTCCGCTCCGTCCCTTTTCAGAAGTTTCCCCCCGCTCCGCCATCACGGAAACCCCCCGGCCTCCCTCCTCCTCTTCCTCGAAGCGCTCCGCTCGTAAATCTTTCGACATCCACATACCACGCGAAAGATCCGGATGCTCGAGGAATTGAAAAGAAATGAAGCCTGCCTCCTTTCTTTTTTCTTTGTCGTCTTGGCTTCCCTTAAGAGTCCCTCTCCTTCGCCGTTCCCTCCACAACTCTGGAATACGTCCTCCGCCCCTCTAGTCCCGAGACTACGTGGATCTCATCCGAGCGATCGTCGTGCCCCTCCCCCCCCTCCAATCCCACGCATCCTCCCCCGACCCCTAAGACGGAAGAGTCCACGGCAAAGGAACGAACGCTCCGAGGCAGTGGCATCTTCCACTCCCGCGGGAAGGGCCAAACGAGGAGTCGGGGCAATTTTCGTTCGGTGGGGGGGGGGGGTCGCGAGAGAGGGAATCTCAACTCGAAGAGAATCCATCCCTCAGAACGGATGCGGAGACACTTCGTCGTTCTCACTCAGGCCGAGGCATCGCCCGCCAGGCGGCGCCGAAAATCCTTCGAATTCCTCGCCCTCCCCGGAGTGCCATAATGAATTGGGAGCTTAGGAGAAAAAGATAAGAGTCCTCATGAACAGAGATCGTTGATTTTTCCGTCAAGCAGAGCACGTAAGTTCGATCCCAGGGTACATCTCCTTCTATTGGTACGTAGTACTTAAACTGTACACGTAATGGCATTTTGACGGCGACTACGACGAAGCATTTTGACCAGCAACATCGAGTAGTCGGAATCTTTAACTACATTATTCACATAACCTATCATTCAATCAGCCCCGGTACTTATTGAACTGGATATTATTTTTGGGATTCGCAAGGTATAATTTACATCGGCTGCCTTGAAAAGGGAAAATCTATCAATAGCGACTATTACATTGAGTTGTTGGTGCTTTTGAAAGACGAAATCGCAGAAAACACTACCACACATGAAGAAGAAAAAAATTATCTTTCATGGAGACAATGCACCACAGTGCCACAAATCAATGAAAACAATGGTCAAATTGAACGAGTGGGGCTTCAATCTGCTTCCTCACCCACCATATGTACTCTCCAGATGTAGCCCCCAGCGACTACTACTGGCTGTTTGATGTGATCTCAAAAAGATGCTCCAATGGAAAAAGATTTGGAATTTCGAATGAGGAAGTCATCGCTGCAACTGAGGCTTATTTTGAGAGGACAAGTGTACAAATCGTTGTACAAACATGGCATCGAAAAGTTAGAAAAGCGTCGGAATGATTGCATATAGCTCTTGAAGGTGATTATGTTGATGAATAAAAATGAATTTTGCAAAACAAATGTTGCCTTCTTAGCTAGTCCCGGGACTTATTGAACGATGGGTTAATATGCAAAGAGAAGCCTTCAAATTCCACATCCGTAATCATTAATCAATTTGTTCGCTTTAGATTACTGTGTGGAATGAGTGGACCCGTATTTGTGCTTTGGGTTCGAGTTTCCACGCGGGCATGGTCGTTCTATTGCCAAGAGAGGAATTTTTCATGATTATATGTATTGTTTAGTCTCCTCCTCCGCCTTCAAATGCTAATTCGTGTTAATTTTAAACGGACCTGAAAAAAATCATTGGAAGTCTCATACTAAATCGATTGACTCAAATGCGACCGCCTGAAACAGTGCAAATTGCCAAAGGGTTAGATTGATGTTACGTCGGCCACTCGCCTCGTAGCGAGGGCGACTGAGAGATCAGTAGCCTCAGCAGATAGAGAGAGAGAGGCGTTTTTTAAGTGCAGAAGGGAAGGAATTTTTTTGTGGGGGATGGGAGTCAAAGACGTTCGGGGTAGACGTAGTTTTTGAGGAGAAGGAATGAGAGGAAGGGGGTTGCATGGCGGTGGAAAGGGAGAGGATGATCCACCCCGGAGACAAAACCCCAAAGGGGAGCTGACAAAGAAATCCCCCCCCTCCCACGGAAACTCCCTCCTTCCCCAGTCCCCCCCTCGCTCTCTCCCGGCGGGGAGACGGAGCGTGCGTATTAAGATTCCCCGCGAGATGCCGGGGGAAATATCTCTCGGCTTGGCAGTCTCCGTGACGGGGGTGGGCGATAGATAAGTGGGGGAAGGAAGACTGTGGGTAATGCAATTGAAAGAAACGCGGCGAGGGGGAGGCGTCAAGGAAAGGGTGGTCGACTCTTCGGAGTCTTGGACGCCCAGCCAACGTCTTCACTCTCCCTACCCCTTCTCTCTCTTCATTCACGATGAAAACGTGCTCGTGTCCCTGTCACGCAATCTCGAGAGACTGGCTCGGGAGCTGCATATTTCCATCGGTTAATGGCGTCAATCACTGGGCACTTAAACTTGCGCCGGCTACTTCGCTCGATATTGTAGAGGTTTGAAAAACTTTTAGATAGACCAACTCGACTTTTTATATTCCGTATTGCAAAGCGTGTTCAATACGTGAGGATGTCGTTTTTAAGTAATTACAACGGCAGTGTGTTGGAAACTATTGATTGAGAACTGAACATGTCAAAGTTGTCAGCAGGTTGGGTTCCACCGCTACAAACTCCATTTCAGAAGCACACGGCAATCAAAGCAATGTGGCTTTGAAATTTCGACACATCCACCCTATTCTCCCGATCTCGCACCAAGCAAATTTTTCTTATTACCAGAAACCAAAATAAATTGCGGGGCCGGAGGTCTGACAACACAAATGACGTCATTAAATGGGTGAAACAATGTTTTGCGATTTAATCTGCTGAGTTCTACAATGAACGCCTTTGAATAGTTAAGGAATGCCCGGAGAAATGTATAACTCTGGATAAAGACTATGTAGAAAATTTTTAAGAATAAAAATTGTTTCTATCACGATTCATTTTGAGTAATAATTAAAAGTTTACGATATCCCCTCGCACAAAGGACATCTGGCGGGTAAGTAGTTTGCTGAGAAAGGCTACATATATCATGAAATTTCAAATAAAATAATAATATTTAAATTAAGATGATTGATTTATTTATTTATATGCATATATTTCCTGCCAGCCACCGCCAGGGTGCATGGCAGGGGGTGAATACACACCAGAATAATTTACCCGAATATGATTCTACCGCGGTCGAACAATACTGTTCTAATCCCCTAACGTTCGTGAAAGAAAATACATCTTAAATCTATCCGTTCTACACTTGATCTCTATAATTTTATTGACATGATGCCTCCTCCTACCGTACCGAACCGAGATGACTGAATGAATGAATATATTCATACACATACGTGTAAGTAAGTTTGTTTTGAGATGTATGGCATCTGTTGCGAGTTGTGCCTTGTAGAGTTGAGCGAGAACGATCAAGCAATAGTTGTTGCTAATACTTCCTACTACTGTTGATACTTCATTAAGTTGTATTTCGACACGAGACGACATAATTCGCGGCGGAAACTGTTCGACCACCCTTGAGGAAGTTACTCATTTTGCGGCCGTCTTCGCTTAAAAAAAAAGAAACAAGCAAACCTCCCAACATGCAGCAGACCAAAATAAGAATGAAGATATCGATCAAGAGAGAGACACTCGGCGACGGCGGCGAGATGCATGGGATGGTCCACTCCCGCTCAGATCGGATTGAATGGCGCGAGAAGTATCGCCTCAGCGTCGCCAACCTCTCCTCCCCCGGCACAACGCTCCCTCTCCGTCATCGCCACTCACTCTCCACAGGAGCCGTTATTCCGGCAGAGGAAACCACGGGATTGGATTTGTAAGACGGGATTCGGTCGGTAGGACGAGAACACCCGAGTCCGTTTCCTCAGCGCGAAGGAAATTACGCAAAACGCTACTTTGCCGACCTGCTCTTCATTGATGGGGCGAGGGCAGAATCAAATATTCCAGGGCGTCTTCATTTCCGAACCCCGGGGAGAGAGTGCCTCGAGTCAGCGAGACGAGAGTTGGTGTGGACGGTGCCATCAGTCCGGCAAAATAGGCCATGATTTCTTCTTTTTGGAGGGTGTAATTCTAGGATTACCATCGCTTTTTGATAGTTTTTCACAGAATATCTTTCCCTTTTCCCTTCCTCTCCCAATATCCTTCCCTAATCATTTAGCCTTCCCATCTGGTGCTCGCATCACCTGCCACACACCTTATTGGTAGATCGCGGGGTATTAATGTCCATGTGAACAACCTTAAAACAGTGCGGTCGACCATCAACTGCTCGATAGTGGAGGCGGCAGTGAGTAGGTAATCGGGACTGAGTGTCCCGGATTCAAATCCCCGAGGTACTACTGGAGTGGCCCATTGAAATCGAAGGGCTTAGATTGTGGAGTTACAAGGACAAGGAAGAGCAACTAACTTGCCATCCTACCCTTATACCGAGTGAATTTCACACAACTTCAAGCTCGCTTTATTTTTTGGGGGGATAGAGTGATACCAATCTACGTCTATCACCCTGCTTCAATGACCACGTTTCCGCGCCGTACATAGCTACGCTCCATATCAAAGTTTTTACGAGTCTTTTCTTAATATCCTTACTTAACGTCCCTGTCATCAACTCCCTCCTCCTTGTGAAAGCCTCTTTGCCTAGTGCAATTCTTCTCCTTACGTCCCTACTACTTTGCCCATTTTCATCCAAAACACACTTCCCAGGTTCGTAACCTGTTCCACCTGCTTAATTTGACGGATTACTTTTAAAATATTTAATTGAGCGCTGTCTGTCTCTAAAATCGCATAACCTATATTCAATTTCCATTTGTTCTCACCAATTTTCATTCCTATTTCCAGTTCTTACCATGCATCTTAAATCATTTTAACCGTTTGCATGTTGGGAAGCGCGATTGATGACGCACACCGCTCTCTTACTCCTCATCCTACCGCTTTTTCCTTCAGCTCGTTCATTAATTCTACCAATTTCACTCTATTCAACAATCTACTACTGAGGTGATTATAAGGGTCTCAGAACTTGAAGTATTAAATGATTACTTGGGTCACATATGCGTGTAAGGCGTGGGAGACGTTCAGGGAAATAAGTCGACAGTGCCATCCCTAAATAGCAACGAACAAAAACTTACATCAGTTTAGAAAAAGCTAGTACATTAAACCACTAGTTTCATAGCTCTTTTAATAACCGTTCCCAGGAAAAATTGGAGACGCTACCTGATCACTTCCTTGACCTTATATCTGAAATTGTAATAACTTCTTTTGGAATCGAACGTCAACTTAAACACATCAGTCCGAATATATCACCAAGCCCTGATCAAATCCCTGCTCACATATGCAAACCGATGGCCTCAGAAATAGCTCCTTATATGGAAATAATATTTAATAAATTCCTAAATGATCGCGCAGTACCCAAAGACTGGAAAGTAGCCAATGTCACTCCCATATTTAAAAATGGCGTCAGAGAAGATCCGTGTACTTACCGACCCATCCCTCTCACATCTACCTCATGCAAAATTTTAGAACTCACAATTGTAAATTCAATCATGAAATATTTCGATTCTCAGAATGTACTTGCAAAAAATCAACACGGTTTCCGAAAGGGTGGAACTTGCGAGACCCAGCTGGCACTTTTCGTTCGTGATATTTTGGTCTCGGGAGAAGACAACGTTCAGGTCGATGCTATACATATTTCTAGATTTTAAAGAGGAATTCGGCAAAGTCCTTGCTATTGCTCTAAAAGTTGGGAAGCTGCGGGATTGATAAATGTGTAATGGACTGGATTATTAACTTTGTAACAGGCCGCAAGTAAAGGGTCGTAATAGATGGAGTATCATCGGACACAGTGAGCAAGCAAGTGCCTTCGGTCCGCTATTGTTCCTTTTATATGTATATTAATGACGTCGGCTCTTAGGTTTCCAGTAAACTTCGTCAATTTGAGGACAATGCAATGATAAATAGGGAAATATCCAGTCATGAAGAAGGGGTAACATTATCTAATAACCTGAATGTAATTCGAAAGTGGTGCGAGACATTAGGAGCTAAAATTAAAGTTGTACAGGTATAAATGTGTTTCGATAAGTTTTTTAAGGAATTTCTCCCTAAAACACCTGCACCTTACAGGAAACCAACATAATAAACGTAGAATCTGTGTCAAATACTTGGGTGTAACGATAACTACGGATATGTCCTGAGGAAAACACATTCGTGAAATTTGCGGAATAGCTAATAAAAATTTAGGATTCATAAAAATAATACTTGGGAATCGTAATGAAAGGGTCAAAAAGCTTTGTTATTTCACTTAAGTTAGGCCTTCACCTTTAGTATGCCTCGGATTTACGGGATCCCCTTGAATTAGGCTTCATTTTTAATTAGATTAAGTGCAGCGTTGAGCAGCTTGGTTTGTGAAAAGTTGTCATGGACAACGTACATGTGCCACGACACTATTGGAAGAATTCTAATTGGAGCCACCGGTTGACCGTAGGTTGAAATACAGGTTAAAATTACTGCGTACATTTAAAGCAAGTTAGTTATCTGAGGATGTCGAAGGCATATTACAGGCCCCGACTTACTATGGTAGATCAGATGACATTCGTAAACTCAGGAATATTGACAGTAGAACGGATACATAATAATATCGTTTTTTCCCCGTACCATTAGCGATCAAAATACATATGACAGCAATCGCGTAGGAGAACTTAAGCATTGGACATGTACTTACTTTTTCGATACCCTGCATGCTATTTTTATATTTAATAGACCCATCTTTTTGACAGTTGTACCATATGAGTTGAATATATGTATCATTTTATTGAATATTGTTGCATATAATACTTTCTTTGGTGAGATCAACTTTGATCCAGGACGTGATCAAACTAATATTCGTATAGAGGTGCCATGAATGATATTATGCGGGAATGGCTGGTGATCTAACACCCCCTGCCATATGCCCTTGCGGCGACTTACGGGGTATGGCGTAGGTGTAGGTGATGAAGGTGAAAAGCCGATTCTTTTTTCCAAAGTTGAAATGGAACAAATGACAATTTCAACGTCAACGCATACCCGGATGTTCCTTCAATGCGAATATCTGACATAATTATTCCCAAAACCAAGCGAAATTATAAATACTTAATATGCAATGATTTCGCAAGGCTGTGAAATATGCTTATTTTTATGTGTTTTGATAGCAATTAGATCAAAAATCATTCGACAAATACGACTCGCTTTCAGTCACTGCTAATTCGTTAACATGATGGAAAGACGCATTCTCTTAACTTCTTCCAACTTGAATAAATTAATCACTTTAGACCGTCTGTGTCCACTTTCGCACGAGCAACTCTTTCGCGTCACAATACCTTTCTTTTTAAACCGCTCAAGTCGTTTAATTTTGCGGACAAGTAACCAAAGGGGAATTTATGTGAAATGAAACGCATGCGCGCCGACTCATGTGCTTTCCCCAAGATCTCAGACCCTTGATCTGGGACGCATCTTCCAGAACAGCGTCCACTAACTGTCCAGGAATAAATAATGGAGTAATTTGCATCACGTGGCAGCGATCCGCGACGCAGAGTGCCAAAGAATAGCTGAGATTAATCCTCATCCTTCGTCGCAATGTATACTTTTCGCCAAAGGATCACGCTTATCGCTCCTCTCTTGTTTGCGCGGGGAATTATGCGCACCCGCCCCACCCAGCCGGCCACCGAGGGGGTTATCCACCGTGGCGAGGACAGCCTCTCATTTATAGGCGTTCCTGCTCCTTGAATTTCAATGCACCCGCGACGCATGGAGAAGGGGAATTACTTAATGATGGGGATAGGCGATCTCACTCTGTAGAAGGCTTAAGGATGCTGCATTGATTAAAATGGCCAGATAGGGCAGTCCATTTCGTCAGCTTGGCACTGAAAAGTACGCGTTATTTCTCACGCCTCTCAAGAAACGCACGTTTTCCTGTGCGTGTGTCCAGCATACTGGACACGGCGCCTACCACTTACTGGAACTCCGCGCTAACTGCGGAGTTTCCAGGAAATATGTTGTGTCAACGATCAGTCGTTATAAGAGTTATCAACTATCATTCGGATAGTTGTTCGACGATCGTTAAGGACAAGGGACCGCACACGATCAATGTTGTCGTCGACGAGGGTCGTCGAGGCCTTGAATCATCCTTGGCGTCTTGTAGGCCGTCTTTTAAACGCTTAATCTACTTGAAAACGGATGTTTTCTTCAGAGCATTATCACCGTTAAAAGCTGTCAACATTTCAGTAATTTCTTGATAACTTTTACCGAACTTTGCCAAAAACATGATGTTGATTCGTCGCGCCGTGATATCGTCAATTTTAATTCTCGATAAACAGTAAAAACAAGGACAACAGAAACTAACACCCTGCTGCACCCCCTGCCACACACCTTTTTGGTGGCTTGCAGGGTATTGATGTAGATGTAACATATCTGGCACCATACGCACAGCTCGACGATCCGCCAAGCACAGACGCAGGCTCATTGGGCCTCAGGCAACCAGCGTCGCTAGTGGGCGGGGCTGTAGTCCGAGTCATGGCCACCAGATTGCACCAGTTCGCTTATTTATTGGGCAGATCTCGTACATCAAAGTGCTCCAGAGTTGAAGTGGTATGGTGGAAGAACATTCCTAATCAAGCGCTTAGGGGCAAAACAAATTGCGACTCGAAACACTCTATGAAAGGAAAGGTGAAAAAATCTTTGCTGTTGATAAATTTTTGCGATTATTTTGAGGAGGATTACCTGAATCTGAGGAATGGGCGCATCTAAAAGCGTAATTAAGCTGCCTGTAAACTAATCGCATTTTCAAACGGCCATCGGCTAAAAATTTAAGTTGAACCTATGAGAATATGATACCATCGCAAACCAAGGAATAAACTTTGTTTGTGGCTTTCGAAGTCCCTTTTATATATTTCCCCAACTTTCTATTAACTACACCCGGTTCTCTGGACTCATTCATCAAATCCTTCTCTGTATATTGCAGTAACTATTCCGATATATTTCATTAATGTTTCTGCTTGTCTAATGAGTTGATGATCGCAGGAGTCGAATAGCTAGTCTATCCTTTAATCCTACCCTGTTACAGGTATTGCCTCATGGATTTTGCGAAAGCGTTCGACAGAGTAGTTTGGAGAAAGCTGATGATATTTATTGCGGAGTAAAGGAGTGATTTGGAGGGACAAGGGACTTATTGGGCAACTACATATGAATTATGCGCTACAGGCAGGGTAGCGGGACGGGCAGTGGTGCAGACAGGGGAGGGGGGGGGAGACAGGGTTATTTGCTTTCGCCTGTACTTCTTAAGTCATGACTGAGGAAACGGAGACTTCTGTTAAGCGGGTGATTAAATACTTTACAAGTATCGCTCAAACAAGTTTACCGTATAATTTCAGGCGTAACTTTGTGAAAACTATGCTTATTGGAAAGAAATAATAATTAGCAATTGTGGTTTCCACTATAGTATTTTTATTCACACTTCCCGAGTCGTGTGAATAATAATAATACAGTGGAAATCAGAATAGTTATTTATCATTTCTCTCCAAAACAATATTTAACCAACATCCAAATGAATGGCAGTTATTATTAAGTTATTCACTGCAACAATGCGAGAAATATGATATGGAGAATAATCAAAAGAAAGGCCAAACAATTAAGATACTCCTCTAAATCTGCACGATACCACGCAAGCCGCCGCAAGGGCGTGTGGCGAAGGGTGTTAGGTCACCAGCCATGCATGTGCATTGTGCAGCGGTCAGTTCTTCTAGTAGGAATTTGTGCTTTTTCCCAAAAAACACAAACTTATAGAATCACCGATGCTGCATTTTCTTTCGTTGTAATATTTACAACTTATAGATTGTAGAAAAAGCAGCTCAAAACTTGTCTGTTCGAAGGAAGTGTGGCTCCAACGATTTGATTGGAAATGTAGCCGACAAGAGTGACATAAAAATCTTTTCTTAACTTGTGTTCCGAACGACCTGAAGAAGTTGATGCCATTTTACAAGTCCAGGGAGAACACTTCATAAAAATCACCTTATACCAGCAGCGCGAACAGTTCTGAAACGATCAGTAAAACATCAATTATCATGCTTGGTTTAAAATTAAAAAAAACAAAACAAAAAAATAATGGTATGAATTTATCTTTTATGATACACCACTTGACATAATTCATACGGCTAATATTTAGTGATCTTTTATGCTAACTAGGGAATAGAAAATCATATGCTGTGGAAAAAAATGTATGTTACACTCCGATTCGCATTCATGTCCTGTACTAATTGATTTTTCAAAACTGACGAAATAATAAGTGACAAAGCAAATCTTCCAGGAAATAAAATTTTAAAAAAATATATGAAAAGATGACTTACTGAGCGAAAATTTCAAAAATCCGTGGTCGATGAAGGTCGCCTCGCAGTCATTCGATTGGGCAAAAATTTTGCACCTATCATTTTTTTATTGATTAAAACAAAATAGGCGGGTAGGGGCTTAACTTTTAGAAAGTTGAAAAATAAGGGCCACCCTAATGTACCATCAATACTCAAATACTCAAGAAGGCTTTCATCAACATTGAAATAAAAATGACATCACTAAAAATATGTAGTAATCATATCAAGAGCGGGCGGGCGAAAGATGTATTTGCCGTCTAAGGATATTGATGACAGGTTCGCCAAGAAAAGATTGGTGGGGATGTCAATATAGAGCGTTGTGCCTCGTGGATTCGAAATCTTGCCTTCGAGGCCAAAATATGAGTGTTAATAATTGGAGGCTTTTGAGATGTAGGCCTGCAGAAGGGTGAAAGCGGGAGAGAGAGAGATAGGAATACCAACGCCGAAGTTTTAAATGTGATGAAGGGAGACAAGAAGAGGCTGTTACGCTAACTCCGAATGCTGCGGAAGAGTGTGGGCGACGGGAATAATGAAGGGGCAGAGAGGAGTGGAAGGGGAGGGGGGGCGCGATGGAAGGGGCAAGCGGGGAAGAGCAAGGAAGAAATTGGGCTCTATTGGATTAAGAAATTTGAAGATCTACATCTTCACACACAGCGTCACATCGACATTCTTTAGCCAGTATAACTAGCTCATAATATTGGGCTATGTGCACAGTGACCTCAGCCATCGACCACGCAAAAACATAATACTCTTTAACTAATTAGAAGGACAAGTGAAAGAAATAAAGAACTCAAGAAGGAAATAATAGTAAGGCGAACAAGTAAGGCCACAAGATACGCCGTAGTACATTATAGCTTGTAATGGATAGCAGCAATATCTAACCTTAATTTTCATTTTATTTAATCGAATTGTCTTAAGGTTTAATTTTTAATGATAATCATAGGCATCCCTATTTTATCAATTTCTCTGGGGACATAATTCCACCATGGACGGCTATATTCGACTCATTTTCCTCTTCTCTCTCGTTCCCCGCTTATCCCAAGTCAGATCGGTCTTTGAAGTACTCAAAATACACTCCGAAATGGCTTCTTTATTTGTATTTTGTACCATTCACATTCGTAGCAGTAGCTTTTATGGGAGGCGACCGACAACTGAGGTCATTTCCGCCATTAGGGATGGACAGGAAAGGATGAAGAGCGGAGAGAAACCCGGCGTCGGCATTAGCCTAATCTTGTCGAAAGGCGCCAAGGGGTCCTAAATTTAACGTCCCATCCGACGGACGTCGTACTCACTCAAAGTTCTCTCCACAAAGCACCTCGAGTAGGGATTCCACTGAAAAAATATTTGTTGTCTCCGGGATTTGAACCCGGACCGTCTCGGTTAGAAGCCTGTACTTCATGGCTGCGTAGATTTTCGCGGCGGTGGCTTGAAGAATTCTGCATGTCCGGGTTTTCACCGCGTTGTTGTTTGAAGCCGACAACAGTTTCGCCGAAGTTTCATCCGGCGTCTTCAGGTCGAAGAGCCGGCGTCTTCAGGTCATCTTCGACCTGAAGACGCCGGATGAAACTTCGGCGAAACTGTTGTCGGCTTCAAACAACAACGCGGTGAAAACCCGGACATGCAGAATTCTCCTGTACTTCATATTCGCTAATGTGGAATCATATTACATTTATTTTTCTTTAACCTCCCAGCGTGAGAGTGCCAATGAAATTAACGCGTCAGAGTCACCACTAAGTGCACTAATGCGCTTTTACGATCCCATGGCAGACTCTAACTAGCCTCCCAACTTATTCAAACTGGTATGCTGGCATTGCCACGAGCGTACAAAGCAGGAGACGGGATCTCGAGAGTCGATGAGGGAACGGCGTTCGGTTTCCCCGCCCGCTCCGCCGAGCGGCCGCGCGCGTCTGTTCCTCCCCTCGGAGCGGAGCCTTGAAAGGGACGCCTTCAACGGCTTCGGGTCTCTCCTCCTGGAGACGGACCAGGCGGAGCGAGATCCGATCTGGCAGCTCGCTCGCTCGCCCCCGCTCGCGCAGGCCTCACCCCATGGCGATGAGCGCTCCCAAGGGGAGCCCATCGCTGCGGTCGCCTCCTCCCGGCTCTTAAAAACCGATAAACTGATACGCTCAACAAATCATTCGGCGGATTCAAATGATCCGTCGAAGGAACCTCAATGAACTAGTCCCGTATCCTGGCTGGCCGCTCGAGAATGCTGTCAGTTACCGGAAATTTGTCGTAATGGTAATTATAATAATACTCGAAAGTGAGGCATTTGACGGGAAAGAACATTATCTTACCATGAGAGTCGTGGTAGATCGATAAACAAGGGTATGAACTGGGTGTTAAAAGTTTCGCCAAATAGCTTAGATCAAGCACAGGTGAAAAAAATTTAATTATCTGCTTTAACACGCAATAGAGTCCATCATTCCTGATTCTGTGATAATGTGCTCATGCTTTTGACGATGACAACCGTTTTCAATTAGAATATTTTCAATATGATACGCCTTGTTCAATAATATTCTTTATTTTTCCTCAATATGTTTCATCTTTTTTCTCTTACCCTTCCTTTAATGAAATTTCTTGGTTCAAGCGTCAACACACGTGAAATGATTCAAGGAAAACATTATACATGGTGGAGCTGATTTGATGGGGGAATTGTAAAAAAACCGACCAAGCTAATTTAAAATGGTTTTTATTTCTGAAAACTCAAAGTACAATGCCATTTACTTTTCATTAGGTTTTGAAAATTATTTCATCCAGGAAGGGAAAAACTTTCCCAGTGACCTTGGTGACCGTTGCACGTGTGGAGTCGTTCGAAAAAGTTATCGAAAACTCTTTCTTCTCAGCATATCCTGCGTTATTCCAGCGATGACATCTGTGATTGCCTCCTTAAGAGCATCCAAGGTCCTTGATCGAACTTTGTAAACCCCAGCTTTGAGATAACCTCAAAGATAAAAATCACATGGGCTCAAATCTGGGGAGCGATGGGACCATGGAACATCTCCTCGTAAGGAGATCAGGCGGGAGGAATGAGAATGGGGGACGAAAGATTACCTAAGAGATACTGTAAGCGGTACGAGAGGGGAGGATTCCGAGAAAGCTAGTTAAGAGGGAGGAAAAGATTGAAATTTTGGATGGAATTAGGGGAGATAGAAAGAATACAAACCTAATGAATGAGTTATTGTAATATGTATTATGAGGATTGGGAACTTTCTGTGCCACATCATTTTTGGTTTGCGAAGAGTGTGTGTGTGCGCGCGCCTGCCTGTGTGCGTGTGTGTGTGTGTAGTGCCAGGATTCATCAAGAACCCATCCTAAGCCGTTAGACTAATAATAACTTTGCTAATGGATTTTGTACATTAAGAACTCATGACGGTCAGAATTTTTATTTGTACGACAATATTTTCTTGCCTATAAGTTTTAAAAATAAAATTATAATCCATCAAAAGCGCTCAAAAACGACAAATTGATATATTGCCCGAAAAATTTGCCCAAGAGTGTGTTATAAAATTAATTTCCAATTTCATTTCCATAAACTTTCATTCAATCATACCCCAGCTTAAATTTTATTTCAAAAGAAAAAAAATAAATTTTTCATGGGTTAGATAAAATAGTGCCCTTTCAAGGACCGAAGCCCGCTGTAAGGTCGTAAAATAACTTGATAGGGCGAGACCTAGGAGGTTATGAGTAATAAATTTAACGCAGCATTTTAATGGACTGAAGATATTATTTAGGCTTAGCCCAGAAATGATCCGGAAGGCGAATCATATTGCGCAAGACTTTCATTTAAGAACATGCTAAAAGATTAAATGGTATAGTGGTCACTTAAATATCGGTATAGACGAGTAAAACCTAATAATAAAAATAATAATCATTTCATTGCAGTACCAATAATACCGTGATATAAAATTGTAATGAATGTATACGTTATCGGATATGCGACACCAAATTAGACTCAGCAACGATGTTAATCTTATAAATTACGGCAAGAACCAAAATATGAACTCTTCCTACCGACTTAAAATTAATAATCCACGGGTTTTTTACCATCGATAATGAACACAAAATCTTTTCAGTAACATTCTGCACTGCTTCTCTCTCTCTCTCTCTCTCTGTCTCCACTTTCCTTCTTGTCCCACGGGAAATCCAACTCTTCTCCGCCACCCACAATGCTCTGAGTGTTGAAGCCCAAGGTTCCAAGCTAGATTTTTACCAAAGCGGTTTATGGTTGCCACTAATCCTACCTTAAAACTGTCACAATGTAGCCCTTCCTGCTGCCTTCCTTTAAAATCAAAAGTTCAAATATATAGCTGTTTTGGTCTCCTAAAAATCATGTGTGTATATATATATATATATATATATATATATATATATATATATATATATATATATATATATATATATATATATATATATACACACACACACACACATATACATAAACATGTATACATATATATGCATTTAAAATTATAGCTCTTATTATAGAATTACTAGCGATAACATGACAGTTTATGCTATAATAGTTGGAGCGGATTAAAGGTGGGGAGCCATGAAGTGGGCGCTTGGATGGCACATATTCAAAGCTTTCTTACCCTTCTTTCATACTTTCCTACCCTGGATCTGGTAATCATTCTGAATTTACTTGTAATAGTTCAAAGTTCTGTGCAGGGTCATTACGTTCGTGAATGGTCATAGACAACATCCTTAATTAATATTAGCAAGTTACTGCTAAAATATTCCTCTGTATAAGACGTCCTGTATTTAACTTACAAATAGATAAGTATCCGGATATAGGGGTAACGATTAGAATTAATTATCAAAATAGGAAATGCGTCTCTATGTATTTAATGGGATAGATCAACTGTCCTCATGGTGAAAGAACCTTTAAATGTTTATATTCAATGCGGACATTGAATATGAATACCTTTTTTACGAGCTTAATAGGAATCCATACCAAATGGCATTATCAAATATTGGAAGCATGCAGACGAGAGTGCGGGAAAAAAACGGTCGCCAAATTGTGATGAGAGAAGTATTACTCGTGTTACTAGGAAGTATCGTAGATTGTAAGAGAGGCGCCTTCAAAAGTATTTGGACACCGGTAATGCAGCATCAGGTACTTGCTCTGACTTTGGTATGCTAAAAATGTAATTAATATCACAGAAATAATACTTTGAAAAACAGCTTCGAAAATTAAAAAAACCTTTGTCCTGTTCCTTAACACGATTTGGGAGCGTTCGTCCGGCTTCGAATATTCCAAATGAAAATTCACTTTAAAATAAAGACGACGGATGTCATCGCGACGATAAAACACTGAATCAATCACACTGACTGAGAGACGACATTCTCCCCCATTGCACTGACGTCATCGAGTGTACCATTAAATATCCGAACGCTCCTCCAGATATATTATCAATATTCAGTCAAAATGCCATTTAGAAAAATATTTCTTTCAGCTTCATGTCCGTCGCTTATCACGAGGAGGCGGGCATCAAAAATGAAGAAATATAGCCGAATGTTACGTAATTCATTTTGGAGTAGATTTTATGTTCCATTTTAGAGGTGATTCATGTTGGTGTGTCAGCATGTGCACATGGCTGTATGGGATGGACACACACCAAGGACGAACACAAGGCTAGTCGGAAAGAAGGTTGAAGAGAGTGGATTCCTTTGGCCACAAACCACTACTTCTTCTCTTCTACTCTTCCATATATTTCCTCGCTTCTAATTTCATCTGAATATTTAAACTTCAGGATTCTCCTCTACAGCACATTTATACAAAACCTTCCCTCGGAGCCCTTCCTCGCCTGTCCACTTTTCCAATGTTCCACGTTTCTGATCCGTATTCCATACTTATATATTCCACGTTTTTGATACTTTTTCAACGAAAATTTTTCCCTTTTCGCTTCCTCTCCCATATCCTTCCTTATGACTTACCCTTCCCGCCTGGTGCATGCACCCCTTTCCAAACATCATTTTGGTGGATCACGGGGTATTTACGTCGATGTTGATGCGCAGGGTGCCAAGCTTAACCACCTCCATGTTCGCAAAAACAGGTAATCTTTGGAATCTTTGATTATTCCAAAGAAGACTTTGACCCCGAGTGCCTACATTATTTCTACGTTTATTTTGTCCACGTCTGGTGTCTATCACGGCATTTAGAGTTGAGGGATTTTAATCTATTCCTTCCATCGCTTTCCAATGTCTTCTTCTATTAATAGCATCTTTCCATTAGCCTTTCGGATGCTGTGGGATTTCGTTTTCCTTTCACCGAATCGTCTCTTCGCCAATATAAACATCGCTGTTTCCCTCCCCTTTTATGTTTTCATCGATTTCTTTTCAGCAGCTTTCTATCCACTCTTCCTTGCCTTCTAAATTTCTGATGACTTGGGTCGGTATCCACGCCTCACTATGGAGTACCTCATCCAATAACGGAGATGAAAAGTCTGGCAAGTTTCCACTCAATAAAGATTTATTTTCGACTAGTTTCGATGTACATAGATATAAGTAAAATACCACGGACCTCTTGGGAGGACCGCCGTGGAAGAGAAGCGTCGCCTCAACCATAGTGAAATACGGAACGACGCGGAAACGACCAAGGCCTACGCCACGATACCCTACATCGCCGGCACAAGTGAGAAGATATCTCGGGTACTGAGAAAGCACAACATTACCACGAGATACAACTGTCTCACTAAGGTATCCCATCTACTTTCACGGCCACAAGATAGAATTCCCAAGGAATTGCACGAGGGAGTCTATGAGGTGCCGTGCTCATGCGGAAGTTATTTAATAATGGGCGAGACATGCGGAGCAGTGAAAACACGCCTAAAAGAGCACGAAAGGGCTCCTAGGAACAAGCAGTTCAGTTTATCAGCCATTGCTGAACACGCTTGGAGCGGACCTGGCCATGAAATCAAATTTGACGAGACCAAGATATTATCCAAAGAGAGAAGATATTATCCCAGGCTAATAAGAGAATCGATCGAGATACTCAAAGAAAAAGACAACTTCAACAGAGAAGATGGCTACCACCTATCAGGAGCCTGGAAAAGGATTTGGTGGAAAAACCCCGACCAATCACAGAGCAGGGAGGGAGAGTTGAAACATATATAAACGCCAAAACAACGTCCCGGCACATCGACCTAAAGACGCTCGTTGAAACACGGGCGAAACTGTTGTCAGAAAAACAACCTACGCGGTGACATCCCGAGAATAGAGAGTCTTTCATTTATATATATATATATATATATATATATATATATATAAATATAATATGTATATATATTAAATACAGGAGGTGGGAAAATTGTCCCCACGTGCTAGGAGGGGTTGAGGAAGATAGTGGAAACCCGAAGCTATAGAGAATGGGAGAAAGAACAGGCAAAAGATGGTTTGGTGGTGATCGAGGGCTTGTAGAGGAAGTAGGATATGGAAAGGAATACGAAAAGTCCAGTTGGTTGCGATGAGACGGTCTTCTCCTCTTATCTGGGGTCCCTTCCTGCGTCCATCGTCCTGCGTCCCGTCTCCCCTCGGCGTGCGGGGAGGGAGGATGTAGTCCTATGGCATCGACGCGGGTCCCCTGACCGATCTGTCCCCTCCGTTGGGGATCTTCCGGGTGCCGACAGTCTTTTCACTTCTGTAAATTTAAATCTTCTCTTGAAAATTATGTAGCACATCGCGACTATTCGATAATAAATGCTTATTAAGTGGAACATTGCAATTGAGTTTTCGTATCTGTTATTATTGAACGGTTCCACCACATCACACCTGAATCTGTAATCTGTAGTAGCTCGTCTGCTAATTCGTTTATTATATTCTTTGTTTCCCTTCATCGACCTTCTACGCTAGTCTCATTGATTCCTTTTCTTCTTTTGTGCATGGTTGCAGTGAATTGTTCCCTCATTTGCTTTTTCACCAGTTTCCTTGCGATACATCTGTGTTCCTGTGTCACTTTCTTCATCTTCTTGGACCGCAATCGGTTGTCCACGACCGCCAGGATCGGAACGCTACTTACACACATGTACCTATTCACCAAGGTAGCTCTTACATTGCTTAAATTGGTTCTTGTATCTCGTTCCGACTGGGATGTGGTCCATTTGTGATATCTTGCCCTGTCCCCCGGCATCTCCCGTGTGTATATAGTATCTTCACCTCCGATGAAGAGGATGTTCCCACTGTCTCGTTTTTTTCTCGCTACCGAATTCTGTCAGTATCTCTCCCGCTGCTTTTCCTGCTGCGTTTCAATCGCAAGGAAACCCACACTCACATACGTAAAAGGAGTGCACACCACCTGCTGTTTTTCTTCGTACTGACCAACCTACGACCATGCAGAGTGTTCCCAGAACCAAACGCTCTAAACATGCGCCACAAGTTAATGCAGAAAAGTGCGGCCGTACGTTTTATTTCGTATGGAGATGGAAATGAATGTCTCGGAGATCGTTCGAACTGTGCATAAGTTGTGAGCGATGGCAGTATGGTCAAGGAGTCCAGCAGCGTCGCGTCGCTGGACACCAATTCTCAAGACGGCTCATTGTCGCGGAATCAATGGAAATTTAAATGCTTCAATTCTGAGACCCTTCAAGAACTAATCCTAGCGGATAAAGTACGAGTACTCATGTAGTACTTTAAAAATGTCGCTAATCGATTACTTCCAGGATGAACACATTTGGTCCCGATAGTGGGCTTGGGAATCCAACCTGCTGCTTTACATTAATACCCGAGCAATCGGCTACCTGAATCTCCTTTCTTGTACATGTATTTTCGTATTTAAAAGACTTTTTTTATACTCAATGTTCTCTTTACCCATCTACAGCTTGTACGTGTATTAAATGCATATTCGGAAATTTTCACTCACTCAATTATCTTTTGCGTTTTTAAAAGAATTTGAGAAAGCAACGAATCGTTATATTCGGATTGTACATATACATGTATATATTGTTACCCATATTATAGCCAGATACGGAACGAATTAACCCATTCATTGTCTAAGAACTAAAATAAAAAAAGTTAATAATTCGCATGATATCTAGTCATTTTTTATTTTCCCGACGAAAAGAGAAACGATGATCTCGCAGGTTTTCTGTCCGGTCATTAGGCTAGAATGCAAAGGTGCTGCTGAACTTTCGTGTTTAAATATTAAAATACTACCATTTTAAAATACGATCTAAATCTTACCTAAATTTTTTTTATCAAATCAACGCATGAGCAGGGTGTGATGAATGTAAATAAGGTAGTATTAGTAAATTCCAAGAAACCGCGGGAGATGCCACCATCCATCAGTAACTTTTAGCGGAGTCATCCGCTAATACGCATTTCAGTGCAACAATTTCAGGGTGTAAAAATCATTCGCTTTGACTGGGATTCGAACCCGGATCGTCCTCTTAATTGAAACTTTAACCTAAAATTTCAGAGTTCAACAGAACGCCTCGATAGCTTAATTGGCTAAAGCACTCAGCCGGACATCGGGGGATCCGGGTTTGATTCTCGGTCAAGGCGAATGATTTCTACACTCCGAAATTGTTGCATAGTATTAGTAAAGCCCATCAATACTGCTCTGACTGCCAAGGGTCAAGTAAAAAGAAAACCTTTTCTCAAACAGAAGAAAATCAAATCAATCCTTGCCTTAACTCTCTCCTCTTTCTTCTATATTTATGGATATTATTCATCTTTAAATAGATCGGCAAACGAACAGTGTATATTAAACTTGCCATTTATCATTTGAAATATCACTTAAAACTTATTTGAAAGAACAAATTGGTTTCTAAAGTCCTCGGAGAATTTATAGCCACCTTTGAAAGGGACATTTTTAACTCGAGCGATTTCTCTTTTTTGCTCTAAGTAATCCTTTGAAGAACTCACTCAAAACTCAAAGGAATAAATAGAAATGCATTAGAGAAAGACACGGGAGATGTCCTGGGACTCAATATTAAACTAACTTACATACCCTTAACCCGTCTGGGGACATCAAAGAGAATAAGCCACGCCTAAAGACGAGCGAGGGAAAAACAAAGCGGAGGGCGTCACTCTTCCGACTACGAGTGGGTCGGAGGCCAAAGGGAATGAGGAAACCAGCGGCGGGAAACCCTACGGCGAAGGGGTGCCCCTAGCGAAAGCACGGCCTGGAAGGCGAATAAGGGATTCCTGCACTCGACCTCGTAAAACATGATGCATTTATTCGCACGACAATGCAAAGGCTGAGACCACCGTTCCCAGTATGGAATGTAGGGAACATTTTAGGAAGTGTTTTCTCCCAATCTGTTCCTCCTAGCCCTTAGAAATAGCGTCAACACGTGGTATCGTACCTATTCCAATTCACCGCAGTCTCGAACGCGATTACGTACACAGGCACATGAAGTCACACGTTCGCGGCAAGTCAATCAATATACGAAAAAGGTTAGACGTGATTTGGAACGCTAGCGAGATGATTCGCCGCCATTCGCGAGCATTCGGTAAACAGAAGTGACGGCCTTCGTAAAATTTAAAGATCGCCGTGGCATAGGCATCATAATTAACCACATATGTAATGACGGACGACATCCGGTGTTCACTCAGCACGTGTCGCAAACGCGTCTTCTGAGAAAACTGAGCAATATAAATGTAACTTTGAAGAGAGAATGGGCCTTCTTACCCTCGGGAAACCCTTTCCATAGTCCCTGACAATGAGCTCTCCAAGGTACCTCCTCTCCGTGACCACTGCTCCGTGAACTAACACAGCGCGCGCGACCGTAAATCAGCGCTTACGCACACGCTGTCCCCCTGCCCCCCCCGCGGCCCGACCGGTAGTTCTTTTTACGACTTCTGGGGTCTGTTGGGCAGCAGCAATTTGGCCCCTGGGGCGGTTGAGGATTGAATGGGGGATGTTTTTTAGGCGGCCGCGCGAGAGCGGAGAGGGTTCTGGGCCAGGTGACTGCCTGCATCGTCCTTGCCACTACCACCGCCTCCCAGCAGAAGAGCGAGGTGGACTTGCTTACCACATTAATGTTCTCGTGGTTTAAGATTTCTTCGCCGAGATTGTTGGATAACAAAAAATCGAAGTTTCGTCGAAGGGTTGAATGTGGAATAGTTCTCACTGCCACCTTGACGATAGAATGCAACCCTTGGAAGCAAATTTGGTTTTCTCAATTTATTTATTTTTATTTATTTAAATATACCCTACAAGCCACACCGCCAGGATGTGTGGCAGGGGAGATTACTTTTATTCGACTATGACCCTAACGCGGTCGAATAATGTTATTATGATCCCCTATCGTTCGTGGAAAAATGATACATCAATACCCTGCGAGCCACCAAAAAGGTGTGTGGCAGGGGGTGCAGCACCAGGAGGAAAGGGTAAGGGATGGGGGGGTTAGGGTTTTTCAAATGGATGGGGAAAGGTAAGGGGAACCTGCAAAAAAATGTATAAATATACTCGTATAACCATGTACAGGCCCTACCTTGTAGGTTAATACTTATTGTGTCGAGCTGACTCCTGGGGGATTTCGATTACAAGCATTCTGGTCTCTTATTGTTCGTGGAACAAATGACATTTTAAACCTGCCAGTCTTGCAGTCTATCTCTCTAATCTTATATTCGTGATCCCTCCGCCCGTAATACGTTGGGGTTCGTATTATGTCCTCGATGTCATCGGAAAATGACCCATCTTTAAATGTTTTTCAGAAGTTCAATCTATATTGTAAACGCCGCTGTTTAAGGGAATCCCAGCCTAAATTTTCTAGCAAAGTAGCTACGATACTGCGTTGGTCATAACAATGTTTGACAAATCTAGCCCCCCTCCGCTGAACTCGATCTAATTCCGAAATCAAATTTATCTCTTGAGGATCCCATATACTGGCAGCATACTCTAGGTGGGGCCTGACTAGGGCAAGATAACATCGTTCCTTCACTTTTTTGTCGCATTTACCCAGCACTCTTTTTACAAATTCCAATTTTTTATGAGCACGTCCGCATATTTCTCGTATGTGCTTTTCCCAGGACAGATCGTGAGTTATTGTTACACCCAAGTATTCAAAGTAATCTACCCTCGCGATTTCTTTTTGTTTCACTTTGTAACTGAATGGGGGGGTGTTACTCTTTTCCCAAAAAGTGATTCCCTCCAATGATATCTTAAATGTATCCGTTCTACACTTAATCTCTCTAATTTTATTGCTAATGATCTATCCTACCGCAGTGCGATGGGGCTAATCATACATTTTCAACATCACTGCTAAAGAGACCTCCTTCCAATTTATGCCAGAAATTTAATCTGTAATTTAACCTTCGCTCAGTGATTGATTCCCAGCCTAGCTGCTCTAATATTTGGGATACGATTCTTAGTTAATCATAACAACGTTTTATAAATATAGCTCCTCTACGCTGCACGCGATACAATTCGGCAATTAATCCAACTTCGTGAGGATCCCATATACTTATAGTATATTCTGAATAAGTTTCACGGGACAATCATTCTTCTGAGTGTTATTTCGAGAATCCGTAAGGCTGGAGACTAGAAAAAGGAAAAAATTGTACCTCGCCAAAACACAAAGGATATATGAAATAGGTAATTTCTTTCATTAATCTCTTGGACAGACAAAACTGTCATGGCATTGGCAGTCAATTGGGAAGGTGACCGACAGCTCTCTGCACAAAGCACTAGCGAAGTAGAAGGGATCGGGATACCACCAAAATATCCAACCCTCTCCCGTGCGATACGATCCCATTACCGTCGGAGTGGGACATGAAATTGATTACTCCATTCTAACGATGGTCAAAAGGCCCCATATAACAAATAAAAGTGGGAGATATACCGCTGTTGCATAATATTATTTCATAGATTCATTTCAGGACACCTTGACTGATAGGAGATTTCCCCCAAATAAAGACCACTATCTATCTATAGGAGGAGGAGAAAATATATTTCAATGATGACGTAATACCCTACATTTTTAAATCTTTTATTATTCAAGACTTTCGACTAAACTCTTCATCAGCAACTCATCATCTGTAACCAATAATTTAATTGATCAGCGTGAAGTTTAATGTCGAATCCAATTTTTTAAAAACTTCGTCCTGGAGAAGAATGCGCCTGCCTCTTGATATGTAGACCGGGTACACCACTGACCATAGTAAATAAATAATAAAAGTCCTGAGCTTAGAACGTTCCCATAAATACTACGAACGAGTTTGACGGATGTGAGCAACACTGAGCGTGTACTGGAAACGAAAGCGAGCCGCAAACGTTTGTCTTCTCTCGAGGATTGAAATTTATGAACGTGGCAAACCCGATGCGAGCAAAACAAAACTCATTTCCCTCGCCTCAGCTCCGCCTGGAAGGGCGACCATGGCGAGATTCGACTCTTTGGAAGACTAACAAAACATTTCCGAAGAATTGAATTGAATTTACGCCCAGGGACTTTTATGCGAGCGACTGCCCTTTCCCCGAAAGTAAAAGAGCGACGATAGGACGACGATCCGTGGCCCCCGTGTCGCGCCGTTTTATGCTTTCCTCCCTTTTTTTATTTTCCGCTCTGAAAGAAATGAAAAGCGGAGACGATAAAGCAGGAGTGAGGCCCTCCAATACCAGCGAACTCCGTCCCTTAATAATATTCCCTCCCCTCTCGGAGGGAGGGAGACCGCTGGTAATAATTGTTTCCCCAGATTCTAAACGTCTCCTGCCCTTAGCATCTTGCCGCTGAACATTGTTGGCGCCGGGATGGGTACGCTGGCCTTTGGTCAAGGGGGCGGGGGGAGGGGAGGAGGTTGCGCCCGTCCACCCCCCGGGGAGGGGGCGGTGTTGGGCCGGGGCACGAGGCCAAGGGCGACGGCGGTGGGGATGAAATGGGGTCGGGAAGAGCAAACTGCTAAATGGGGGAGGGGTTGGAAGATGGATGCCCAACGTACTCTGGCCCACGAGTCACAAATAGCCGATGTCGTTACGAGTAACGTAGAGAATCATATGACCACCATTAATCCAATATGGTTTTCCCTATCAATTAGTATAAGGATTGCATTTGGACTGACCTACATACATTTGTAGTGTGCGTAAATTGCGAGTCAGAAAGGACAAGAGATATAATTCATTCAAACGAAGTTATCTTTTCTCGAGAATCGAAGTAGGATGTCGTTTGATTATGAAACGATAGAAATAAAGTACAAACACTAAGAGTAATTCAGGAAGCTAAAATTTTGTTGGGGCAACCCATAGGGATAGGCCGGCCTCGGTGGCGGCGGGGTAACGTCCTCGCTTACCAACCCAGAGGTCGTGGGTTCGATTCCCACCTAGGTGGATTTCCCTCCATCTAGGGCTTGGTTGTATGTGATTGTCATCAAATGACTATAATGTAGGGTTAGGTGGAAGAAGGGACTATTAGTCCCAACCTCGCCCAAATAAGTCGATAATAATAATAATAGGGATAATTAAGTCTTAAAAATTCCCAGGCAAACATCATTCAATCCAACGACAGGTTTCACCAAATGACGGCTGTCGGACATTATTTTTTTCACGGAGGAACTTGCCCGGCGCTGGAAAAAACTAATAATTCCACTCGAAAAAAAGTAATGCAAGCATCTTCAACAGATTGCGAATATACTGCAAGCCAACGCAAGGGCGATTGGATGAGGGAGGGAGGCGAGACATCAGTCTGCATGGATATTGAATGTGATTCTTTCCCTACAAGTGACTGGGCGTAGCAGTCAATGGAATGCCAATTTTATTTTCACGTTACCCGAGTGTCAGATTACTGCAACGTGACACGATTGAGTTGTGTTATGTTTAAGTCACGGCAATGGATTAACAGACTAGTCCTACCCGTGTGTTTACAATGGTCCGCAGTTGGGTTCACGGTAGACGATAAACCCGATCACCACACTGTTGACCGAATCCGCAGAGAACCGCACAGCGTGCCAAGCTAACGAAATGTCAACTGCCTTAACGTATGCTTCAGCTCAAGCGTCGTGCATAGCTTAGGCTTCCTGATGGTACTTCCATGGTTGAGTTAACCCTCTTTATTTCTACGTGAATATTACCTGCCAACATCAAAATTACGAAGCTTTTCTTCCCTTTTTCCTTTGTAGATAATTTTCGTTAGAGGATTTTCTCCCAAAAGAATAAAGGAAAGTTTTTGAAACGAGGATTTATGAGGGGCAAAGCGTGAAAGGAGTTACGTTTCGAGAGGAATCGTGGTTGTACACACATTAATAGAAGTATGTAGAAGATTGAAGGTGTAGCGCCTGTCCAGTGGAAGGGAGGCTCCATCTTAATTCACACAGTAAACCGCAAGCCACCGCAAAAGCGTGTGGCGGGGGGTGTCTACATGAATATTAGTTTGATCATGCACTCGAAAAAAGTCAATAACACGAAAGACGGGATTTACATACAGTAATATTCAATAACAGAATCAAAATTCATGTGAATAAATAAATGTGTGTGTGTGTATATATATATATATATATATATATATATATATATAAAGTCGTGCGATAGTTAGTATATCTAAGTCAGTATATCTATTTCTAATAAAGTTCACAAAACTCTTTACACAATGAAGCATTTCAGACACCTAATCCTTATAACATTACGCCAGAAGCTTGTTCAAACGTTAGTACTACCACATCTCGAGCATATGTGACCATAATAATGCCCTCGGTGTCGCAGGAAACTCGGCCATTGTGATAGGGAGGAGGAAGAGGAACAGAGAGAGGGTGGGGGGGGGGGTAGTGAGGGTTAGTGAACAAGGGAAACGGAGTGGAGGGAGGAAATCTGGGAAACCATATACGTATCACACTAGTTAACTGCCATGGACGGCAGACATGGGTTTGAATAACATTAAAAGACAAATATATTAAGGAATGGAAGAGGAAGTAAACAAGGGAAACTGAATTGAATTCGAAGTTAGGAATGGGGATCTAAATGACGTTTCAACTGCAGTCTACATCTACATCTACTTAATACCCCGCAAGCCGCCGCAAGGGCGTGTGGCGGGGGGTGTTAGGACACCACCCGTAATTTAGAAAAGAAAAAAACCGCATGCAATAACCACAAAATCATATATATGTAAAAAAAAAAAAACTTGGCATAAATTCATGCATGAACACTTACACCCCACACACATGCAAACACTCAATCTACACCTTACATACACATGCACCTGAAAGTATACCTAACATCTCTATAGTGTTTAATTTTGTTCCGACGTGTAAATTCAACGTTTTTAATATTTCTAAAGTGACTTCGGTTTCTTACTATTATGATTTCTGATTGTTCGGGCAAAGAATGAGTATTTGTACCTATCTGTCCTGGAATCTATCTCCCTTAGTTTATCTTTGTGGTCTGATCTACCTAAGTAGTGTGGGGCCATTATAATTCCTTCAGTGTCATCGTTAAACTCGTTTGTTCTGAACCTTTCTAAAAGTCTAAGCCTCGCTTGTTCTCTCCGCACTTCAAGTGGTTCCCAGCCTAAATCCCCTAAGAGACCTGTCACACTTGTGTTCTTATCATAACAATTTTTAACGAATCTAGCGGATTTTCTCTGGACTTAATCTAAAAGTCAAGTGGAAACGGATCTTGAATGTGGTCCATAGTAAGTTTCCGAAACGAGCTTCAGCACGACTTTCTCAGCCTAAGTGGTTTTTCCTTCCCTCGAAACTGTCACTGGCAGTTGCCAAGGAATGTTGAACATCACCGCGAGGAGACGATGAAATATAAAAGAACTCACACCGAGCATTCGAGTGCACTAATTGACAATTCCACTCAAATGGCTTGGCTATGGTGACTTGCGAGTTTAATTACGAGTCAGGAGCGACGAGTGGTCGATTGACCCGATGAGCGCCGGGATCTTTCGATCTGGGAGCCGCATCGATTAAGAGGGCGTCGGCGGATCAGCGGCTGACCCTTCGCTCGTTCGTTGAATGTCATCCCTGCTCAAGGACGAGCTTGCGGCGGTAATTAATTATCGCTCAGGGTTTTTGGCGAAGGGAGGCAACTGTAATATCGGGACGAAAGGACGCCGTCACGGACGGCATCACTCACGGACGGCCTGGACGATTCCAGGAGGACATTTTTAACAAGAAAGATTTTGAAAATCTAAGCTCAATTGATGCAAATAAATTGCAGGGAAGTTTAATACTCTTTTAAGAAAGTCTTTGCCTTTCTTTCCGTTTTGAAGATCAGGAAAGATGTTCTTGTTGGTCATTGGGAAAATATTGCGAGTGATATTACTAAAACTCGGAAGTGAGAACAGTACGGTAACGTCCGTTTATCATTCCACATCTTCACGGGAGCGCGACTCTCACGCATCAATCCCTTTGGCATGCTTCGGGAAGAACACGCTGGATTCTAGAACATCAATTTAAAAGCCCGGCATTCCATGCAATACTAATCCTGCCGTTTTCAGTTATCGATTGACTCCATCAAATCAGAATTTTGTGCAGTGAACCTGACCATTAGACGAATTACTTTCCAGCCAAATCTCACATTAAAGAAGATAACTCCCCAAATCTTCACAACCTCATGCATTGAAATAAACTGAAATCAAAGATGTTGCATGTTCTTATCGATAGTTTTCTGTCCCTAACTTTTATTTCTTGTCTCAGAAATCGAGACGCAATTTAAAATGGGCAGTTCATATAGAGATGCCGAGCATATTAGTAAATTCAAGGTAGACACAGAGGTGAATAAGATGAAGATCCTAAATTTAATAATTGCCCATGAAGTTATCCATTGGAGACAAAATACTACGGAGCTTATTTAAAAGAGCAAAGTTCTTCAGGAAGGATATTTCAGCAGCAATGGCGTAACTTCGAAAAGAATATTCAGACACCAGTTATCTTAATTTTTGAGACGCACTGGAGTTGTAAATCCTTTTGACAGAAGCTTTCAGCAAAGCATTTGGAAATTCTAAAGCGGAGTCACGAATGTAAGAAAATTTGGGAAAAGGGCCAGGAGATGGTTTGAGGGTGAAGGCGTGCCAATGAGTGAGAAAGGAAATGAAGGGGAGAATGGGCCAAGGGACAGGGCCGTGCAAACAGACTCGGTTCGGATTTGACCGTGAAAGAATGGGCATGTCAACGTCTGGGTGCTTCGAGTGACAGCGGCTGTGATGGACAGCGCGACCCTTTCGACGCGGCCGCGCCCCTGCATTCGTCGACGACTGCCTCGGCAAAGGGGGGGGGATGGGAAGGGGGCGGGGGGGGACCAAGGGGTGGGAAGGTTTCCATTTGCTCGCCCTGCGTGCTCCTTAACGACGGTGAGTCAACGGCATTGACGCTTCAAGACGGTAATGACAGAGAGGCCATTGCGAGTTCTGAAAAGGAGACTGGACTCCATTGCAGTGCACAATCTCATTTTGCAATATCGCACGTCAATCCACATTTTAAGGTATGCATGAGTGCGATCAGACCCATATACTTTTAAGGTTGACCCATATGTACATGTGAGCATACGCGAGAGAGCTTACAGAGAGACAAATAGTCGCTAATAATTACGTTTGATTATCTTTTACTTACCTTTAAAGTTGAGTGCAATAATTACTTTGTGATTTTTCACACTTACAGGCGTTCGCGAAACACCAGAGCATAACAGCGTAATTCATCCATGTACTCGTGCGAGACACTTTTTAATTTGGTCGGCGCCCGCGTCTTTTTTTTTCTCCTGTAACGTTTTACCTGCATAAGAAGGCATGTGCCTTGCTTCACCCCACGGTTGCGAGAGAAATTTTGCATTAATTAGCAATTAGTATCGGTAGACGGTTTTAGACCCCGTATTTATGCGAGAGATAATAAAAAATTGCGGAAAAGGGGAGCCAACGGCCAAACGTGTTGGCGGTGGACATTGGGTGGGCGATATGAAGGATGGTGAGGTCGCTTCATCCTCGGCCGATTCTAACAAGCTCCGTGAAGATTGACTGGGTGGCTTCCACTCGGTTTGTCCCAAACAAATAAGTAGAATAAACCTGGGGAAAAATATTTTAAAATCAAAGTACAAATTGCTAAAATTCTTCATTGCACCACCCTTATATAGTACGCTTCCTTTAAGACATCAACAGAACCCTCGTTCAGGCACCTCGTCACGGCCTCTTTGACATAATCCAATGGTCCAAAATGGTACTCAAATGGGTAATACTTGGGTCTTACTCAAAGAATCATGTCTTGTCACCAGTAACCACCTATTCTAAAAAATTCAGGCCACTTTCATCGTGGTCTACGTCTACATCAATATTCTGCGAGCCACCAAAAAGGTGTGTGGCAGGGGGTGCAGCACCAGGAGAAAAGGGTAAGGGATGAGATGGTTAGGGTTTTTCAAATGAGTGGGAAAAGGTGGGGGGAACCTGCAAAAAATATATATATTTTTATACTAGTATAACCATGCGCAGTCGCTACCTTGTGGGTTGATACTTTGTATGTCGAGCTGCTTCCTAGGGGATTTCGATTACAAGCTTTAAAAATACATTTATACGCTGTATGATTATTGGAATTCTTATCCCCACACTTGCATGGAATTTATTTCTCGAAAGTGTTACTATTTCTACATATATGGTACACTGCAATCCACTCCTAGGGTGTGTGGCAGGGCTTGAATTAACACCAGGAATGCAGCGTCAAAAATTAATTTTTCTTAATTTTTAGTTACAATTGTGAAATAATTCAAGCCGTAGACCATGGTAACTACAGGTTCATGTACTGCGGTATCGAAGTGAGATATACTTCTTTTCGGCGTACGAGTGGAGCCGCTGGCAAAAAGAAGGACCTTGATGAGCTGAACTGCTTGAATACATGGATTTGCGGTGACCAGATGAAATGGAGTGATGCATTGTTAATGTTTTGCTACATGCCTGAAAAATGCAGTTTCCCTTGTTGCAAACGCAACGACGAGTCTCACGTAAAATGAATGAACCAATCGCCGCCCCAACTCTGCTTTAAGTGTCCACAAGAAGATACTTCCAGGAAATCGGCCATTCCAAGAAAAATGTAGAGAATAGGACAAATACAAAAGAAAATATTACTCTGATGTGACATGTGTGGAAGTGTTTCGATGTGTGGTCCTTGAACGAGAGATTTAATAAATTTATTAATTAATGTATTCATCCATTACAATATTTTTTGAAAAATAATGTAAGTTTGATAGGGGTCAACACTTCCGTAAATGCATCAGTCCATTTAGTGCAAAGGTTTTTTTTCATTTTGCATTATTCACTTAAATGTCATACTGAGTGCTCTGAATTTTTTTATTTATTTTCAAAGTCATATACGGTGCTATTTTACTTAGAAAAAATTATTGAGTTAAAAAATACCAAAATTGAAAGGGTCATCCTCCGTATATTTCGAACTAAAAATTAAGAACTCCGCCACATCCACTGGCTTATGAATTAAGCAAGCTGTCAATTCAAGTTCACCGTTTTTTTCGAAAGAAAATCCAAGTTAATGGTCCGGCGGTGGCATCCACGTTTACCTTTTATCCGACCGTGGTCTTTCTTTATTCCATAAGAACGTATATATATATATATATATCTAGATCACCTATTTCTAAACTGATGAAGATCGGAATTCAAATGCTTCGCCCTGTACCTCTGTGAGGATGCAGATTGTGCAATAAGGGGCGAGAAGGGTCTTAGACGGCGACGGAACGGCGCAGAGTAGCGGTGGATTGGCATATTCTCAGCGAAGGGTGCTGCAAGGCCCAGTACCTGTGCTCAGCTCCTTCTAGCCGACACAGTGAACTTGAAGTCTTCACACGACACCATACACGAATCTGAATTTACCTTAAAGCTATTTAAAGTTTCTCAGTACATATTTAAAGCTTCGACTAATCAGCGCTAACTCACAACGGCCGCAGGATATTTTACCCATATGAAGGACCGTTTCCGTGATTAGCACCTGTGCTTACAGTGTGTACCGATCTCTGTGGTTCGTACGCTCAATGTTTACGAAGAGTCTTCCATATCCCCCACACCTATTTCCAACCGAACCATTCCTCTCTCTCTCTCTCTCTCTCTCTCTCTCTCTCTCTCACTCGGCGTTCCCTCCGAACATTTCTTTGTCTCTTTCTCCCTGACCCTCGACCTGTCCGGCCAGTATTTACGCCCTGACAAAGACGTTAAGCAAACACGGCCATAATTTTTGCGAAAAAGAATCCCTCCTCTCCTCCTAACACCGACCTCCTGATGAATTCCCCGTTTTGTTGACGTTTTGAAGAGGCTCGCGCGTTAATGGGCTCCGGGGGCTTGTTTCCTGAGGCGGAGGACCATCGTTTTTTTGGGTTGGGGGGGTGGGAGGGGAGAGTCAAACTGTCACCCTTCTCCTCCCGTGAGAAAACCCGAGGCGTGAAGCAGTCGGGAGTGTTGCTAAGCCTCCGGCAGTGACGCCAGGGCTGGAGCGATTCGCCAGATGTGACCAAAATATGCTCCCTCGCCCCCAAAACACTGTAGGACACACAATATAGTATATCGTGTGACATTTATGGACATATAATCGCGTTTTATTGGGACGCGATTCGCCGATTCGATCCGACATGAATTTCATGCGTTATTCTTACATATTAACAGCGGTTAAGTGAGTTATTTTTATGTATTACTGTAGATACAATTTAATTCAAGCTAATGCACTGGAAAAAATTATCTTCCTTAGAAAAACTTTAAATGTCAGCCATTTCAATTTTCCAGATTCGAGCTTTGCAATAAATATATGTTATTACATGTCTCTTAGATATGAAAACGTTCGTCTTTTAAAAGTCAGCTCCATTACGCGTGAGTTTGTCTCCTCTGAAGGAACAACGTCTTAGAATCGCCCCCTTGGCATTGCTACAACGTTGACCTAAGATGGCGGAGCAATCAATTAAACACCCATTTTCTACTAATCTGAAAAAGAGAATCGTTTATTAATTTTTTTAATGACTCGTGAAAGTATACCCGCCAACTCCTTCTGACTATTTTTTGAAAAGTATTTATAAGATTGTTTGTTCGTAGATAAGTATTGGAAATACAAAGCGTGCAATTAGCAAAAACATATCGCCTCCATCCGAGCGTCGGGGTAGAAGAGGTCACTCATCGCCAGGCATGCAACATCGAAGAATGGAGTATTGAAGAAAGGAGTATAAGTATTCCAATTAAAGATGGTGGATTGAAAAAAGACAAAAAACAACAACTACAGAACTAGATTACGTGAAAGAAAGTTTAAACAGAATACCGAAGACCAATAACGCCCTTGACATTTAAATGCGCGTTATGGCCATTTTCCAAGAGAATAATACACCTTTCAGGCGGAAAGACCTTTGCGAGGGGGCTCATACATTTCCAAAATAGACTAAACTTGCTATGCGATGAATCCTTCGCGGACTTTTTAAGGGGATGGTGATACCATCCATCGTCAAATTGCTCGAATGACGTGAGGAAAGGCATCCTTAGAATACTGGAACTTCTTCCAATTCCTCGCCGTTGACTTCTAGGACAACAATTTCTTTTGGCAAAGAAATTATATATATTAGTTTAGCCAGAGGTGACAATGTCATAAAACACAAATAAATACAAAAGAATGGACAGACACGATATTTCTCGTCTTATTTTTTCGTGTTTTACGCCATCATCACGCTTGTGACTATAATTATATTCACTTTCGTGAACATTATGCGTGTGTGTATATAGATTGACATAATTATATAAATATAATTAAATGTGTAATTATATATATATAATGTATATGTGTATATAATTAAATGTGTAATTATATATATATAATGTATATGTGTATTTCAAGTGTATACCCATGAAAACCTTGAACGAATTTGGATACCATTTTGAGTACGTGAAGCACATTGAATAAGAGAAGTTTTTCAGAAATGTGCGTCATCAATTTCATCAAAAGGGAGGGATTATTTTTTCAATATTACTTGTAATCAACGAGTTAACATGGGTTTTTGATGAATCAATTACCTCCGTACTGATACATTTCTAAGCCTCGCCTAAAACGGCACAACATAAATATGCTAAAAGCAGCAATAATTGATACTCTCCTACCTCCTTTCATTCCTTCCAACACGCCTTTCCTTCCCCTTCCTCGCTTGCTTGACGCTCTCCCCTCTACCAGTCTTCAGCACACCATTGCCAATCAAAATACCGCCCTTCCCGCCTCCCTTGCATCTCTCTCAACAACGAACGCCCCTTCCTCCCCCACCATTCCTAGCACCTCTTCGCTTGCGTTTTATGACCATTTAATTGTTTTTCACCCTCCTCCACACGCACAAGCCTCAACAGCTCCAATCTACGCTTGCCTCAAGGCTCGGAACCGTACGCTTCATTTTAATGTTTTCACTACTCTTTTCATCACGGTTTTCCTTCTGGTCCTCCTCATCAGCTTCCTCTTCTTTGAAAAGCTCCTATACCATTCGCAGTCCTCCTGGTAACGTCCTAATTGCTCTGACTATCTTCTGAAACACTTCATGAATAACTTAAATATTGTACCTTTTCTAATTAATAATCCCCTATTTTTAATTTTATCTTAGCCTACCTATCTCAGGAGAAACTCATTACCTTCGTCTTTTACCTCTCCCAACTTATTATATTGATTCTCTTATGCGCAATACATGTCGCAAAAGAAGCCAGTTGATCATATTAGAAAATAGGCAAGGATGTATTTCAAACAGAAAAGATGCTAACTACGATTCAAACGAGAAACACCCTATATGCTTCGATCACTGGACAGCGTATCGCAAACCGTATTGGAATACCAGAGAAGCGTGTCGACTTCATTATTGAACAATTGGGATACCGTGAAATCTGTGCACGATCGGTACCACGCCCTCTCACAACACACCTCCCGCGCGACCGATTCCACACCCTCCTTGTGCCCCTGATCTTGCTCCTTGCGATTTTTATTCTTTTTATTCAACTCTAGAGATACCTCAAGGGTAATCATTACACCTCGGACGATGAGATGAAGGCAAAAATTCGATAACAGCACGCTGTTCAATTCGCGTTGACATAGCACTAGAACACGTCTCCATACTTCCGCTTCTCAAAATACACTGAACGAATGTAACGACCTCAAATGACCTGCGCATGCGTGTTGAGGGGGAATGTTACTTCCACCTGTTACCAGGAGTGCTTCTGATGGTCATTTTGTTTGTGGACTACAAGCATGTGTGCATTAGTTTTCAGCCTACCCTCGTTTTAAGCGTTTGCACTAATTCGGACATTTTTCATTTTAGAGATAGTTTCCTCTGGGGAAAAAATGAGCATGGCAGTATGGAGTGCGTAAAAAAAACAGGGCTCTGCTGCTAGCGTCAATCACTCGAGAGCGCCGTATGTCTGCCTGTACAATGTTTCTCAATATCCACGCCTCTGCGCCTCCCTCCCCTCCCCTCCCACCCCCTCCCTCTACTGCGTCAGCGGCACATCCTTCCGGAGGGGAGGCGTCGACAGAAGCGACAGCTTGTTGCGATGAGATGACAATTTCAAATACATGGCGTCCATCTTGATACGGATGGCGAGCGTCAACTTTTTTTCCATCCTCCGCTTCCCTTTCTTCCTCCTCCCGCACCACTCTTATCGCTTCCAGTTGGGCAGAGGCGGTTCGGGAGCAGGCGCACCCCGCCGGATCGAGTCCCGGAATAGGGTTGTCAGTGCGAGGCACGAATCGCTTATGAGGGACCTAGACAACTCGAGACTGCCCGGAGATATCCGACATCGTGCGTATAAGATACGCGAGAAATCTACCGGAATAGCTGTGCGATGGTAATAGATTAAACTGATCTACCAAGATATTTTAAGACAACCGAGAGACTTAAATTTCTCCTACTTTTTGATACGCTTGTCATTGATTGTTTCTAAACAAATACCATAATTTGTTAGATATTGTCAGTGGAGAACAATGCAATAATTTCAGAGTGCAAAAATCATTCACTTTGACCGGGAGTCGAACCCGGATCCCGGTCTGAAACTTTGAAATTTGTGCATTGAAATGCATATTAGCGGATGACTCCGTTAAAAGTTACCGTTGCGGCATCTCCCGCACTTTCTATGGAAGTGAAGAAAAAGTTTAGCTAGATAAAAGGAATTAAGGTGAGCATGCCGACTGAAATGGAATTTATAAACGGCCGGCATTCCTATTTCCAGAATTTTCCGTAAAAGAATTATGTGGAGATGTCTGTAAAAATACAATTATAAATATAATTATTAAATATTTCGTAAAAAAGGGGAAAAAATATTTTTTCACAAAATAAATGTTTTTTCTCGGAACAACAAAGTTTTCCCATTTCCACATCCAGTATTTACATAAAGTGGCGACTAGTACCATCACAGATTCAGTGTCCATCATAAACTAGCAATCCCTATTCAAGTATTCATAAATTAGAGAATTACGACTATCATATTACACAATGTGACAAGTAAAATGCTGCATCTCGATTAACTTTTAATAACGCTCTTCAATCGGAGATCGCGTAGGAATGCCTCACCGAAAGTATCCAAGCATCAACTCCAAACGACGGCTCAGACTCACGAATGCTCTGCAGTCGTGCCCTTTGAGTACACTACACCAGAAGGAATCACTGCGGAAATCTGCTCGTATCTCTTGGGGAAATCCGAGAAGAAAAAGGTAAGCCCGTCGTCCCTTATTCTTACTATATTTCACTCTTTACTTGCGATTGCGGTGCAGCATCTACTTTAGATATTTCGAAAAGCGGACCATATTTTCCAATGATCCCTGACTCTAATATTTTTTTAGTTTTTCATTTATATACTACTATATATACCCTGCAAGACACCGCCAGGGTGTGTGGCAGGGGGTGAATACACACCAGAATAATTTTACCCGAACATGACCCTACCGCGGTCGAACAATTTTCTTATGATCCCTTATCGTCCGTGGCCACATGCATTCCTTAGTAGATATCAATATTTAACCACTATTGTTTTCTGATATGAAAAAGCCGTTGTTGGAGACAAACGGTCAATGATATGTTCATATTTAATTCCCAATTGCAAGAGCAAAATGATTTTAATCAATGGTCACCTCTCCGGTTGCAACCGAGGCCAACGACTCGCCACTGGTCACTTCTTCGGCACTGCATGCAGCTCAAGCCATTTCGAAAGAAGTTCATATCCGAGAGGTCAATGAAAACAATCCGCGTGGCGTTAAGGGGGAGGAAGAAGGGGGGGCGCGTGTGTGTGTGTGTGTGAGAAGGAGACGAGAATGAGGAAGAGTGCTGGAGGCGCGTGAGAATATTCGAGATGCGGGAGGGTGTGGGATGGTGCGGGGGAGGGTGAGGGGGGCGCGGGCCTGACAGCGTGCGAGGGCAAAGGGGAGGGAGCCGGACAGGGGCTTTACAAGAGCGGCAACAGCTGCCACGGCTCTACCCAGCGTCGGGAAGATGGCGGGTGGGGAGCGGAGGGGGCAGTGCGCGAGCATTTCGATGGGGGGGCCTCCGCGACGAGTGTTGCGGGGAAATAGGGGGGGGGGGCAAGAGTGAAAAGGGGTGGCCCACTGAACTTCAGGGGAAGGGGGGGATAGCTCCAAGGAGAAGTGAGATTTTGGGGTGCTACGCCCATCTGTGCGGGAGGGCGCGCTTCACTTTGTCCTTCGGACGACATGACTCGCTCCGTGCTCGTGACTCGTGTGACATCAGTGCGGCGGGTGGGAATGCATCCCGTTAAATCGAAACCTCAACCTGACCCCTGCATGTCATCGCTCTCGGCCCAAGTCAATCGCATTGCGGGGTCCTCCTCATCCCCTTCCTTTTTAATATGCAGCACACACGCGGAAAGCCTACCGCCGTTCCCTTTAAGGGTGGAAGTAGTAATAAAAGAAGCCATATTTCAGTCTACTTCAAGCAGAACTCTTCCTCGCTGATTTCCTCCTCACGGTCCTGTCATTACGCACTTTTTGAAATGCCTTGTATTCCTGCTCGCTCGCGCACTTTCAGTCGACGATCATCCAGTATCACTTTGTGGATTTTCTTCACCGTTTCTGGAGTCGTCACCTCATTTGGTCGACTAATACGAGGCTCATCTTGACAGCTCGTACCTCTGGTGCCCAATGCTTAATTGTCGTAAACGAAGGAGCAGGCTCACCCAGAGTAGAATCCAGTTCAGCTTTTATATTGGTTGGGCTGAGGTCTTTCAAATAAAAGTATTGTATCACATAACGATGTCCAATTTTCTTCATTTTCACAAATTCACTGAAAAAGTTCACAATTCATGGTTGCCAAACAAAAAGTAAACAACCTGGCGTCTTCAAACTTGAAACATATGCTTTATAGATTGCTTACTTTCTAACACAGTGATATTTTTCAAGAAGCTACCTCCATCTCTAGGTCAGGCCGGGTACTTCTGGGCCTTCCCATGTACTTATTTCGCCTACAACTCTTTCTTACTATTCATTGTTTCCCACAGGCTCCCCAGTTCTCGCGAATCCGAAAATTTCTCATCTTGAGTTTGCCTCCGAGCACATAAACGGTCTGCCCCGCGGTCTTAGTATCTCTCGATCCAAATCTCTTCCAAATCTTTTCTCTACTCTAATTACTCTGTCCCGTATATCGGAAGAAGAAAATTATTTTAAACACTTGTGAACGAGGGGCACGCCATGATCATAACTAGGGCTAAAGACATCCCGTAATTGTACTTTTATGACTTCGAAAAAGAGGGCCCATAATTCACGTTCTATCGTATGTTATCCACGGAAGATCTTTCCTTAGCATTCATTTTAAGTTCCGAAACACTATGGTAAATCCTCTCGACAGTTACGTGCACATATTGGGGTTTCTCCTCTTGAGCGAGGCTCTCTCCAAGAACGCAGTTGGTTGGCAGGCAGGCAGGCAGATGGGGGGGAGGGGTGCAGGAGGAGAGTGCTGTGGGAACGAGTTACAGCTGAAAGGGGTCTCCATCACAAGCAAACGGCAAACAGCACAAATCCAGCGGGCAAATAGAAGGGAGGTGATGGAGGGAGAGGATTGGGGGTGGAGATCGAATCGGAGCCTTTCAACGCGCTGTTCGAATAGATAAGCAGTGCGTCAAGATTTCGCCGCATCCGAAAGGTTTTAATGGAAGATCTTTGAGGACTGCTTACCATGTGGGGGAGGGGTTGGTTTCTGAGCGTTAGGGGGGCGATAGGATAGGGTGTCGGGGTTTCAGTGGACGGATGAGGTAGGGGAGTGTTCACTGTGCTTGAGGTGCCAGGTCGCATTCGCCCCGCGGGGCGCTCTTTGCCCTGACCTCGGGGTCAGGGAGCACTGCGGGACTGTCCTAGCTCGCTTGCAACAACTCCCCGCGGGCGCCCTCGCATCCCATTGTTGCGCCCACCCCCCGTACTCCCTCCGGCTCTAGTTCTTCGCCCACTCTCTGTCGGAGCTCCCGTGCTCACCTCCGCCTTCTGCAGCGGGCGCGGGATTCGAGGTGCTTTGTTTGCGCACGTGTGCTCGAGGGGAGGTGAAGAGAGAGGGGGGGGGGGCGGGGGCCTGCCGCTGCTCCTTGGATTTGGCATGGGAGTGTGAAAACGGATGAGCGTTGTTCGTGTTTGAAAGGGGATTTTTCGGGGGAGCGAATGAAATGGAGTAAGTGCGAGAGGGAGGCGGGCGGGGGGGGGCAGGGCGTCAAAGTGGAGAGCGTTTCCCCTCCTTCTTCTTCCACCCCACCCCCCCTCACATCCACAACAATGAGATATCTCTCGCTTTGCATCAGCACACCCCCACTTCCTCCCTCTGCCCGCTGGCACAGCTTCCGAGGATCCTTGTCAAGGAAACCCTTCCCAAATGCAACCGCACCCAGCTCTTCTACCGTTTGCTCGACTATGCTGGACGACGCTTTTCTTCGACCTCGGGAGTCTTCCTTATCCGCGCTCCCAACTTACCCTCGACATCCCAACCCACCTTCCACACACACGACATAAGACGGATAGGTTTTGGTAGAAGCAGTGCCGCATCACTGCGCTAATAAATATCAGGCCTCCGTCAATTCAAACCCGCCGAGAACTACATCCTATCGACTGAGGCTTCCGATTAATTATGCGATTTATAAAATACCTTTCCTTTTTTTTTCGATGAATATTTCCTGGTTTCACATGCATTAAGAAGCGAGGGTGTACAAATATGTATGGTGTATTAGTCATTTCTTATGATATAAATGTTATGTCCCACGGAGTCGTCCCTAACATTAAATAAAAATTAAAAATTGGCAATATTTTCCACAAAATAAAATTTTGTGCGAAAAATATTGCCAATTTTTAATTAATTATGATATTCCACCATATCACGTCTGAAGCGTCTCTTTCTTTATCCCAAAAATTTTTTACTTCCATGTTAATGGAGCCTAGGGACCTCTATAATAGTCTTTCGCCCGCCCGCCACTTACTACTTACTCGTACTTACCCAAGTGTACGCCGACCGGGGGGTGGCCTCGTCGATCTGCATGCGGGTGGGGCAGAGGTCAAGCGGGCGACGGAGTTCACCGAGCGACTGGAAGACAGCCTCGCCCTCGTATTGCTCCCCAACCGATGGGGAATCGGAATGCGCCGCCGATGGAATATCCGCGACCGCCGCATTTGAGCGTTAGACCTAAAAATGCGGCGGAAATTACTATCTCTGCGGCAGGATTTCTACTTAGCTACCGCATTCAGCCTGGAGTGGCATCAATTAGGATATTTTTCCTTAAAAAAATACTAAATACGTTCATGCGAAGTTAAGCAGATATCTCGTTATGGCTTTACACATTAATTAATATTAATAAATGATGAACGAGGAAGAATTAAATAACTCAACGTTTTCACAGAATTTAATTTTGCTGTTGACTTATTAATTATGTGGAAACGCATAGGAATTAGATTCCTCCATGTTCATTATTATGGAATCCCCCTAAGTATCGGCCTCACCAGTTATTTCTCAAATTAACAAATGAAGTAAGTTGCCATCTTGCGTGAAAAAATTAGTCATGCCTGGAAAATGTCCAATATTAATAGGAAAGGATGAATTTCATTCGAGCGCCGTTGAACTGTGACTTGTTCAGCGTTGCGAGGAGATAAATCAACGGAGGATACGTTTTCCTCGACTCTTTGATACAATGCCTCATTTGTCTCACTCTGGGTTAATGGACGGCGAATAAACATCTGCAGGAGGCTCTGAGAGGAACAGCTCTTTTGAGTTTTACCGCCCTGGCACTCGGGATTATTTTTTTCAACACCAATTGAGCCCTTGGATTTCGCCCACCAATTTTCTCCCATTCGAATTGAGGCACCGAAAAGGATTAAACCGCATAAGGAACATCAATGCTGTAAAAAATGAAGAGAATGAATGAATGGACCGACTTTCTGAACCATCCTTGTGCCATCAGCAGAGGAAATTTTCCCTTCAGTCTTCGAGGAAGTCGTTTCCGTTTGCTTAAGCATGGGTTTCCTTTTAGGATCTCCGTGCAGAGATTCTTTGAAAGGATGCTTCAGAACAAAATTTGGTCTCACACCCCATTTTACATTCCGCATTAATCGAGAGGGTTTATTAGCTAAGAGATTATTTTCGTGTCAGCTGCCTGTCAAAGTTGGAGTCTCTCGACAACGGGTACATTACAGCCAACGGTGCAATGTAAGTATTGTCGGCTTCTATTGTGATTTGAGGGATAGCTTCGGTTTAGTCTAATGCCATTCATGAATGTACTGTAGCGGAATGGCAAGCCTTTCAGAATAATGAAATTAACATTATTTAAATTACTTCCTCTATGTAACGCTTGACCACTCCATGATTTCCTAAGCATTCCGTGATTCGTGAAGATTCTTTTCAGACAGATAAACTACGACTGGGCCATCGGCCATTAAGACTACAATTTTATGCGACCGGTTTCTATGTAACTACACCATCATCAGATGAAGACTAAATCCACATGATTTTACCCACCAAAACATATTCGAGCTAATTCCGCGTCCACCAACGCCGATGTCAATGTGTGCTTTCCAAAATGATATTAATTGAGGAAATGACCATATTTACTTTAATAATCAAACCGAGAATGTGTACAGCAATTTGGGCTTGCACATTTCTTGAAAGGATTTCAGCAATACCGGGAGTGCGGGTGATGCAAATCCAGGAAGTCCACGTTGCTTCAGTGTTTGGGAGAAACATTTCAATTACTCCATCGAATTATTGGACATCAATTGATTGTGGCAGCCAACTGAGAGCATTTCGAGATGAAAGGCATTAACTAACTTGGTCACGCGATTCGTGCGCCAAGTGCAGTGTGATTCGAGGGAGGCTCAATTATACTGACGATTCGTCGATAAATAAGGCGTCTTCATCTCGCAGGATGTCTTCGCCGTCCGCTAAATCGAAGCGAAACCGGAAATTGTAAGTAGCGCTTGATTAAGTAATTTAATTCAGGGGTAGATTTAATTAACAACTTTTTGATGCAATCCAGACAACCGCAAACCTGCCGCGTGAGCAGTACGTTCGTGGGACGTCTAGTATTACGGCATTCTTCCATTAGGTAATTTGATCGGAGCCAAGTTGCGCTTAACTAGTCAGATTTTGCACCGCCGACCTTGTGGGTCGGGGTTTAGATTAGCGTTTATGGAATAACTGTGACAACAATGGAAGCCATGCCAACCGATGTCTCCGCAATAGATGACCTGCTCGTACGTACTAAATGTCAAGGGGACACCGGAGTGGGTGATCGTGTCAAGCGACGGCTCACGACGTGGATTCGACTGCTAGCCGGAATATTTCTTGCTCACATTCAAAACTCCTTCGGTAATATTGCATGTATGTGCATTGTAACAGTGACCGTTGACCAGACTTGACCGTTGCCATCAGGACAATTGTCTTATTGCAACTAGGTTTATATAATAATAGATTTACAATTGGCAATAGCCTTTCTCGCTTTCCTAACGAATTAAAGACCAAAGTAACTTCCGTTTCTCCGGAAGAAAGCTGCCTGAGGTAAGGAATGAATAATAAATAATATTTCATTATTACCATGGGTGTTTAATCCTAGTTAATGTTTTGAGCAGCAGTGGAAGCTGTCCTCCTTCCGTCTCTGTTCACTCTTTCATACGTAGTTTCCCATTCGCTGACGCTTTCCATAACTTGATTATCGTTACTTGTGCCAGACATTCCTATGTGAATCGTCCTCTCTATGGGTCCTTCAATTTTGAACTGAGTGGAAAATTCAGTGGTCGATTGCGAGTATCGTAATTTAACGTATCGTATCTTTCCTCTTCTTCCTTTCACTGTCTTCCTTAGATTTCTCACCTCATCTCGTCTTCGAAGCACTTCCTTATGTAACCCAGTTTCTTATAAATATACGCACCGAAGCAGTTTTACAAGATAGGGCAAACGCCCAGACAAAATGGGGTTCTGGTCTGGTCTGGAAAGTTACATCCGTTGGGCTATGAAAAAAACTGGAATAGATGCTTGAAAATTTATTGTTTTCATTTCAAAACCGTACACCTCTACTATTTTTCCGTCCACTCGCTAAACAGATGTAAATATTTGCCACATCTCTGAACTAGTTTAGAAATTCCCTCAGCATCAAATTCTACCGGGTGAGATCGTAGCCAACCGATGGCGGTATCTTGGGGAGTTCCTCATCGAGACGAGCTTGAGTTGGTCTAACATTTTAGTCAGAATTCCATGCAACGGAGTCGTAGAAATTTGTGGAAAACTTATAAAGAACTCAGATATCGCAAAACGTCAGTTTTGACGAACTTTTCCGCCTATTTTTTGTTGCAGTTCATCGTTCGCCACAGATGGGCGGTCACTTCTGCCGTCATGATGGACATTTGACCGTTCACTCTCAAACTAACGACAACACTGACGCACAACACTGTCATTCATCATTTAGTCCATGTGCAGCACACATTTTTCGATGAATGTCAGCAGCTTTGAAGTTTTTGCCAATAAAAACATTATCACTGAAGGAACTTCCCATTTGGCGGGATTACCAATTGTATTGTTCATTTTAGACTCGCTACTGTACACATGCGGCGACATGCGGCGCGGCCTTCCATTCACTGCAGATCGAGGCGTACTGCCATAGTGTGATTGTGCCTATACAGCAAACATTCGGCTCCCCCTACTACTTCGCCGCGTGAGTTACTTCATGTACTTCGTACAATTACGAGCTGAAATAAGTAGAGATGTGAGCACTGCTGACAGACACCATTCCACAAAAGTGCTTTTAGCGAGAGTCGCAAGAGGCTGCCGAGATTCAGCGAGAAGTGAAATAACGAGTTTGACAGCCTTTTAAAAATCTTTGGAAACTACTAGACTGATATACCGTAGATTTTACTTTCAGTTTATTATTATTATCATTATCATTATCATTATTATTATTATTATTATTATTATTATTATCATTATCATTATCATTATCATTATCATTATTATTATTATTGGCATTCAACATTTTCAGTTAGGCATCGGGTGGACACAGACTAGACAGGCGTACAACAATACGTTGCATGCATGACGTGCCCTGCTGTCTTTGCGGCAGCCTTTTCTTTCAGAGATCGTCTTATTGGGCTTACGCTCTTTGTCCTATTATTTATTTCCCTATTTTTCTGGTAAACCATTCCAGATTTGTAATTGTTTGTCTTTCTTAATGATATGTCTAACAGTGCGTCAGTTTCATACGTTGTTTGGTCGGTTGCATTGGTCATGTGGACCTTTTTTATTAATTTTTGTGTATTCCATGGCGCTGTTGTTATTATCTATTAAATTTTCAAAATATTTGTTACTCAGCCTAAATAGTAGTTCACCCAGTTTTTCTACATTGACTTTCTTATATACTTCCTCGTTCTTTTCTCATGAGGGAGTCCAAATGCCAGGCTCAGTGTTTTTCTTTCGGTGCTGTTTATTTTTTCCAACGTGAGTTTATTAACCAGCTCTATCGACGCAGGTGCTGCGTATTTCATTACCGATCTTATTACTGGCGTGTACATCAGTATCTTTACTATTTCGTGAGGGGTGGCGTTTTTCATAAGGATTGCTTCCAATTGCGAACAATGCATTACCTATGGGAATTTTAATTTAGTAGCGGAGAATCATTTCTTTGCGCTAATCGAATGTACGTGTATCGTATGTGGTTCGGAAGCCGATTCGCTGTTGACGGAAATTCACTCCAATTCTCCGCGCTTTGCTTGCGGGAAAAGGCATCCACATTCATAAAGAAATGGAAATGAAATCCTCGACGTACATACAAGCGCAAGTCGAAGGGTACCGGCTCCGGAGGCTGTCCAGGCGGAAAAAAATGTGTCCCTCGGGATCCTCGAGACCTCGCGAAATGATTCCGCGCGAGCATGGAGCCGGGACGTTGCCATGAGGTCTTGTTTATAAACAAAGAAGCGGTTTTAGAGCCCATTCTTTCGGTCGGTCTCCCTCCTTTCTTTCCAGCGACTCCCCCCTGCGCTTCCAGTCCCTCCTCTTCCACATTTCTCCCCCCCACCCCCCTCCGCGCCCCCCTTTGACGTCACGTCCCCATCGGCTGCTTGCAGCTACCAACACTAAATGTTGACGATCAGTTCCAATCCGTCTCTTGTTACCATTTGCACTCCCAAAAATGCCATTAAACAAGAAATGCTGCGGCGTCAGATGGCGTCATCTGCGGCGCTGGAAGTCGGGGAGGCGTTGCATGACGACTATTTCAAAAATAGTAAACGAGATTTGCATCGCCTACTACAAATGCGTACTTTTTTTGGGGTATTTTACGGATCCTCAATGGCAAATTGGCACACAAAAATTCAACTTTTTTGGATGGCGCATGGGTTTGCTGTTTGTGTATCAACATCTATGCAACACCCCCCAAGGCCGCCGCAAGGGTGTGTGGCGGGGGGTATCAGGTCACCAGCCATGCATGCATGCACAATCGCAAAATTATGTTACCTCTACACAAAATTTTGGTTTGATCATACACTCGAGAAAGGTTAATCACATGAAAGAAAGTACTGACATGCAACATTATTCAATAACAGAATACGTACATTCAAATCATGCTGTACAACTGTTAAAAATATGTGCTGTGTTAAATATAAAATAACATGCAGAATATCCATATTATATAAACGTACACCACCAATTCTAATTATCTCCTTCGCGATTGCGCTCATTTCTATTATGATGTCTAATGAATCGAGGAAAAAACGACCTTTTAAATCTATCCGCTCTGCTGATTTTACATAGGTGATCTGATAGACCATGCTAAGTCGGGGCATATAACATGTCTTTAACATCCTCAGACAAGTGACCTAAAAAATACGTAACAATAAGTTTTAACACAATTCTTACTTTTCTATTGAAGAGATAATGGAAAATAATGTAGAAAAAACTAATTGAATTAGGCCAATCAGAGGAACAGTCACAGATTTATAAAGATGATCTGAAGAAGAAGAAGAATATCCCTAACATATCCTAAATTGATGCCGAAGAGTGAAATTGTTTCTGCGCACACACACACGCACGCACACCTTTTACTAGATCCAAAATATTAGAGGAGATAGGCTGGGAATCACTCACGGAGCGTAGGGGTAAATTAAAGATTTAATCTGTTGCTTAAACTAGAAGGACCTCTCCTTAGCAGTGATGTTGAAAATGTATTATTACCCCCATCGTACTACGGTTGGAGTGATCATGTCAATAAAATTAGAGAGATTAATTATAGAACGGATAGATTTAAAAATGTCATCTCTTCCACGAACGATATGGGGTTATACGATCGGAATAACATAGTCCAACCGCGGTAGTGTCATGTTCGGGTAAAAGTTAGTCTGGTGTGTATTCGCTCCCTGCCATACACCCTAGTGGTGGTTCTGCAAGGTACTAAAATATCTAAAAATATCAATCACAGCTCAATGAGCCGGCCGAATGGCGTGTTCGTGGTTAAGAAGGTTTCCAGGCAGATGAAGCCTGGCGGAGCTCGTAGTTGAAGAGGTTAGGACAATATCATTGAAGTCAGTACTGCACCGAGCAGACTGATAGACCAATATTTTTATGAAACCTTTCGCCAATAATACCAGTATTATGACGAATCAGTTCGCGACGTGTGAAATCTCGCATCGTCAAGCGCAGTTTCTTTTCACGTGCGACGCACTTTTTCGCCGGCAACGCAAGCCGAGGCGTATACGAGTTTGTCGTGCGATGACCAGCTGCTGCACGCGGCTGCATTTGCGGCCTTTTCAGAACCAGGCAACCAACACATGATGGATGATGAGCAGGGGAATATTGTAGAAATATTGAGTCCACAAATTAGGTACTCCGGGGCGCAGCTGCCTCGCGGAGCCACCGTCCCTGAGCTACTACACACGCTGCGACGGGAACGACTTTGAAGGCGATGCGTAGATGGAATATTATCACGGAATTTGATTACAATATTCATTCAAAAATTCCATGGCTTCAACGTAGATATTCTCTTATGGATGGAAGACCAAATGTTCCTCTTCTCACCAACCATAGCAACAGTATATTTTCCGTGGTCGATGACTTTGTTTTAAGTATTTTTTAGTACTCTGTGGCAGGGGGTGAATACACACCAGACTAATTTTGACCCGAATATTTTTACCCCTACTGCGGTCGGACAATTTTATTCTTATCCCTTATCGTTCGAGGAAAAAATGGCATCTTAAATCTATTTGTTCCACATTTAATCTCTCTAATTTTATTGACATGATCTCGCCCGCCTTAGTACGATGGGGGTAATAATACATTTTCAACATCATTTCTCGAGGAACATTCTTCCTATTTATTCCAAAGATTTAATCGGTAATTTAACCTTCTCTCCATAAATCGATGCCCAGCCTAGATGCTCTAATATTTTGTATTGGAAGATATACGTGCATGTACATGATAGGGTTGATGTCAGTGTAACACCCTGAAATGCTTAAATCGATCCAGTCTATGTTATAATTTACGTCTGGAATGTCTTGTCTTTTAATCCAAAATTTCAGAGGTGTAATTTCCCTGCTTGTAACTCCCATCCCTAACACCGTCCATAAATATGGTAGGGCAAACTTCTCCCGATCCTTTTGTAGGCATTATTTTAATTCGCGAAGACAGCAGACGAAACTAAGGCGCTTAGAAAGGTACAGGGCACCTGAGTTTTCTTGCGACACCGAGGGAATTAATATGGCACCAAAATATGCTGGTAGATTCAACCAACAGCGTAAAATAAATGTTTGCCTGCTCTCTTTTAACTTATTTTCTTGTCATCTTTGTGCAGCCATAGGAATAGCTATTAACCATGCAATACTCGTAATATATGTAGGCATTGCATGAGAAAATAGAGTGAATATATTAAGAATGGCTGGTGGCCTACCACCCTCTGCCACACGTCCTTGCGACGGCTTGCGGGGTATTGTGTAGATGTAGATGTCGCCTATGCGTAGAAATCGGTAATATCATAAAAAATTTTATTGGGTGAAAAAAATACCAAATTTATCTATTCAGTGATCATGAATTTTCATAAATTAGAACCTCAAATTATCGAATTCGCATATTGCGTCATTATTAAAATATACTTTCAGCAGCTTATTTGGTTAATTTATCGGCAGAAACTGTTTTTTCATATTATCTCAGCGCAAAATCAATGTTCGGATCGTTTGGTGACGAGTGGGGAGGGAAATGGGCGAATGGGGACTCGCTCGCTCGCTTCTTAATCTTGAAATTCCGCGTTCGAAATGGAGTTTTCTTTCTTGCACTCCTGTTAAACTTATGTGAGAAAATATGCATTAGGGGCAGTGTAAATGTTTCTCGACCTTCCCCGTGGCGCCTTCCTTTCAGCAACAATAGGTGAGCATTTCTCAATGATAGGTGTATCATTTTTACCATGGCGTCATTGTTTATTTAGCTATTATTGCCATCTGGTGTGAGAGGAAAAAAAAGTTTCCAGGTTCAAGGAATTTTTGAAAAGCGGTCGATACTTCGAGGGAACCTACTTTATTTTTTACTTTCAGAAAATTGGTCCGAAATGAAACGGGAAAGCTTAACTCGCACACGGGATTCCACCAATCCAAATATGCCGCCGATAAGGAACCATTTTGGTGCGACTCACTCTCCCAAAGTGTGGCGAACGGCAAACGCGATCCCATTTCGCGATAAGCGACTTCAAGCGAGAAGAGTTCGATTAAATTCGTAAAGGAGTTCAATGTTCAACTCCAATCTCAATTCTTAAAACATAAAATCTGAAAATATTCAGAGCACGTGCGTTGGACTCGATAGGTTTATTTCATTCCGGAATATGAGTAAATGTAGCATTCATTACTGCTCATTAATAATAAGGAAAGTCACGGAAATAAATTACGTGGAGTAAGCTCGGGGTGAAATCGATGGCGAAGGAAGGACGATTGGTGGTCGTCCTGGGTGCTTCGAAAGAGGGAGATTGCCACGTGAATCTCTCTTGATAATATCTGTATTCAGCGGAAGCGATCCTCATCTCTCTTTGACGCTCCCCGGCGGAATTTCTCGTAAGGCAAGCCAAACGAGGCGGGCCGTCCACTTCGACACCGGGGAGGAAGAAGCCCCCCCTCTCCCCCTCGGCGATTGCCTACGCCGATCTTCACACCAGTGAGATTCTCGGTGGGCAGAGATGTCGTCGCGATGCCGACCCCGTATCCACGTGACGAGCATCCAGAAGGGTCAGCCTCGACGTTTGCGATCTGAAACTTCTCATCGCCGATTTATTTCCATCGATGCCTTCGTGTCCCGCGATTGACATTCCGCCCGTCTCTCGTCCTCTCCCGGACGCTCGGATTTATCCACCGTCGCCTTCTTATGTTATGCCATCTTCAAAGTTCAGATTTTAGGGACCATCTCTCATTTTTATCATTGTTTTCCATCATAGGATCTCCCCCGAGCCCATTGAAAGACCAGTATTTAGGACGTTTGGCGAAGTGTGCGGAATTATGTATTCGTGGTAATATTTCCAAGGCCGAAGTGGTCAAGGAAAGGAAGTTTTTTTACAAGGTGACACCAAAGATTTGTCCCTGAATTAGCTCATAGCTCACATTGCAAAAGATTTGATCCCCAAGCGATGGCATGCACTGCTACGTACCACTTTTGATTGAAGATCGCTGACCGAAATTTATCCTCCCGCCCCGGGTCTTAGCCATTGACTTTGACCCCGAAAATCCTGCATAAGGATTTCTCTGCAAATACGTTGTTTTCCTATAATTGAAGGGGCAGTTAGAAAGAAATCGTTTCAAGGAAAACAATGAAACTCTTAACGTATCCTTGGATAGAAAGAATTAACATCACGCTAAAGCTGCTATATTTTAGTAAATGCAGAATATAAATAATGAAATGATAAAAAAATGTGTCACTGTATTCGATCATTGCGGAATACTCTCTTGAATTCATTCTGTGAAAACGCATGCATTTGATGGCATTATATCACCTAAATGATAATATTTCAGTTACTTTAATAAGATTTTTCATATGAACTGATAAATTAAAAATACATCAAAAATGCTCAGTTACACCTCCATATTAACTGTTGAATATACATTAAATTCTCAATATGATGGTCCGTATTATATTTCTCCGAGGCTTTTTTTTATATTAATAGAAGCTTCTATTTCTGAATGCGGTCAACACGCAATATGAAGTTGATTTCTTGAATTCCCTTCCTTGCGGTCAATCCTTCTAATTTTCCGCAGAGTTCACCGAAGTCGGAGCGAGCATGGGCCTCCTCCATCTCCCCCCAACGGCGCCCCCTCCCTCCACGGCGTGGGAACCAAAGAGATCATCCCTCCCCCACCCCCCAACTCCTCATCTTACCCCGAAACTTAAGTATGTGGTCCCGGACCACTTTCCTGACTCAGAGCCCCTTTCCCATATCCTCCCTTTGTCCCTCTCCACCGCCCCTGCAAACCTCGCCGAGTTTCCTTAGCTCACATATCCTTTCCCACATTCCCTTTCTACTCTTCGTTTTGTGGAGATTTTTCGGGGAACCACAGATCCCGCTCTGGAAAACAAACGAAGATCTGGTTGCGCGGTCGTAAAAAAAAAGAGCACCCCTTTTTCCTTCCACACCCCACTATGGTCCATTCCCCTCCCCCTCCCGTCCTTCTATATATACGCCCTCGACTCCCTTTTGTTTCTTGCGCCCCCCCCCCTCCTCCCGCTCCCCCGGACGCGCCCTCCCCCGACTTCCGCTCCAAATGCACGAACGGCGGGAGTGTGGAGCGGCGCAGTAGCCTGCGCAGTAGCCGCAGCCCCTCTCGGCCGTAATGTGGCCATGAAGAGTCTTCGGTTTTGGAAGTGCACCGGGGGTGGGAGACGCCAGAAATACAGATCGCATTGGCGCAATGAAATCATTCTCGGGTGGCCCCGAGGCCCTGGATATCACCAGGGGAAACTCATATTCGGCATGAACCTCAGATTTCACAGATACGTACATGAACGAAAAAGTTCGAAGAGGCGATAGAAGACTCACTGACCACGACTGCGAATAACGTATTGTGTCTCCAAGGGCAGTGTTCAGTGCTAGGGTAAGAATTATGATGAACACATTGTTAATTTAATCCTTAGGCTTCCGCGACGTCTATCTAATGCCATGCTGCTGCTTCCAGGAAACCGTATTCGACCTGAAGACGCCTCCAGGACTGGGGGCGAAACAGTTGTCTATCAACGCATGTATGTACGCGACGGGTAATTCTCGGAAGCAGCAGGGATACTACATTGTTAATTAGTTTGATGAATTTAATTGGGATATTTAATATGATAACTGAATTAACTAATGAGCACGAACGTGTTAGAACCATTTAAGAAAAATAAAGATAAGTGTATAAAAATCAACTGCAATAAAAAAGTAATAGCAATAATCTTACCGTTAGAGATACATCAGAACTTATAAGGAAAAAAAATCACAAGCCATTTATTAAGTCCACTCATTTTTCCTCTCAAATTCCACGCACGTCCCCACCACATCTAACGCGATAGCTAATCTCGGCTCACATTCCTATGCCATGGATTCTTTCTTTTCGGTGTTCCATCCACTCACTCAACGGACGCCGGACGCATGGGATTCCCTCCGTAAACAATTGTATGAGAATAAAATTGTTTGGAGAGGAAAATCTCCCGACTCCCTTGGGTTTACTTTGTCTTGTTAGTGAATCACACACGTGCCTTGGCTCTCTTAATATTTTCAACCGTTCAGAGAAAATCCGATAGGTTTGTTGAAAAATGCCGCGGGAAGAGAGAGAGCGTGACGGATATCTTTGAGGAATTAGGTTGGGAGCCTCTCTATTCGCGAAGAGAGCCGGCTAGACTTAAGGAAGTTAAGAAAGGCAAAAGGCATCTGGGAATTATCAAGGCGCCAAATTGTATTGGTATATTCGACCATCAGGTTAAAATAAGAGAGAGATAGAGACAGCGTCTCAGACAAATGCAAGTAAACACCCATCGCTCGCACGATAACCAATCAGAACAAAATGGAACCCAAGTTCACGTACGAAGTCTATCCAATAAATACAGGAACTGAGGCCATTAAAAAATTTGTTTTTCGAAATTTAGTCAACATCGATTTTGTCCCCCTCAAAGTACTCTCCATTCGTTGCCATGAACTTATTCCATCTTCCTTTCCACTGTTTAAAGCACCCTTGGAAGTCCTCGGCAGTTAGGCTTTTTAGTTTTCTCGTCGTTTCTTGCTTCATTGTGTCTTCCACATCTTCCCAGTGATGTCCCCTCGTCACATTTTGGCATTTTGAGGAATAGGAAATTGTCGCAGGGGGGGCGAGATCTGGCGAATTAAGGAGGATGATCAAGGATCAATGTGATTGAATTTTTGTGCCAGAAACTGGCGAACAATCAATGCTGAATGCGCACGATTTTTGCACATATTTTTTTTAAGCCCTAATGTTCAGCTAAAATAGTGTGCACTGTTGATTTTCCTAAATTCAGTTCATCAACTATCATTCGGACAGTTTTTCGACGATCGGTAAGGACTAGGGACCGCACACGATCAATGTTGTAGTCAACACATTGTGGTTGAAGGTCGTCCCGGCTTTGCATCATCCTTGACGCCTTTAACAGCCATCTTTTAAACGCTTAATCCACTTCAAAACGACAGTTTTTCGTCAGAGCATTTATCACCGTAAATATCTGTCAACATTTCAGCATTTTCTTGATAACTTCTGCTACACTTCACCAGAAACTCGATGCTGATTTGTTGCTCCGTGATTCCGTTAATTTCCATTTTTGACAATCAGTAAAAACGAGGACAACAGAAATTAACATAATTGGCAACACCATGCGCACGGCTCGTAATAATTTACTCAAAGACCAGCATTTATGATTCAGTCAATTATTTCATGAATTTCATTTTTTTATTCAATAGACCCATATTTTTTTTAACAGTTCTCCCGCATGATTTGAACATATGTATCCTGTTATTAAATATTATCGTATGCAAGTTCCTCCTTTCGTGTCATTTAATTTGTTGCAGTGCATGTTTAAACTAATATTTGTGTACATCTGCGTCCATCGACATCTTCACAACACCCGCAAGCCGTGGCGTATGGCGGGGGGTGTTAGGTCTCCAGCCATGCACTGTGTGGGCGCAGATGACCCTTTCTTTCTCTCCATGCTCTCCTGATGCATGTTCACACTCGCCACATTTTCTTCACTCGCTCTATACTTTGGATTCAGAATTTCTTTACGGATACGCAGATCAATGTCAAATAAACTAATCAAGGCCATAATTTTCACGCACCTGCACACGGTCACATTACACTTTTAATATTTATGCATTCGAATCGAGTGATATAAATGGGAAAACTAGTCAGTCGTTTGACCTTCAAATGTTACGCTCTGGAACACGCTCCCAAGGTCTTAGATCGTTAATTTATTCGAGGCGCTGTCTCCACAGAAATGGTACTGTTGGATCCCGAAACACTGTTTACCCTACTTTTCTGCTTTGTTGTTGTCCGGCTTCTCCTCCCACTCCTCCTCATCTCTCCCTCTCTCTCTCTGCTGGGGAGAAGGGGGGGAGGCAAGGGCTCAGCTGCCTCCAGCGGTGTCTCAAATTCTCTACCAGTGGCTTTGGGGCCTGAGACCAGGTCCATGCAATGGTGGGGTTTCCCCCTCTTAGTCTTCAGTTCTGCATGATCTGTCTTCCTATAGTAAAGACCTGTCGTATCAATAGTTGTGGTTCATTTTTATTCCCTATTTTCGCATAACAAGTGACTAATTTATTATGTGAATTAACAATTCTTTGGAATTAAGTCATCCTCCGGCATGCATACAAATTTGCTCGTTATTTGATGTTTTTTTTACTGAATAGTATTCCCTTTCCTCTTCCACCCCCATACCCTTCCTTATCACTCACTCTTCCCACCTGGTGCTTGCACCCCCTGCCACACACCTATTTGGTGTATCACGGAGTATACATGTCGATATGGAAGGTGCTCACTCTCCGAGAGGCATTATCATTTTCTTTGAGCCATAGATGCAAAACGGTCTATCTTACTGACCCATCACAGAGTGCAGCTAACAGCTCGATTGGCAATGTCTGAATGACTTCCAGGTTATTTCTCTCCCAGGTGCCCGGAAACACTTCAAAGGGTGATGATGAATTTGAGGGTTTCACGTGAAATGGAGGGCGAGTCGCGTTTTGAGGATCAGCGACATTCATTGTGCTGACACGAACGAACGAAGCCATCGAATTGGCTCGCATCTCTCTCACTCTCTCATCCCTTTCTTTTCCATCCACTTTCCCCAGTCAACCTCTGACCTATGTATTTGGGCTCTCCGCTACGACTGTCTTCACCGACCGCATCTTATGAGGGAAGCTCGTTCCGCCTAACGCCGCCTCGTTTGCTGATAAACAAAAAGTCCAAAGAGGAGAGGGCGAAGACATAGACCTAATGACAGCCCTGGAACAAATATGAAATGAATATAACATGCTCCAAAGAAACTGCGGGAGATGCCGCAACAGTAACTTTTAACGGAGTCATCCGCTAATGTGCATTTCAATGCAACAATTTCAGAGTGTAAAAATCATTCGCCTTGACTGGGATTCGAACCCAGATTCTCCAATATCCGGTCGAGTGCTTTAGCCACTTAAGCTACCGAGGCGTCCTCTTAAACTCTGAAATTTTGGGGCTTTTAAAGGAACTAGATGTTGTGACGAAATACCGTGCATACAATGTCACAGGCCTACGTATTCGTGCGCGAGGCGCCACAGTCCACGAGGTTAAAGCCAACTTTAAACACTTATGGTGTTTTCCCTTTGACAAATTCCAAAGAAACTGCGGGAGATGCCGCAACAGTAACTTTTAACGGAGTCATCCGCTAATGTGCATTTCAATGCAACAATTTCAGAGTGTAAAAATCATTCACCTTGACTGGGACTCGAACCCAACACATCTAGTTCCTTTAAAAGCCCCAAAATTTCAGAGTTTAAGAGGACGCCTCGGTACCTTAAGTGGCTAAAGCACTCGACCGGATATTGAGGGATCTGGGTTCGAATCCCAGTCAAGGCGAATGATTTTTACACTCTGAAATTGTTGCATTGAAATATAACATGCATCTGAAGATAACTGAGGACGTAAGGATGAACGGGAAATATTGCCGAGGAAAATCCTGACACAGTAAATAAGGAATGTGGGCACCGAACCGAAGAAATGTGAAGGCACAGGAGGAGACAGATGGACGAGAGAATCGTGTGGGAGCGGGACCGTGTCGAATCATTTTCACGAGCAAGAACTGCAGATGCATTGGCATCACCTTTGTAGAACTATCACCCCCGGTTCATATCTCAGTCCATTCCTTTCAATCGAATGTTTGAGACAGTAGGAAGTACTAGCGACTGCTTTTAAATGTGCTTGGTGAACTGAATATTATTTTCAGAATTTGCCGCGAGGCAAAAGCCACGAAGCGTCTCCAGGAGTACAAAAACCAGATACCAGGAAGCGTCTTGAAAGAAGGATACACCCCTGCCATACAAGTGGGGGTCACTTCTCTTCGGAAGGAAATCGAGGATAATTGTGGCAGAAAGAGATGAGATTGGGTGCATTGGAAGTGACATGCTTCAGGGGAACGACGAAGATGGAATGTAAGCACAAATGGCAAAGGTGACACCAACACAATGCCCCGCATTGGCGGAGTGTCACGCAGCATTCCTAAGAGTAAAGAGATGAACTCATTTGTCTGACTTATTCTGGGTTCCATTTCTTGCTGAAGGCCACTGAGGAAGAATTGTGAGAAAGGACACCAGGATAAAATGTGGAGTAAGCCTTGATGAGATGGAACTCTTGGGTAATGGAGCGAAACGAGGCTAGTCGTCCGTCCGATCATCTAGACTGACCGGACGAACTTTTATAGATGCAGTTAGTACGCACCTGTACATCATTGCATCATTATCAATCAAGTGCTCAGTTGTTCAGCTTCCTCCATGCAATGTTCAGGTAGGACTGAGCTGAGTTCCCATAAGCGTTAGTCTCCTCATGAGATTTTTTCAGTTTAGTACAAAACCTAGTAATCTCGTAACGTTGCTCGATCGTCGATTCCATTTTTTTCGTGACAAGGTCGGCGCGCAGAGGATTATAATAACTGACCTCTTGCCGCTTCCACAGCTTGGAGAGCGCTGAGACCGGTTTCGCGGCAAAACTTAGTGTCCCCACTCTTATCTACTCCAAGTGGCTCGATCACACTCTTACCAATAGGAGCGGTGCGGGAAACTCATTTGCATTACATTTGGAACGCACTCATTATTCTCCGACGGAAGGAGGGAGTGCAGATAGGAACTGGGCTCCCTCGAAAGGAGCTCCCCTCTCTTTGGGTCTCGTCCGACAATCGATTCACTTATTGGGACCAGATAGGTGTTACCAAACAGTTTATGGTACTGACTTAGCGAGCGAAGTAAGAAGCACTCGACCAGTTATATCAGTGCTTGTGAGAATTTGCACTTGCCGGCAAGTCGTTGGCACACGGGATCTCAACGCCGAGAAGTGCTGCCCCTTTGCCGAGAGGAAGCGGTGTCAACGGGTCACGGAAGAGTCGTACGAGGTCCCAAAGGCCCTCTGGGTCCCCCGGCGTCCCTCCTCTCCATTCCCCCGCCCTCCTTTGCCGCACCCCCTCTTTTACTACCACCACCCTCGCTGGCCGCCACCAGCTGCAACCCCTTCCGAGATGACGACGTCCCTTACCCCGAACCAAATCTCCTCCCCGCCGTAAATCACTTCATTACATGCCGCCATGGTGTGTATATCCAAGGTCCCCCTCCATGTTATGGAGCTGAGACTGTTTTCTTAACGAGGCAGTCACCCGTCAAAGCAAATGAAGCCGGAGAGGAAAAAAAAGGATTTTATTATTGAAAGATTTACCTCAGCCACATTTTTTTCACTCTACGAGCATCTGCCTGATTGATATTGTCTCTTCGGAGATTAATAAGACATGGCTTGGAATCCGTGTTTCTCAAGGGGAACCATTTAAATCGCATATATTTTCCCTTGGCGTCGGAGAAAGTTTTACCGCCGCTGGTGCCAGAAAATTAATTAGCATACCGACTTAGTCCAGCTCGTGGAATGTTAACCTCCTACGTGCTTAATTCCTCCAACGTATCTGTCACGCTTACTCTCCTGTCGTCCTACTTTTTCGCAAATCTGAAGGATTTACTCAATACCTTTCACCCAATTACTGTATTAACCCTTTCTCCCATGTTATCCCAAATTTTCTCCCCAATCCTATTGCACTTTATCGAATAGTATTGACTGGCATTGACATCGGACACTTTTAAGGTCAGCCGCTTAATTTCTGCTACGCTTGTTGTTGTTTGACGGCCAAAGATTAGCGCAGGAATATTTCATATTTGTTTGCAATACGGTGAGAAGCGAGGTAAAACTTGTAAGTTTTTTCAATTATACAGGGAAGAGGGTCGATAACCATTTTAACATCACGTTATTATTAAACTAACACAAGATGAAATGCTAAATACGGCTGATTACACCGAATACTGATGACATTTAATACACCCCCCGTCTCTCACCCTCGCGCTTTTAGGCTAAGATGCTGGCATGTACGTAATAGGCCTCAGTTTTATATCGTTATAGCAAGTGGTCGCCACCACCTTCTTGTTCCTGGAATGAGGGAAAAGAACGCATTTACTTTTCCCTTCATTTGCAAGAGCATAGAAATCATCCATATCTTTTGCTTCTTTCCCATCAGCACACGTCTCTATGCTCCTGACATCCCCCTAGTCCTCGCACTCATCTTGAGCACAGGAATTTTTCTCCTCCTTTGGGACACGACATTCAATTTACGTCTGTCAAAATTTCCTTCGCCTTTCGCTCACTCAGGGTTGAAGTCTCCCCTTTGCTTTCCGCCAATATATCACCACCGTCCGTTGGGAGTGCAGGCCGACCTCCCCCCTCCCTCCCTTCGAACCGACCAGCTCGACCTCCTCCTCTCTCTCCCTTCCCCCCCTCCCATCCCGTCCTCCGCTTCCGGCCGGCGCCGGCCAGTTTTCTAAATCTTTCGATTTTGACGGAGGGGCCCTGCCAACTCGAGAATGTGCCGGGGACCTTCTTCAGAAAACAGATAGGTATCCCTGGGAACCGTGAGCGGAGGCGGAAGTTCTTGAGTGCCCAATGCCCTCTTGCCATTGAAGAAGCAGAAGAGTTGAGAAACGAGGTGATAGGAGATTGCTCCGCGTGACAGTTGGCCCAAAAGAGATGTCAAGGCACTCCGACGGCCGAGGACTTGCACAATCATCAACCTAAGAAAATGCATTTCACGGCAACGGGACATCCACGGGTACTTACTGAATCGCCCTCTTACGAAGGCGGTTCAATAAGTACCCGTGTTAGAAATGAAGAAACCATTTTTTCAAAAACATTTTTTTTAGTTTTCATCATAGAGCTCTTTTAGAAAAATACACTTCTCCCAACGTTCCGGCCATTTTTTAACCCCTCCAAAAATAGGATTTGTCGAACTCTCCAAAATACCCCTCTGTCTCGGCGATAACTTCTTCGTTTGTGCTAAATTTTTTTCCCCGCGAGCCATTTCTTCATGTTAGGGAATAAGAAAAAATCGGAGGGAGCCAGATCGGGTGAATACGGGGTGAATGCACTTTGGCGGCGACAACTCCGGATGAATGTGCTGGTGCGTTATCGTGGTGAAAAAGGACCTTCTTTTTCGCCAAATGCGGCCGTGTCTCCTTCAATTTTTTGTCAAAGCGGTCCAATAACTCACTGTAGTATTTCCCAGTGATGGTTCTTCCTTTTTCTAAGAAATCCATGAGGATGACGCCATTTGCATCCCAACAAACCCTCGCCATGACCTTTCCGGCCGATCGGACCATCTTCGCCTTCTTTGGAGCAGATTCACCGGGAAAAATCCATTGTTCTGATTGTTGCTTAGTTTCTGGTGTGTTATGATGAATCCAGGTTTCATCAACAGTGATAACTCGACGTAAAAACACCTTCGGATATCGCTTAAATTGCTGCAAACACTGCTTCGAAGTTGACAGGCGGATCAGGTTGTTGTCCACCGTGAGCAATCGCGGCACCCACAGGGCCAAAAATTTTTTCATCGCCAACTTATCATGTAATATATTAATTGCCGTTCCGGTCGACTCACCCACGGCCTCTGCTACTTCGCGCCCTTTCGATCGTCGATCAGCGAGAATCATGGCGTGGACGTTTTGAATGATTTCCTCGGTAACCACATCTGCCGGGCGTCCTGGTCCCTCCTCATCAAAAACAGATATTCGCCCACGTTTAAATTCGTTGAACCAATATCTAACTGTGGTCATAGATGGCGAAGTGTCCCCATAAACAGCATCCAACTTTGCTTTTATCTTCTCGTATTTCTTCCCATCCAAAAACAAAAAGCGAATTACCGAACGATACTGTTCTTTTTCTATCTTAGCGAAAATCACGAAACACGTCTTACTCGAATGGCTGCCAAATCCAAACTAACCTTTAAAAAAGTCCAAAATTTGTTTCATCTACGTTTTATAGATGACAGCACACGATGATAACATAAACTCCCCTCAAGAACGCCCTTTGTCGTCAGACACGGGTACTTATTGAACCACCCTCGTACTTCCAAGGCAGAATTCGAACCCAAGCCATTTATCTACATCTACATCATAACCCGCAAGCTGCCTCGGGGGCGTTTGGCGGGGGATGTTAGGTCACTAATCATGCATGCACAATACCAATCGTGTCATCTCTTCATAAATATTAGTTTGAACATGCACTCAAAAATATTAATTTTACGAAAGAAAGTACGGGGTGCGGTAGCATAAATTCCTTTTTTAAAGGACTTTTGCTTTATAAAAAAGGAAGTCATGTTGCCGCACCTTGTACTTACATGCAATAATATTCAATAGCAGGATACGTACATCAAATCACACTTTAGAAATGTTAAAATGGTGGGTTTATTAAATTAAAATAAAAAATAACATGGCGGAAATACACAAGATACAAAATATTAACTGACGATTCTCATTATCTCTTACATGATTGCTGTAATCTACACAACACCCCGCCAAAAAAGCTGCTAAAAAGGATTTTTAATGATTACCGTTAGATTAACCTCGCAGGCCCGTTACCCTCCATACTAATCGGTATCCCTGACGTACAATTACTCTCTTAATATGCCAACCCACTAGATATTATAGAGATAATATTTGGCTTTCAATTTTTTACATCAAATCTATAGGTAAACGGTTACATAATGAGTAAAATATTTTAATTCGCCAGTATTTCCCATATAATGCTTTTTATTCATCATTTTCACACCAAATGAATGCATCTAATATGTGAAAAATATTATTGGCTCAACTAAAAAAAGAGAAATACTCATAGGTATCCAGTGTTGCGGTTAATTTCTCTCCTTGGGATCAGCAAATATTATTGTCAAAAGCTTTCCTGGTTAATACTGTTACAAATTGCGATCGTTCAGCCAGTAATAGCATATCTATTGAATGTTTAGCTTTCTTTAGCTGTTGTAGAAGACGTCAGCAAGGGAACATGGGAAGAATGTACACTTAAGCTCTCTCTCCCCGCTGAGCGCCCCCCTCATCTCTCCCATTCCCACCTCCCCTCTCCCCAGGCCCCGCAACTGCACTCCACGAGCTGGCGACCGTCGACCCATGCACTCGCTAATCACGGGGAAACGCTTTAGATCACGAGTTTAAATATGGACGGCTTCTCTATTTATTAGTTTGGGAATCGTGACGAAGTGGAAAGAAGGATCGTGGCCAGGCGAATGCCCCATCCCCCCCTTTTCGGCCCTACGAATCTCCCCTGCGTCGTTCGACTGATGCTAAGCGGCGCTAATTGGGGAACTGACGTTCGTTTTCCCTTCTTGAGGAGGCGACGTTTATGGCGACAGGGACATCTGAAGAACGAGAATAGGGGTGGACGCGCAGACCCACCCCAAGGGTCCCACCCACCCCCCTTCTCTTGGCGACAAACACCACACCTGGACCCAATTACGTTGTTGACGAACCGTTATTTATTCTCATCTTCGTGTTTATCACGCTGTTTCGTGGTGAGTTGTCACTGACGTAGAGGAGAAACTAACTCTCGCCCATGCACTCTGCAACTTAAATACGCAGTTTCGAATTACTTCTCCTGCTTATTTTAAAGGCATTACTGGACTCTTTTCCCAAGTCTGCCACGATACATTTATACGCATTGGTAAATTTTCACAGTGAATTGATCTACATCTTCATCTACTTAATACCCCGAGGTAAGGGCCTGTGGCAGGGGGTGTAGGGACACCATCCGTAATTAAGAAAGTAAAAAACCGCATGCAAAAGCCACAAATTTATACAATCCACCAACAGAACATGGTATACGTTAATGCAAGAACACTAACACCCCACACACATGCAAACTCTCAAACCACCAACTAATATACACATACACAAATGCAAATATGCCTAATATCTTTGAAATGTTTAATTTTGTTCCCACGAGTGAATTACATGTTCTTAATAATTCTTAAGTGACTTCCGTTTCTTACTATTATGATTTCTGATTGTTCGAGGAAAGAATGAGCATTTGTATCTCTCTGTACTGGAACCTATCTCCCTCATTTTATATTTGTGGTCTGTTTTACCGAAGTAGTGTGGGGCCATTATAATTCCTTTAGCAACTGATGTGAGCTTGGACTGACGATTTTCACCCAATACAAAGAAACCTGGCGAAGTTGGTATTAGCACGAGATGCCCACTGGTCTGTCAAAGTTGGATAAGTCAGTATCGTACATCTCCTAAACAATAACTCGCCATCCGCTGCAACGTGGCGTGCGGGGGGGGGGGGGGCGACCAGGCGCACATTCTACACAAATGTTGGCTCATCAAGTCGTGATACCGTCTCAGTTGGTCACCTAACATCTGCATGATCAAAATAATGTTTGTGTATAGTTAGCATGATTTGGATGGTGCATGAAAGGCTGGTGACCTAACACCCCCCGCCACTCACCCTTGCGGCGGTTTGAGGGGTAGAGATGTGGTGTACGACAATGGCCTTATCAGGTAAGTCTATCTGAAAGATGGAATCTGACAGAGGCGGATGGAAAGCATTCTGTCCGGTGTTTCTTTTATGAATTGGTTCAATTTCAACCTAGTTATGAAATCCTTGAAATCACTTTTTTCTGCCTCCGAGCTGCACTTCGATAAACTATCATTCTCATCAGGTACCCGACGGTTCAGGATAGGATTTGGATGGATGCAGAATGAGCAACGATATATTTCTTTACATCACCTGACAAAACGCAACCTCTACATCCTACTCCACATGAAGCCCTTCATCTCTGTGTACCTTCTTCCTCCCTTCATTCCGTCCAACATCCCAATCCTGTTCCTGCCTGTTCCTCGTTTGCCTAACATTCTCCCCTCAATTACTGACTCCAACATCCACAGCCAATCAATACGCCCTTCATCAAATTTTCCCGCTTCCTTATGATTTCTCCGAACAATCCTCTCTCCTCCCCCGCCATATCTAGTGCTTCCCCATTTGTTTTCCTTTCGGTCCATTGCACCTTCTCCATTCTTCTCCACACACACATTTCAAAGGACTCCACTCTACGTCTTTCATCTTTCATTTCATTATCGTCAAAACCACCCTCCATATCGTGCCATAACTTTTCACTAATCTTAGTAACTCGGAGTTGACAAATGAAAATGATTGAATGGCAATAAATATCCCACTGTTTACGAATTTACTTTCCACAATAACGTCGATCCTTATTGTTTAAGGAGGAAATTGCGGTGCTCCATCCCGTATCTCCATCTCGGGATACCCTTTTGCGTCTCTGCTTTTCTCTGGTTGAAACGTGGCGTAAATACAATGCTGCCACACCTTAGATGCGCTGGAAATTTAGGATAAGGTATTACTTCAGAACTGAACTGTCGATAAGGAAGACATATTTGAATTTTTGTGCATGAAATTAAAATCATTCAATTCATAAGAGCGAAATTAGTTCCAAGTACACCTGGGAATTAACTATGAGGAATTAATTTTAATTTAGAATAAATGCCCACCTCCAAAATAAAATGGGTGCTTTTAAGTTTCCCGATAGATTGCTGCGCATACATCATCTGTGTATTCCAAGTTGCGTCAATTATTCTGAATGGTGTGACACCATTTCTTAGAATGAGAGGCAATAATTTCGTTTGGAAAAATATCAGTCATTTTTGACATCGCCTGAACCTTGACTTTTTGTGAAAGTCTCCGAGAAGAATTTTCTCTTCGCTGCTTGGAATTTTGCTTGTAATAAAAAGAAGAGAAAAGTTTTATTATAGCCTATTTATAAATTCTTGGAGGTAAGAAAATAACTCTTCGGTAACTCGAACTATGACTAACTATGCATTACTTTAATAGAGTTCACTGAGTAATAATTAAGTTTGAAAGCATATTGTAATAAAAAATGCTTTTATGCGTAATATCTACGTTCATAACAGAAACTGTTTTCAAAATCTTCATGTTCTGAAACGTGGAAATGGTTGTTACACTATAGAATTTTTATCATTTTAGGAAGGATCAGTAAGTGGCGCACGAAATCCGTTATCGAATGTCGATGGATCTACACATTATACACTTCAGTATACTAGGAAAAAAAAACCTCTCGTAAAACCAGCTCCGTCATGCGTAGGCATTCGGCCACATGAATTTCAACTGTAGAAATATCAACATCAACTTGCGAGGTTGACACAGCGAATAACAGAAGCTGGATTCGGCCCCACCCACCCAAATGATGTTTGGACACCCACGGATTATGTTTCCCTTGGGAGACCCGCATCTATGAGCGGGCCTCGGTGTTCAAACTCGGCGGTGTTTGAGAAAGCCACCCCTCACACCCCCCCCTCCTTCCCTGACACCCCTTCCCCAATCTTCGGTTCTCTTTTCCGTAACCGAAAATCTGACGCCCGCCTTTCTTACGCATTTCGTGAGGCGTACAATACCGCAAGAAAACGCCGTAACGGTACATCTCTCACGCTTTCGAATTGTTGAGCTTATTTATACGAGGCGCTTTTATAAGGCCTCAAAGAAAAAAAGACCTAAGAAAAGCGAACTGCCTCGAAAGTTTACTCTGCGAGGGCGAACGAATAGGGTTCGGCGTGGAAGCCACTCGCGCCCCACATGTGCTAACTGACGGAGTGACGGTGTCCCATCTCCCCCTAGCGACAAGGCTCCCACCCCGCAGCCGGGTCAAACAGTAAGCAGAGGTCCTCTGCCTCCGACGGCGCGTCTCGATAGTTACACCTCACTCGATTGATTACTCACGAGTACATCTATTCAATTACGCACTTTCGCCCTCGCTTAAGCAGGTTGAAATCGCGAAGACGTGCTACATTTCAGCGCCTTTGGAGTAAGGGACAACTTGATAAAACTGCGAAAGGGAGCAAGCGAGATTTAGACTTTTAGAAAGGTTCAGAACAAACGAGTTTAACTAGGACACTGAAGGAATTATAATGGCCCCATACTACTTAGGTAGATCAGACCACAAAGATAAAATTAGGGAGATAGATTCCAGTACAGATAGATACAAATACTCATTCTTTCCCCGAACAATCAGAAATCATGATAGTAAGAAGCCGAAGTCACTTTAGAAATATTAAGAACATTGAATTTACAAGTCGGAACAAAATTAAACATTGCAAAGATATTAGGTATACTTTTAGACTCATGTGTAACTAACATAGTTGGTAGTTTATGTGTCTGAATGAGTGTGGGGTGTGAGGGTTTTTTCATGAATGTATACCATGATTTGTTTGTGGATTGTAAAATTTGTCGCTTCTGCTAGCGGTTTTTTTCTTTCTTAATTACGGGTGGTGCCGTAACACCCCCCGCCACACGCCCTTGCGGCGGCTCGAGGGGTATTGAGTAGATGAAGATATGTACAGATGGGCCTTAGACTTTTTCCTTGTGTCTGGTTTCCAAGTGGAGTGTAAACTTTCCCCGAACAGTCCATTAAATTACGATCATTAAACATTAATAATTATTATTGCGAAGCAATACGATCAACGATTTCTGCCATGCAGTCACTAAATGGAGGATGCCGTCGAAAACTCTGCATGGTGATGTCAGAACAGGAGTCTCTGTTCTTTTTGGTGCTCGAGTCCCAAAAGAAAGCATCGTTTTTCGAATTGGCACGAAGCACGTAAGGCGACTTCACAATCGGTGAAAAAACGTGAATGCCATTTATGTTAATTACATCTGCGACGCAACTCTTAATACGCGATAAACACATCTTCAGATTTTGCTGAAAGATAAGTCAAAAACAACCGAGGAGTTACTCATCGTATTCTCGAGTACTCGCACCTTAACTGCACTCCAATCCAGATTTAAAAGAATGCACGATAACCGCAGATCATCAAAGCGGTATAAATAACTATAAACCACCTTAAAATGGATAAACAATTATAATGAGACTATAATAGATAAGGTTATTGATGTTGCGTGCGGGGGTGAGGTTTGCCACCCTCGTCTCGAGACCCGGCCTCGGGGTAATTACCGTGTTTTCTTGCGGCCTTAGCACGAGTGTGATACAGGGTCGCACCCAAAAGTGGTAGGACTGATTTTTTTACAAGAATTTTATTGACGATATACTTACAACGACTTAATAATCTTCAAAGTATGCTCCTTGAGCTGCTACACACTTAGTATAACGTTGCTCCCATTCCCCGTACGCCCGCTGGAAATTTTCTTTGGGGATGCCGTTGATGACCCTCGTCGAAGCCTCTTGAACGGCCTTTATCGAGTCAAAACGTCATCCCTTGAGCTGTCTTTTAATCAGGGGGAAGAAGAAGAAGTCCGGTGGTGCCAGATCGGGAGAATAGGGCGGGTGCGGCAACGTGGCAACGCCGTATTTGGCTAGGAGCTGTCTGACGACGAGCGCGTCATGGCAGAATTTTCGGCACCATCTTGGCGCACACCTTGCGCATGGCCAAATCCTGTGAAATAATGCGTTGGACGTTGGATGCAGACAGATCCAACTGGTCTGCAATTTCTTCACTGGTTAAGCGTCGGTCTGTGTTCAGCAGTTTCCTCACTGTGTCCACATTCGTGTCGGTTCTTGCCGTCGACGGCCGTCCGGAGTGATGGTCGTCTTCAACGAGCTCCCTACCCTCTTTAAACAACTTGTGCCACTCAAATACTGTGGAACGGCTTAGGGCAGTGTCCCAATAAGCCTGCTTGATCATATTGAGGGTCTCAGTTGCCATCTTCCCGAGTTTCGCACTAAACTTCACGGAATAACTTTGCTCTAAATTCAGATTCATTTTGTTTTTCGACGCGGAGAAAAAACTTGCTTCACTAAAAGCGGTGTCCTAACTCAACTACAGCCCGCAGGCGACTGAGTTTGGTGTCGGTCTGTTGCTAAGAGCCCCCTCCACCTTACCCTGCCAGGCAGACCCCCCTCCACCGCTCCGTTCGCGCCAGAGAAAATCAGTCCCACCACTTTTGGGTGCAACCCTGTATTGGGCGGCCTCTCGCCCTCTCTTTGTCATTATTCTCCTGGTGTATGTACGACGGGGGACCCAAAAATAACAGGAATGTTGTTGTAGATTCTTTAGTTCTCAATATATTCACATTGAATTTTGTTCACCTTCAAAGTATTCCCGATTAAACACAATGCACTTCTCCAAACGATGCTTCCATTGTTCGAAACATTTCTGAAATTCATTTATCGGGATGTCCTTTAAGTCTTCTAGCGATTTTTGTTTTACCTCCTCCACAGTGTCAAAACGCTTTACTTTCGTGTCCCTTTTGAGTCTGGGGAATAAATGGAAGTCACAGGGAGCTAAATTCGGTGAGTAGGGGGGGTGGACAATCGATGTCATGGTTTTTTTTCTGGTCAAAAACTGCATCACGGAGAGGGCGGTATGAGCCGGCGCGTTGTCATGATGGAAGAACCAGTCGCCCGCGTGCCAAAGATCTGCTCTCTTGAACTCCATGACACTCCAGGCATCTCACAGGTTTTATCAATTGTTCTGTGGAGGTCCCCCCTCGTATGTTTGCGTATACCCATAGCACGGGTCAATCGACGTAAACCATTCCTTTGTTTCTCTTTGCAGGTGCGAAATCCGGTCGGGTCCCGAGTTCCTGCTGAGGAGCTACGCGTTCTACAAGAGCCCCTCTCCGTCCCCAGCCGTCCCCTCCTCCCCCTTCGGCCCCTCCCCATACTCCTCCTACTCCTTCCGCCTTACGCAGTACCACTACGCGGATGAGTCGTGCGCCCTGCCCGTCTACACCATCACGGCCCGCGGCACCCTGCGCATGCGCGGCCGCTCGTGGCTGTCCCCGGACGCCGGCGCCGCAGAGGCCGACTACGCGCTCTCGGGCGTCGCCGTCGTGGCCCACTCGGCGGACGCCGCCGCTGACCTCTCGCGGAGGGTCAACTCCTCCTGCCCCGGGGTCATCGCGCGGCGGGGAGGATGGAGGCCCTACAGGTCAGTTAAGTCTCCGTCACGGTGACGCCCCACCCAATTCAATCCAATCCACGCATTTGGTGATGATCAATTAAACTGTCGATACAAAATGTGAAGTGTGTTCTTCTAACCCCATCTACACCACCGACGGCGACACCAGACTGTTGGAACACCAGAATACGAGGGTAGGCTGAACACTAATGCACACATGCTTGTAGACCACGAACAAAGTGAACTTCAGAGGCACTCCTCATGGAATGTGAAATTAACATTTCCCATCAACACGCATGCGCAGGTTTGAGCTCGTTACATTCACCCAGTGTATTTTGATTAGCGGAAGTATGGAGACGTGTTTTAGTGCTATTTCAACTCGAGTTAAACAGCGTGCTGTTATCGAATTTTTGCCGAGAGAAAGAGAGAAAAAAATTAGGCTGGTACATATAATTTTAAACCACACATCGATCAAATAAAAAATACATTAATTCATTACATATTTTCTTAAAAGTATGCACTCTGTTAGTGAACAATTCAACATGCAGATTACAGTAAGGAATCCAAAACTCTCGAATGTGAATAAATGAATGAAGAGAGAAGTTACCATAGAAAGGAGAATTTTTCGCAGCATATAACAACGTATCTGAAATTTTCTGAGCACATTGGCAATCTTCATTTATAATATGATAATTTTGATACGGTGCCTACTCACGAAAATTTCCAATTGAAATGCGCGTTTAACGATAACCACCCTTCTCATTGTCGCAACTTAGTTCTCCTTTGGCTAATTCCTTACAACATAGTCTTAAATGGCACACCGCCCGCAATCAAGTACATATTTGCGGCTTTTAGAAAATACTCACAGTTTCCACAAAAAGAGCCGATCCGTATTCGAACGACCAAAAACTGCTACTACGTCTGCCCGGTGCATAGCACCATTCATTTCGAGACAAAGGCAAAACGGTATATTTGGGAATGAGAGGGGTACGCCGGCCCCCGACCCCTGCTCATCTTCCACCCCCTCCCCTTCCTTCCGCTTTCAGGGAGTACGTGGTGATGAACGAGTTCGTGGGCGGCGGTCCGGAGTCAGAGGGCCAGGCCACGATGGAGCTGAGGGGCGTGGGGGCGACTGCGGACGAGGAGGAGGGCCTGCGCAGCCTATTGAGGGAGGGCGGCGTGGAGATGGGGGACCTCGTGCGCCGGAGAAAGGGCCCCCGCCGAAAGGGGGGGCCCAGGAAGGGCGTCCAGAGGGACACCTCCAGCCGGAGGGGACACCGGAGGAGGTGGGAGGAGGGGGTCGCGGAGGGTAACCACAGCCACCAGAGGAGGAACGCCGCCTCCTCCAGGTAAAGAAGAGGCGATTGCCCCCTTTTCATTTTGTCCTAATCTAACCAAAAGTCAGATGGCTCAGAAGTCCCCACTTGGCCGTGGGAGGACGAGTCTAATATTCGCCCTCTCTCTTTCCTACACGTGCATTTTTAAATGTGACCCTCGGTGTAGAGCATTCATTTAATCGTATTTAGCAAAACGGCGAATGTAAGCCATCATTCGATAAGTCCCGGAACTTATTGAACGGGATGTTATTTTGGGATGCGCAAGGTATAATTTACAGTGACTACTTTTAAAAGGGATAATCTATCAATAGCGACTGTTGCATTGAGTTTTTGGTGTTTTTGAAGGAGGAAAAGCCAAAAAAACGTTCCGCACATCCAGAAGAAAAACAACTTCTTTCATCAAGGCAATGCGCCACAAGCCAATGAAAACAATGGCCAAATTGAACGAGTTGGGCTTCAACGTGCTTCCACACTCCCACCATACTCTCTCTCCAGATCTAGCCCCCAGCGACTACTGGCTGGCTGTTTGCTGATCTCAAAAAGATGCTCCAAAGGAGAAAGATTTGGCTCGAATGAGGAAGTCATCGCTGCAACGGATGCTTATTTTGAGAGGACAAGGACAAATCGTTTTACAATCATGGTATAGAATAGTTAGGAAAGCGTCGGAATGATTGTATAGCTCTTGAAGGTGATTATGTTGTTGAATAAAAATGAATTTTGCGAAACAAATGTTTTTTTTTCTAAGTTAGTCACGAGACTTATTGAACGATGTTCGGTACTAATTGAACGATGGGTCATGACCATGTCAAATGGCTTAAATATTTCTAAGGAAATATAATAAATTTTTCTCTAAAATAACAAACCTCAGCATCTGAATAAAAAATTTGTCTTGTAAGTATTGTATTTATTTGAAAAGTAAAATATAAGAAGAAAACTATTAATCCGAGGGTATAGTGATAACTTCCCAAATTTAAACGTCACTCAACAAAAGAAAAAGATCTATCTATGCCAAAGAAGGCAAAGTTTGTTAGAAGAAATTAAAAAAATGACAGTAAAAGTGGATGCAAGTGATTGATATGTGTGGGATTGGAAAGATGAAGATTGTGAATGGGGAGAATGTTGTGTAGAAGAGGTAATTGGAGTGCAGAAGTTTGGATTGAAGGGTTAGTAACTCAAAGTAACACTCAAGGGAACACCTGATGTCCGTCTGTTTAAGAGTGTATTACGGGCTCAACTCCCAGGTTTCCCTTTTCCTCGAAGTGGTGAATAGGAAGCGATACTCTTCAGGCCCCCAGCGACCCCTTCTTCGTATAAATGTATGCATACATGCAATTTAGGAATCGGATTGGTTATTAATGGCAAACTTTTTTCAGGAAAGCCATCGGGGGCACCAAGACCAAGAGCTTGCGAAGTAAGAGGGGCCGGGGAGGACAGGTGCGGAGGGGGGTCGCCGCCACCCCCAAGGGCCCCCACGCCTCGTGGGCCGTCGCGGGTGATGTGGACTGCGTCCTCGCGGCCATCCACGACGCCACCTTCCACGAATTGCAGCTCCTGCGCTCGCATCGGCGGCCCCGCACGGCCCCCGACGCCCCCCCGGGCCCCGCTGACCCCCTGCGCCGCGAATTGCTCCTCGGGGACGTCCACTCCGTACCCGCGCTCAGAGCCACCTACCGCTCCACTGCCTTCCAGACGCCGCTACAGCACGTGGACCAGGTGGGACACGCCCCCACCCCCCCCAACAGTCCCCGCTTCACTCCCTCCCCCTCCCTCCTCTTCCGTGGTAATCTCATCCGCACTCAATCCACATCCAAAATATCCCGCCAAACTAGCACAATATAAATGACTTGTATAAAAAGTATCGGGAAAAGTTTCGGAAAAATAGGTTTTTATTCCGGATGCGGTACCTCAAAATCCTTCAAAGTACATCCCTTGAGCATCGCCACACACTTTTGCCAGCGGTATTAGTGGTATGCCGTCAAGTGGGTAATATGATAACTGCACATTGGCCACTAATGGCCGCGTTTTCTTATCTCAACGGCATTTAATATGATGACGATTAATAAGGAAAGGGCCAGGGGGCTCGTCAGGATGGCCTCACGATTTTGGGTTACTAAGCTATCACGTCAGTCAGATTTAGACCAGTGAATTGAATACCGGTAGGATGCGTATTGAAAGGCGAGAGCATTTTTAGGCGATATCATTTTACTAATAAAACACTCCGTCTCCGATAACTGTTTCATTCTAAAACTGAAGTCCCACATTCCTTATGGTTGGTTACATGGTTTGTATAAAATTATCGGGAAATGTTTCGGGAGTAAATAAATTTCTTTCGCTAGATATAGCTAAAATGGCTCCAAAATTCATCAAATTACATCCCTTGAGAACTTTCACACATACATTTCCTCTTACGGTTTTTCCATGACTCGAAGGCTCCCTGGAGGGCAGATTCCGGAAGGTCCTTAAGAGTACACGTGCGAGCTTCTTTGACTTCACTTAGGGTCCCTTGGTGGTATCCTTTGAAGGATGGAGGATTTCATTTTTATTGGAATAGGAAATAGTCTGCTGGTGCCAAGTCGGGACTGTAATGGGGGTTGGGGAATCGTCGCGATGACGTCGCAGAAGGTCTTCGTAAAATCGACAGACACCGGACTCTGCTCTTCGTCGTCCTGTGGCAAGACCTTCGGCAGGACGTGTTTAGCGCCGATGTTTCACATCGCCAAATTTTCAGTAATAAACAATGCCAATACACGATCTGCGATCATGCGCACACTTAACCGACGGTCTGTATTCAGTACTTCACGCACAATACAGAAAAAAGTTCCAAAGAAACTGCGGGAGATGCCGCAACAGTAACTTTTAACGGAGTCATCCGCTAATTTGCATTTCAATGCAACAATTTCAGAGTGTAAAAATCATTCGCCTTGACTGGGATTCGAACCCAGATCCCTCAATATCCGGTCGAGTGCTTTAGCCGCTTAAGCTACCGAGGCGTCCTCTTAAACTCTGAAATTTTGGGGCTTTTAAAGGAACAAGATGTTGTGACGAAATGCCGTACATACAATGTCACATGCATTCGTAGTCGTGCGCGAGGCGCCACAGTCCACGAGGTTAAAGCCAACTTTAAACACTTATGGTGTTTTCACTTTGACAAATTCCAAAGAAACTGCAGGAGATGCCGCAACAGTAACTTTTAACGGAGTCATCCGCTAATGTGCATTTCAATGCAACAATTTCAGAGTGTAAAAATCAGGCGAATGATTTTTACACTCTGAAATTGTTGCACAGAAAAAAGTTGTTACTAATCCTTTTTATATAAACCTTGTATGAATGTATCGTGATGGTGGCTTTATGAGGCGGAATTCTGGCGAAGCTTCGGATAACGGCATTGTGATCTACGATATCAATGATCATTACAGATCTCGAACAATCTCTTTTAAAAAAAGAAATCTTTTCGAAACCGAAAGACACCCGAGATAGAAAATGACCGTGCGGCAGTTTTATGGGTGCGCTGTTTTCACTCCTTCCACTTGGCTTCACAATTCTTTTGCCTTTAAATTTCCAAACACGACCCTAGTCATAAATCTACGGAGTCGCAGTCCCTTCGTCAGAGAAGGCCCTTTTGAGGTGTAACTCAGAGACGCTGACCTTCGTCCCTCTTGAGGGCCTGCTTCGGGGCCGGCCGACCCCCGTGGCGATCCGGAATGTGCACCCCAAAGCCCATCCTCGTTCTCCATTGCCCTTCCCACTTGCTACGTACTGAGAGAGAAATATTCGCCTGTCAAACAGTCCAATCTGCTTGTCTTCTATATCGAGAATAAATTTGGGCATGGATATATGTTGAATGACTCCTAGATAATTAATATTAATCTAAACATTATCTTAAGATGCGGAAACATTGACTTTATATGCACATTATTATCCATTATCGGCCATATGTAGTTTCAATATCTAATTACGTATTTTTTTAATTTTCTTTTCACAAACCAAGTATTTTCAAGTACAATGTCTTATATAAATTACAGATTCATCTGCGATGTGTTGGAATTGTTCAATAATGACAGAAACGAAGACTATTTCAATTTTCCATAAAATAATTATTTAGTGGCAAATTGTAATAGTCTTCGTTTCAGTTAGATGTATCATTTTTTTCGTTTAGTTCGTATTTAATTTATATCAAAACTCCCTGGGAAACTACAGGAGGGACAGGGAAAGTAAATAGCTCCCCATACATATTATTTAGATATGTTAGTGCCCTGCAGGCCACCGCTAGGGTGTGTGGCAGGGGGTAAATGCACTCCAGACTAATTTTGACCCGAATATGACCCTAAAGCGGGCGGACGATATTCTAATGATCCCTTATCGTTCGTGAAAAAATATGGCATCTTAAATATATGCGTGCTGCACTTAATCTAATTAATTTTATTGACATAATCTACCCTGCGGTAGTCCGATGGGGTAATAATACATTTTCAACATCACTACCAAAGAGACCTCCTTCTAATTTATGCAATAGATTCAATCTGTAATTTAACCTTCGCTCCGTGAGTAAATCCCAGTCTAACTGCTCTAATATTTTGGATACGTTACTAATTTTATCATAACAACGTTTTACAAATCTAGTTCCTCTACACTGCACGCGATCCAATTCGGTAATCCAACTTAATGAGGAGCCCATACATCAGCAACATATTCTAAATGGAGCCCAACCAGCAAATCACGCAGTGTATCTCGCGCCGTTGACCTTAGCACTAGGTGACCTCCACCCTCACCTATGAAAGCAACCTTTGGGTTGATGACTGTGGTTTTGGTTTGGGTATGCCGCCCTTTAGCAAAGTGTGCATTAAAAGTGTCGACACCAGCACGGAGGTGTGTTTAAATTAGTTCTTTTTATCAGCGTAAATTGTGCAAATGAAAAAGCCATTTGAAAATACGTATCCTCTAGGCAATCTCACTTTATCCAAAAAAAATAATTCATTTCCAGCAATTAATTCCGTTGGAAAGCTGGGTTTACTACGCGGATAGGATGGCTAAATTCACATTAAACGAATTTTGGCAAAACAAACTAACATCCCTTCGGTGGTCAGTTTACAATCCAATCTTGTTGCAGTAGCTTATCCTTAAATCTTCACAATTCAACCATTTTTATCTCATCTTAGAATTTTAACGCCTGAAATGATTGAACATAATTCTTACATATTTTAATTGTAAATAACAAGTAGTGCCTACCAAAAGTTTTTGTTGTGAAATGGAGTTGACCCCCACATTAAAAAAAAATAAACACAGTAATCGACCCGAAGGTCGGTTTGATAGGTGATGGTAGAGTTCACCCAGTACTAAGCCCTATTCGGCGTGTGAAATTCACATTTCAGGGTAGGGGGGACAGTTCCTTTCCCAGTACCGCTTATGGTTCCCCAGGAAGATCTGGCACCCGAAAAAAACACAGCTTGGGTGGCCTTGCCCGGGAAATGAACCCGGGCCCCTCCTTTCAGTAATCCAACGCTCTGACCCCTGGACTACCGCGACCTTTACTTCCACATTATTAAACCAATTAAAACCTGTAGTTGCACACTTAATGTTTGTAGAATACGCTTACAACCGGCTTCCCTCCCCATTTGGGGTAATTTCCCCATCCCCCGTGGACGCCCCCCTCTCGCACCCATTGCCTAATTCCCCCTCGTTTCTTCGCAGGGCGACGGCTGCCACATCTGCCACGTGGTGGCGCGGGCGACGGCCCGCTCCCCGCCGCACCTCCACGCCCGCCCGCGCCTCCCCGCCCTCCTCGGCGGCGGCGACTGGGCGTCCGCGCGCTGCGAGTCCCGCCCCTCCACCGGCCTCTTCCTCCGCCGCCGCCTCCGCTTCCGCGCCGCCGCCCCACGTCGCTTCGCCGCAGAGTACCGCTTCTACGCGGACGCCGCCTGCTCCGCCCCCGCCTTCACTGTAGCCGCCTCCGGATCCTACGCCTACGCCGCCCCCGGACGCCACGACCGGGGGCGGCACGGCCAAGGGGGCCTTGCGACCCCCTCCGTGCCTGGGGCTGCCGAGGTGGACTTCCACGTGACGGCGGCAACGGTGACCGTGCTGGACGCGGGGGTTGCGAGGGGGCTGGAGGTGGCGGCCGCCGCCTCCACGGGTGACTGCGGCCGGCCGGGGGCGTGGCGGCCCGGAGTGACGGTGGACGTGACGGCCACGAGGGGCTGCACGGCCCTGGGCATTCGGGTGCCGTCGGCGGAGGCTGACCTCGCACGCGTGGAGGTGGGCGAGAGTGGCGTGCCCGTGCTCCTGCTGGGGCAGCCCGAGACGGAGCCCGCCCCCTGGGGATCGGCGGGGAGGAAGCGGCCCACGGCGTACGCGCCCCCCCTGGTGCAGTGCTCTCGGGAGGGGGTCCCTCCACCCCTGAACACGGACAACCGGCTTTTCCCTCTGCCCGCCCGTCTCTCGGCGCCGCGTTCCTCGTCCCCCGGGGGTCCGCGGCGACCCCCGTCCCTGCTGATGGCCGCGGCGCTCTATGCGGCGATCGCACTGCTTCCCTGGTGGCGCTAACGAGAAGCCAGGGAGAGAGTCCCCTTCCCCTAATAGGGAGTCGGTCGGTCGCCCGTGAAGGCGCGTCCTCTTCCAAACGGGAGAGGGACGGAGGAGTCGCTTCCGCCGCCTTCGAGAGAGACTTACTCCGGGGACGTGTTAATTGTGCAGAGACAAAAGGAACCCGGGAGAAAAAAGGGGTGAGCGAATGCGGCGTGTGTACCGACACTCCCGACTGCCCTTTGAATCCTCTTTAGGGCTGATGAGCGAGCAAACAAGATGCGTCGACGTATTCCATCCTTCCTTTGAAACCACTAATGCAGTGAGACATTCGGACGCCGTCCACCCCGCAGCCCCCATCCATACTAATGATTAAGAGGACTCCTCTGCGGAGCATGTCATAAGAAACCAAAAATGCAAATTCAGTATTACACCGGAACACACTGTGCCAAACGGTGCCGAGGAACAGTCTTACACAGTGCCAAAAAGAATCGGAAAAGAATATCGTTTTAGTGTGTGTGTTCTGGTAGGTTACCAATGGTGATTTTGGCCAGACAGCGAAGTAACTCCTAAATCCTATCCCAATGGGCGAAAATCGGTATCAAACCTGACAGGAGTTGACGTCCGGCCATTTGTCATTCCTTCTTCAGGTAAGCAGGCATTTGCAGCGGGTGTTTTTCGGCTGTCGCCATCATGATGTTCTGTCGATGCCCACCGAGCACTTCCAGGGAATTCGCGGGGAATTGAGGAACTTTCCCATTTCTGAGTGAGTACTGCTTTCTGTGCTGGCTTCGTAGACATTTGAATACCACAATGAATGGGAATTACACCTGAGAATTCAAATTTCGGCAGTGCTGTCGTTAACATGTTGGTATGATACCTGATCTACATAAATGGCTACCTATGCTGAACAAAAAATGTATTTGCACACGTAAGTGTCTACGTAAAAAAGTGAAACAAGTTACCTTTATTTCTCGTCAGCCACTTAATCTCAAATAATCGGGGTAAGTGTATGGAACGAGTGAAGTCAGTCAAAAAATACACCTCCGGGTGCTCGTATGTATTGAAATGTGTTAGAATAAATTTAACGTGTGCAATTTAATTAAACCAAAAGATTAAAAGAGTACGCAGCACGATTCAAGGTGTTATGAGTGTGCTATTGTTAATTTGTAGGAGAGTAATTGTTCATAATGAATTATGTGCCATGTGTGAATTTATGTTTTAGCTTATAACTATTACGATGCATTATGTTTCAATTTGCTCAAATCTAAAAGGGGGTGAACTCAGTGATGTATATAAATAAAATAGATTTTATGAACTATTTATTGTAGCCATTTGTGAATATTAAATGTCCAATAAACTTTATAGATATGCAATCTTCCAGTTCGCATGATTTGTATTAACTGGAAATACCTCTTACTTCTAAGTACAAAAATACCTCTATTCATCGCCAATAAATTTTTAAAAAGATATCTATGCTGTTGTGAATTATTTATTTTGATGTGCTAATGATACCAATTTTACGAAATTAAAAAAAAAACTTGTATTGATTTAAATAAAGAATCACAAATGATGACAAAAATGTTTTTCTATCATTTATTCCTCATTCCACATGCTCTTAACATTCGAGCGACGCATTGAAAATGGCGCCCTAATACGTTTCGGTGAAACAAAGGCCAAGCCAATTTAATATCATCCCCTTAATAAAATAAGCCAGCCAGTCAGTAGACAATGCGGTCCTTACTGCTACTTCGCGAGGGAGTTTAGGGCGTCCATAACCACACGTAATAGACGAGCAATCGGTTCCCGCCCTTGAATATTCATGACATGTGTCATACAGCCGTGTACATTTCGTTTCTACTCTGAGATCATCACGCTTAGTCCACTTCCTCACTCCCGGTTAATGCGGGTCCAGAGATCCCCCAAGGGTAAATGGCTTTCCCTTTCATATTTGTTAGATGGGAGCAATTAATTGTTGTTCCCTGGCACCAAGAGCAGGCATGAATGAACCCCTTGATATCAGGGATCGAAGGAGGTCCTCGTCGACGAGGGAGGCCGCCGATAAGCGTGGCGGGGCGCAACAAGCGAGTTAGTCATTCGGTTAGTATCAGGAATGAACCGTAGAGGACAATTTATGGTTGTGGTATTGTTTCGAAATATCACAAAATAGACTAATTCTAATGGGCTAAGTGTGATACGGGGTGCAGAATCTATTTTTATAGTGAAATAAATCCCCAGTCTACTCCTTTCTCTCTCTCTCTCTCTCTCTTATTTCCACGTAGAGTTGGCTCGAAAATGAAAATTAGTAAGCCACATGGCAGGTTAAGAACCCAGAGTGTGGTAAGCAAAATAACAGAATCACAGGAAACTAAAACAAAAATCAAGATAATCCCATTTCTTAGAAAACGTCCGCTGTGAGTAGTGAATTATTATTAAAATACCGAAATACCCTCATTTTAACGCTTCCAACTTAACACCGCCTCAGTTTGAAGTCAGTTAATTCCAGTAATGAACTTATTTATTTATTAGAATCTCCGTTAAGGTTCCTGCACTTGGAAGTACATAAGTGATGAGTAGTCGTGATCTCTCGGAGGAAAAGGGGAAACCTTTCGCGGCATCCGTAGAGTTTGGTAGCCTATCCACAAAGAGGAAGGGAATATTTAAGTACGTGGTATTGGATGGGAAAGAGTCGAAATCTTTCTCCAGAGGAGAGGAAAAAATGCTAAAATACAAGGGATCCCTTTCAGTTCAATTCCCCACATGTCCCTCCCACTCAAAGGGGAAAAAATTAGAAAAAAAAACCTGTCACGACTCCACAGCCACTCAAGTCTTTCACTCGGAGTCATCCGCGCCAAAACAATGAGGCCACTTTATCTCCCCGTCGCCCCCTTTCCCCCCCTAGCATTCATCCGAGGGACTCGTCGCCCCCGCACCCCCTACTTAACCGAAAATCCTTTCAATCCTTCCTCGGGGATCTCCCCTCCTAAAGGCCGGCCACTCCCCCTGCCTCCTCGCTCAATTAGCTAAGCAAACTGGGGGGGAGGGGGTCCGGACCTTTGAGCGGTAGGAGAAGATGGCGCAGCGGGGAACGGGGGTTTGGGGGAAGCAGAGGGGCCAGAGGAAGGGCAAACGGGAGAAGGGGGTGGAAGCATCATTCTGGGCCTACAGGAATTCTTCATCTCCGACGAAACAAGTGTCCTGCTGCAAAGTCGGAGCCGCTGGAGAGGGGGCGGGCCGGGTATGGGAGGGGATCCGAATTAGTTGCCAGAGGAGAGGCACCCTGGTTTTTTTCCTTTGATGGAGGAGCGGAGCGGGAGATTTCAATTTGAGATGGGCTCCAGGGTGGGCTCTGCTGGGGTAACGGAACCTGCACGCGGACACACGAAGACCATCCTCGGGCCCATCGTCCCTCGGCTCCAGGCACTCGTGTCGCCGCCCCCCGCCGGGAAGGAGGCAGGGCCGCGGCCTATGGGCTCGCTCACCCCTCAGCAGTGGAAGACGTATGACGCCACACCACAGGGGTATCGGCGAGTTACTCGCGTGGATATCTCCGTGAAGGCACCTTAAGATTCTGGTGGTATTAATCTGTCGTCAATTGCTTTGAATACATACTGCGGAGGAAAATGTGCCAAAAACAGACTCATGCCAATAAATCCTCCATATATTCGCAAAACACTCTGTGGAACAAATTATTATCTCACCAACACGGGGCCACAGCATACTTGATATACTTGACAGCGATCTCTACGCCCGAAATCATTACAAACATTGAAATAATGGACGGCACCAGTGACCATGAAGTTATTCTTGTGGAATTAAAAAATAAGTTCGTGAATAAAACAAAGAAAAGCGTAAAATACAGGGTCCGTTCAATAAGTATGGGGACTGGTTCTAAATATCAAAATGTATTGTAGTTATCATTACAATCACCTAATATTCTTCAAAATACATCCCTCCTGCATCGATACAATTGGTTTGGTGCATCTGTCACTCGTCAAAAGCCCGCTGGAAGTTGGCTTCCGGAATAGTGCTGAGAGCCTTTGTCGTCGCCGCTTGAACCGCCTCGATGGAGTCGAACCGATATCCTTTGAGCTCCCTTTTTATTCGCGGAAACAAGAAAAAGTCAGGTGGAGCCAGGTCGGGACTCAAGGGGGGGGTGAGGCAACGTTGCCACGCCGAATTTCGTCAGCAGCTACCGCACAACAATCGCACCGCGGCACGGCGCGTTGTCATGGTGAAGTTTCCAATTCTTCGCAATGATTGGTCGCACGCGCGTTACGCGATTTCGCAGGCGTGTCAGTACTTGCAGGTAACATGCAGCATTTATGGTCGTTCCGGAAGGAACAAACTCCTTGTGAACAATGCCACGTCGGTCGATAAAAACAATCAGCATGGTTTTGATTTTGGATTTTGACATCCGAGCTTTATTCGGACGCGGTGACCCCTGCGTGTGCCATTCTGAACTTTGACGTTTTGTTTCCCGGTCGTGAAGGAACATGTTTCATCGCCGGTAAAAACGTTGTCGAGAAAATCATCTTCCTGGACGCAGTCCAAAATTTCTTGCGAAATTTCCACCCGCGACAGTTTTTGTTCCTCGCTCAGGCCTTTCGGCACCAGCTTCGCGAGCTACTCTAGAGACTTAGACGCAATATCGGATTGGTACAAGGAATGGAGATTAGTACTTAACATAGGCAAATGGACAGTTTTGAAATTTTGGAACAAAGGAAGTGGCGAGCAGGACTTATATTAAAAAAGAGTTCTGACTAGAAGTTTAGATGTGCATTTAACTACAAGTTAATTATTTGGGGGTAGTTCTAACACCACACCTTTTATGGGGAGCACATATCAGGACAATATGGGGATTCGCTTTTAGGAAACTCGTCTTCATTTAACGGGTGATTGAGAAATGTAATGGGAAAGTTTAAGAGAAGTGTTATTTTGCTTTAGTTAGACCTCATTTGGAATATGCCGCAAGTATTTGGGATCCTTGGAATAAATTTTAGCAAAAAGAATTAGATACAGTTCAGAGAAAATTCGTCAGATTGGTCAAAAATTGTAACAATAAAGAGAGGGGAGTGGATTCAGGAGAATTAGGCTGGAAGCCACTTGAGATGAGAAGAGAACAAGCGAGACTTAGACTTTTAGAAATTGCCTGGGCAAATTAGTTTAACAATGACACTAAAGAAAGACTCTCCATTCTCGGGATGTCACCGCGTAGGTTGTTTTTCTGACAACAGTTTCGCCTGTGTTTCAACGAGAGTCTTCAGGTCGAAAATCTACGATCCCAATGACACTAAAGGAATTATTATTATGGCCCCCAATACTTGTGTAAATCAGACTATAAAGATAAGGGAAATAGACAACAGTACAGAAAGGTAAAAATTTTCGTTCTTTCCTCGGACAATCAGGAATTATAATAGTAAGAAACCAAAGTCACTATGGAAATTCCAAAGAAAACTGCGGGAGATGCCGCAACAGTAACTTTTAACGGAGTCACCCGCTAATGTGCATTTCAATGCAACAATTTCAGAGTGTAAAAATCATTCGCCTTGACTGGGACCCAACACATCTAGTTCCTTTAAAAGCCCCAAAATTTCAGAGTTTAAGAGGACGCCTCGGTGGCTTAAGTGGCTAAAGCACTCGACCGGATTTTGAGGGATCTGGGTTCGAGTCCCAGTCAAGGCGAATGATTTTTACACTCTGAAATTGTTGCATTGAAATGCACATTAGCGGATGACTCCGTTAAAAGTTACTGTTGCGGCATCTCCCGCAGTTTCTTTGAAGTTTGTCAAAGTGAGAACACCATAAGTAATGAAGGATTTCATGTTTTCCCGGCGTATGGTATTCAAGAAGTTCTCTTGGGTTTCCCACCGGGTCAGGTTGTAGTGCACCGACGTTTCGAAGGCTGACTCTGCCATCGTCTTCAGGGTGAAGCACTTCACCCTGAAGACGATGGCAGAGTCAGCCTTCGAAACGTCGGTGCACTACAACCTGACCCGGTGGGAAACCCGAGAGAACTTCTTGAACACCATAAGTGTTTAAAGTTGGCTTTAACCTCGTGGACTGAGGCGCCTCGCGCACGACTACGAATGCCTGTGACATAGTATGTACGGTATTTCGTCACAACATCTTGTTCCTTTAAAAGCCCCAAAATTTCAGAGTTTAAGAGGACGCCTCGGTAGCTTAAGTGGCTAAAGCACTCCACCAAATATTGAGGGATCTGGGTTCGAGTCCCAGTCAAGGCGAATGATTTTTATACTCTGAAATTGTTGCATTGAAATTCACTATGGAAATATTGAAAACGTTCGATTCACAAGTCAGGGCAATATCAAACGTTGTGTAGACATAAGTTATATTCGTAAGTGAATGTGAATGTTAGTTGATAGTATATGTATTTGCACGCGTGTAAGTTGAAAAGGTCTTCGAGTGAGTATGGCATTCGTCTCTGTGGGTGTAGATTTACATGAATTCGTTGGTTTTGCAAATGGCTTTATCATCTTTTACGGTTGGTGACCTACCGCTCCCCCCCCCCCCGCCACAAGCCGTTGCGGTGGTTGTTGGGGTTAAGTGTAGATGTAGAATAGAGCCACACGTGGCAAGCAGTTTTAATGAATCGCACATAAAAAAAGTTTTGGATTCAAAAGTTACAATTACGATTTTAGTGAAATTATGAAAAATCTGTGCTTCGGGCACATCATCACGAAATCACCATGAAGCATTGAAAGTCAGTGAAATAGTTTCCGCTGTTTGCTAGCGGAGGTAACGCTGTTTGCCACACGGATGTATAATAGGGCCGCAAACAAGTAATCTCCACAGCTTTCACATAAATAGGGATTTGAAAAACTCAAGGCGAATTATTGTAATTTATGTCCTCCATCACTAATTTTGAGTTCAATAAAACGTATTATCCCAGCTAAACGGAACTTGAGCTCATTAACAGTGAGGATTACCTCGTTCTTAATACCAATACTATAAACATGTAAAAACCTGTCACACAAATACACGCAAATAATAATGTTGTACAATAATGACTAGAACAAATCATAGTTCGAAACATTCATGTTTCCAACACTGAAGAATTGGAAATAATTTTGACAAATTGTTACCGCCTAAGGATTCATGTTATACTTAGGAAAAAAGCAAACAAAACTCACTGTTAAATGCATGATTAATACAGGGTTCGTCCGGAAAATAAGTGTACTGAGCTCAGGAAAAAAATGTATTGCACTTTTACATATCTTAAGCTAATATTCCTCAAAATAGGACCCTTGTGAGTCGATACACTTGTTCCAGCGGCGTTCCCATTCCTGGAACGCTCCCGCGAAGGCATCATCGGGAACCTCTCGAAGACTCGTCGTCGACCTCTTCTCTGCCCTCCACGAACATCTTGTGCCACCGAAAGATCATGTTTCTGGACATGGCTGACTCCCCGTAAGCCTGGTTAATCATACCGACAGTTTCGGTAGACGATTTCCCAAGCTTTACCGCAAATTTGATGGAATAACGCTGCTCCAAAAAATTCGGCATCGCGTTCCGTGACGTGGGTCGAGCGTGGAGGTTCGCGTTAACAGAGCTCCTCACTACACCACAGCTCAGAGCCGACTGCCTTTTTCAGCGTCGCTTGCCAACATATCCCCCTCCAATCGCAGCCCGTCAGAGCGGTGCTGGGCGCGCCTGGAACGGCGGGAAAAAATCAGTACACTTATTTTCCGGACGGGGTGTATGTTAATTCAAACTTCAGGAATTGCAAAAGGGTGACGAGGTGACTGTTCTCTTTCAGTAATTGTCAATTTAATGAAATTGACAATTACTGAAAGAGAACATGTGGTGGCATTAAACGTTGGTTCATTAGTTGTGAAGGTCAAATAATGAGAAATTACAGGACTCATTAAGCAACATCGCTAAGTAATTTATTTCACATATCGGTACTAAGGTCTATCTCCCGTATCATTTCTTTGTGATCTTACCTACCCAAATGGTGTTGGGACATTATAATTCCTTTTATGTCATTGTTAAACATAAGTGGTCAGAACCATACTATGTCTAAGTCTCGCTCATTCTCTTCGATTCACAGGCAGCTCCCAGCGTAAATCCTCTAAAACGGATGTCACACTCGTCTTCTTCCGTAAGAATTGTTACCGAATCTGACGGGTATTCTTTGAACTTTATCTAACTCTTTTAGCAACACTTTCTCCCAAGGATTCCAAATACTTCGAGAGAATTCCAACGCTGGGGAAAGGCGACTGAAAGTCGAAAGAGTAATGTCATTTTTCGCTGGTTAGGCCTCATATACACGGAGTATGCCGCAAAATAATGAAGCTAGATTGAATACCGAATCAGATCGCGTGCAGCTTATAAACGGAGATAGATTTGTAAAGCGGTGTCATGATAAACTAACCAGCGTATGAAAATTATTAGAGGATCTAGGCTGGCAGTCACTCACAGAGCAAAGGTTAAATTACAACAGATTAAATCTCTTGCATAAATTGGAACGAGGTGTCTTTAGCGATGATTTTAAAAAAGGCATTATCAGTCCCATCGAACTACGGTAGGAGTAATCATGTCAATAAAATTAGAGAGATTAAGTGTAGAACGGATTGATTTAAGTTGTCATTTTTTCCACGAAAGATCAGGTATCCCAATACAGACAGTTCTCCGACCGCACCAGAGGGGAAAAGTGTTTTGTGTCCCAAGTAGCTGGGTGTGCAATCGCCACCTGCCACGCACCCTAGCGGTGCCTTGGTGTAGCAAGGCACATGAATGTGTCGGCACGTACACCTGAATTGCCACGACATTGACCAGGTCAGCTTTTATTTTTACGGCAATATTCTGCCATTTACCTGATCCACTTTTACTACACCTTTCCTCAGTTTCCAGGCCACCCAACGTTGACTCACCACCCCTCCGCTATTTATTACCCTTTAACTATCACTCCCACAACCCCCGGAACATGCGATTTTTATTCAATTTGCCCATTCTTGTTTTCAGCGCCAAATCGCTCGAAACGGACCGAGTTCTAAAAATTGCCGCCAGGTGCCACAATGCTCCGCCTTCCTCTGTCGGGGAATTCCGGAGTTGCTACCAACTCGATGGCCGATGAAAATTCTTCATTTTATTCAAACTTGGATCATGACGTGTTGTCGTCGAACTCCCTAAGCGAGGCAAATTTATGAAAATGCATACACATTATCATAGAGCATAATTTATTCTGATATTGTAGATAAAATATTTTATGGATTGAAATTTAGCGTAATTTATAATTATTGAAAATAATATTGTATTTAGAAATATTCAGAAAGTACAGGGTTCGTCCGGAAAATAAGTGTACTGACTTGTGGGCTGGGCGCGCCGCCCCAGGCGCGCCCAGCACCGCTCTGACGGGCTGCGATTGGAGGGGGATATGTTGGCAAGCGACGCTGAAAAAGGCAGTCGGCTCTGAGCTGTGGTGTAGTGAGGAGCTTTGTTAACGCGAACCTCCACGCTTCGACCCACGTCACGGAACGCGATGCCGAAGTTTTTGGAGCAGCGTTATTCCATCAAATTTGCGGTAAAGCTTTGGAAATCGTCTACCGAAACTGTCGGTATGATTAACCAGGCTTACGGGGAGTCAGCCATGTCCAGAAACATGATCTTTCGGTGGCACAAGATGTTCGTGGAGGGCAGAGAAGAGGCCGTGACGACGTGTCTTCGAGAGGTTCCCGATGATGCCTTCGCGGGAGCGTTCCAGGAATGGGAACGCCGCTGGAACAAGTGTATCGACTCACAAGGGTCCTATTTTGAGGAATATTAGCTTAAGATATGTAAAAGTGTAATAATTTTTTTTCCTGAGCTCAGTACACTTATGTTCCGGACGAACCCTGTATGTTTAAAAATCAATTAAACTCTCAAAACATCAATATGCCCAACGTTTTACAATTTTTCTCCGAATTTCAGTTATCATCGTATTGCCTACGGTGATAACTTCATTTCCAGTCACCCTTGACATGAGCTAGAGGAAATATTTTCTTAATTCAAGGACTCTTGAGTCAGCCCTCGGTTGCAGCTACGTGTTTACGAGTAGGATTCAATTCAGTCGTCGAGGACGGCGGCGACAGGAACCGCGAAGAGGAGGGTAATCGAAAGAAACTGAAAAGAGGCAGGTCCGGGCGAGAGAGATGAGATGCGGGCAGTGGGTGCGGATACATAGATAGAGGTCTTTATTTGGGCGAAATTGAGACCTAATGGTCCCTTCTTCCATTTAACCCATCGTCGTATACATAGTATATCAGGCATAAAATGTATCATTACATGGATACATGCACGTAAATACAAATAGACAAACCCAATTCATTATGCACAGATTTGCGCATCGAAAAGAAAAGGAACATATGTAATACTGAAATGTAGTAAGTTTCAGTGATCAAATGTCTTCTTAAAATTGAGTAAACCGAATGAAACTTTATAAAATGATACCATAATCAATTTAGAGTCCATCTACGAAAGCCAGCAATTAAATGAACGCCAATTCTTTCACACACAAGATGGCAGCACAATAATTAATAATTTCACGGAAAACGTTTGGTTCTCTTCATCAAATGAAAAACGTTTAATTAAATATCCCCTCTCTGGTCTTGAAATATAATAATTTAATGCAATTTATTCATTGCATTAAAATTGCCGTTTTTCCATAACTTTTATTCTATAACTTTGAAAGATGTGAACGCGACAAATGTAGTCGGTGCGAGTCACCACAGTGATATCTTCAAAAGGTAATTTTTTGTTTCCCTTCATTTAAATCATTTTCACTTTTATCCACTTCAACATGAAAGGCATATTTTACCATCAATGAAAACATAGTCGATCGTAAACTTCAATCTCTTCCAGTTGTCATCATCGATCTATAATTTTGACAGACAACATCATCAATTCGAGCTTCGAGTTCCTCGCGACCCACAAAACACGACTCATAACTCAGTTCAATGCCAAAGAGTCACTCGTTTGAGCTGACTCGCTCACAAATTGCCCAAAATTGAAATTTTGCGCTCTGATGGTTGGTTCATTTCAGGACACACACTATCAAACCAGTTAAGTCTCACCTTAAACAGTATTCGGCACTATTTCCTCTATTACGGGGTTCTATGTGCGTATATATAAATCGTTTTTCTTACTTAAAACGGTTATTGATGTTTCCAATTCCCCTGTGGACACCAGTAGGATTGAAAACCTTTTCCAGAAAGAATCGAGAGCGGATGCTGTCAGAATATTTAAAATTGACAAGCACAGCAATTTTTTAGTGAATAAATTGGTTCAAGGATTTTGTGTGAGCAGGTCGTTTTACAAGTCTCTGAGAGGAATTGTTGGACGGACTCCGACGGTCACCGAGACATAACGATCTGGCCTGGAAAATAACCATATATTCACAATTGGGAATTTAACGATGAAAATGAGAATTTAAGCTCTCGTTACTTTGTACGTTAACGTAACCCTCAAGACCGTAAATATTTGAAATTTTTCCTCTTCAGTATTTGTTTTAAATACGTATTTTAGTACCATGCAAGCCACCGCTAAGGTGTGTGGCAGGGGGTGAATACACACCAGATAAAAAGTTATACTGTTGTATCCACTGCACGTGATATACCAAGTAAATCGAAAGTACAAAGTCAGCCACATCTTGGATAGGTGGAGAGCTGATTTAATCATTTAAATTTCGACGAATGTGAACCCGATCCCATAGCAGATGCATGTGTAATGCGATATACAGGGTTCGTCCGGAAAATAAGTGTACTGACTCCTGGGCTGGGCGCGCCGCTCCAGGCGCGCCCAGCACCGCTCTGACGGGCTGCGATTGGAGGGGGGTATGTCGGCAAGCGACGCTGAAAAAGGCAGTCGGCTCTGAGCTGTGATGTAGTGAGGAGCTCTGTTAACGCGAACCTCCACGCTCGACCCACGTCACGGAACGCGATGCCGAAGCAGCGTTATTCCATCAAATTTGCGGTAAAGCTTGGGAAATCGTCTAACGAAACTGTCGGTATGATTAACCAGGCTTACGGGGAGTCAGCCATGTCCAGAAACATGATCTTTCGGTGGCACAAGATGTTCGTGGAGGGCAGAGAAGAGGTCGACGACGAGTCTTCGAGAGGTTCCCGATGATGCCTTCGCGGGAGCGTTCCAGGAATGGGAACGCCGCTGGAACAGGTGTATCGACTCACAAGGGTCCTATTTTGAGGAATATTAGCTTGAGATATGTAAAAGTGTAATACATTTTTTTTCCTGAGCTCAGTACACTTATTTTCCGGACGAACCCTGTATACACTGGAAGAAACACAATATCAGACAAGCCCTGTGCCTCCCTCTGTTTCCATCTAGGGCTGAGGAGAGGTCCAATCATCAGACGAGTTCTCGGATTGCAACTAATGTTGAAACATTTGAGCAGCCATATCAACAAAAAATTACCATTTGTTTCCAGGAATTATCCAATCCATCCATATTCGACTAATATTCCATATCAAGTGGTCATGTATACTTAACCCGAAAACATAATTTTACCTGATTGCGTGAAACATGAACGGGAAATACGTGGGCAAGCTAACAAAACAAAAGGATTTCTTAGATGAGCATTGGTAAAAAATGATGAAAAGGTGGAAGAAAATGTTGTCTTTTGCTCATTAGAATGTTTATAGTGCCTCAATTAGAATATGTTGCAAGTACATACAGGTTTATGGGATACTCACGAAGTTGGATTAAGTGCTGATTTGAATCGCGTGCAGCGTAGAGAAGCTAGATCTATAAAACGTTGTTATGATAAACACAGTAGCTAATCAAAATAATTAGAGCAACTAGGCTGGTAATCACTTTATGGAGCGAAGGTTTGATTACAGATTACATTTCTTACACAATTTGAAAAGAGGTCATTTGTCGATGGTGTCGAAAATATGTTATTAGCCCCATCTTTTTAACGTAGGAGAGATCGTGTGAATGAAGTTAGAGAGTTTAAGAGTAGAATAGATAGATTTAAGATATAATTTTGGTATGATTGGTGACCAAATCCCCCCTCGCTAGCCACATACGTAGTACTATGTAGCCTGGTGACCTCACATACCCTGCTACACGCCCTCATGTCAGATCGCGGTGTACCTTACGATGCAGATAATACATTCACTGATTTCCCGTCTCTCTTGATAGAACACCCTAAACCTCAACTGTAACTTATTTCACTGGCGTTACAGGCAAACCAAATATCATTTAAGAGTTTCAAAGATAGCACAAATTTTCGAACAGTATTGATTATTTTCCTAACATATAACTAAACAATGATTTTTAGAGCATTGGTTTCTAGGATGCCCATCGCTTGATGTTTATTCTTTCTGCTACTTGTAAAATATGAGTGATCACAGAATGAACAACATTTCTTTATTTCTTCCGAATATGAAGATATTCCGGTTTATGCGAGGTCTGGCCAATAAATACACGAACTGGTGCATTCTGGCGGCCATGACGTGGACTATAGCCCCGCTTACTGGCGGCGCTAGTTGCCTGAGACCCAATGAGCCGTCTGTGCTTGGCGGATCGTCGAGCTGTGCGTATGGTGCCGGTTATGTTAATTTCTGTTGCCCTTGTTTTTACTGGCTGTCGAAAAAGGAAATTGATAAAATCACGGAGCAACGAATCAACATCAAGTTTTTGGTGAAGTGCGGTAAAAGTTATCAAGAAATCACAGAACTGTTGAAAGCTTTTAACGGTGATAATGCTCTGAAGAAAACATCCGTTTTGAAGTGGGTTAAGCGTTTTGAAGATGGCTGATAAAGACGCCAATGATGATGCAAGGCCGGACGACCTTAAACCACCTATGTTGACGACAACATTGATCGTGTGCGGTCTCTTGTCCTTACCTATCGTCGAAAAACTGTCCGAATGATAGAAGCTGATGAACTGAATTTAGGAAAATCAACAGTGCCCATACTATTTTAACCAAACATGATGGATGGATCCTTCACCATGACAATGCACCTGCACATTCAGCATTGATTGTTCGCCAGTTTCTGGCAAAAAATTCAATCACCTTGATCCTGTATCATCCTCCTTATTCGCCAGATCTCGCCCCCGGCGACTTTTTCCTTATTCCCAAAATGCCAAAATGTGATGAGGGGACATCACTGGGAAGATGTGGAAGACACAATATAGCAAAGGACGACGATAAACTAAAAAACCTAACTGCCCAAAGGACTTCCGACGGGTGCTTTGGTCAGTGGAAAAGAAGATGGAATAAGTGCACAGCAACGAATGGAGAGTACTTTGCTGAAGGGGACAACATCGATGTAAACTAAATTTTGAAAAATAAGGCGTATTTATTGGATAGCCCTTCTATCATGCCAATCTTCAGACTCCGTAGAAATAATCGATTTTTTTGTCTCTCTCTCTCTTTCCCAATGCCTTTTTCATTAGCAAATTTTAGGTTCTTAGGATTAGAATATTTTTTTTCCAACTCCCAGGATTGATCGAGATATATTGATAAAAGATGTGTAGCACAAAATACACCTGTTAAATGTTATTATAAAGTGAAATTTAGAGGTTGAACGGACAAATATGTCGGCTTATAAAGGATGATATGATACTATCTCATCAAGTGCCTCTGTCCATTGAAATAATGTTTCGTTTATTTGCTTACTTTGTACCGTTTTTGTGAACATTTGACGACCCAATGACACTCACAGATATCCGCTTGATTTTTCTCGTCTTTTATTTAACCAAGAATATCCGCCTATGTCATTATGCGTAATTTACACTCATTTGAGATGTTCTACTTATTTAAACGTGGGGTATGGACGGTCCCTAGAGACTATTTACTTAAAATCATAGGGCTTATGAGTAAATTCCTCTTTAAATACCCTGCATAATTTCTTTCTTCATTTCTTCGCAACTTTTGCTTGCCTTCATGCAACATTTCGCCGTCTACCTCGGTTAACAAGCATTCTTCCTTCTATCATTGCCTCCAACTTAACAATAACACAATATTTCCTTCATCCGGTTTCGATACCTTTGCCGGACTTCCCTTCCAACAACTTCCTCTCTTTGCCCACTCTTTTTAGAACCTAAGCGCTTGTCTTCTTCTAAAACCACATAATATCATCCATTCTCCACCACGCCCTCATTTCAAAAGCCTCCAATATGCGCTCTTCATTTTGTCTTAAAGACCAGGTCTTACACTTAATCTTTACAATTTTACTGACGTGATCTTTCCTACCGTAGTACGATGTGGGTAAAAATACATTTACAACCTCACCACTGAAGAGACTTCCTTCCAATTCATGCCAGAGATTTAATCTGTAATTTAACCTTCGCTCCGTGAGTGATTCCCAACCTAGCTGCTCTAACATTTGGGATACGCTTCTAAGTTTATCATAACAACGTTTTACAAATATAGCTCCTGTACGCTGCAAGCGATCCAATTCGGCAATTAATCTAACTTCGTGATGATCCCATATAATACTGGCAGCATATACTAAACTAGCGAAAGGTAACATTTCTCTTTGACCTTTTCATCACATTTACTGACTACTCTTCTCGTAAATCCTAATTTTTGTTTGCTTGTTCACGTATTCCCCGTGTACGTCTCATCCATGGGAGGCCTACAAATTCCATTTCGGTGTTTTTGACCCTAGGAGCACTCTGGAGAAAATTATTCATGCAACAAAATTTTATCACTACGAACTTTTTAAAATTTAGTTCTAATTTCCAAGCGTCGCACCATCTTTGCATAGCATTTACGTCATCTGATAAAGCTGCTGTGTCCTCAGGATCACGGATATCACGGTAAACCACTGCACCATCGGCAAATAAATGTATCTTACTAGTGACTACGGAGGTAATGCCGTTAATGTAAAGTAGGAATAAAAGAGAACACTTCCCTAGGGAACACCTGTAGTAGCATCGACTGCATTTGAGCCAACTCCATCTATCACTACTCTTTGTACACGACCATTCAATAAGTCTTTGAACCAACCCCGGATATTTTTACCTAGGCCATATGCTTCTAATTTTATGAGTGGTTTACTACAGTGGTACTTTGTCGAATTCTTTCTTAAAATCTAGAAAAATCGCGTCCAATGGAACATTGCTCTCTCCCAAAGTAAGAATGCCATGAACAAAAAGCGCAAGTTGTGTTTCGGAGGATCTATTCTTTCGGAAGCCGTGCTGATTTTTCATCAATGACTCCTGACTATCGACGTGTCTCGCGATCGAACTAGCAACTATATGTTCCATGACCTTGAAGGACATGGATGTGAGGAATAAGTTCTGTAATTTATCGGTTCCTCTCAGTCTCCATTATTAAATATTGGTATTATGTTAGCCGTTTTCCAATATCTGAGAACTTTGTGATCTGCTAGCGACTTCATAAATATGATTTCTAAGTACGGTGCAATTTCCGACGCTATATCCTCAAATATACGAGTTGTAATTTCATGGGACCCGGAGATTTCATTGGGCTTAATATTTTTCAGCAAACGTTCTATTCCATTTTATGAGAATTACTGCAAGCTTGATCTGCTAGCGACTCCTTAAATACGATATCTAAATACGGTGCAATAATAGGTATTCATAGGTTCTCCGGGATAGGGCATTAATAGGTATAAATGATAGCATTAATAGAATATATAGCATGGAGAATAACTCCAATTCCCGTTCTTACATGAACACCAAACTTGGAAATCATCACGAAGGCGCATTGATTTTTATAGATATCGAAATGTTGCGCCAAGGGCAAAGTGGCGAATAAATACGTCGACTTGCGTGAATATCCAAACAAAACTACTTCTCGCGGCGTTTTGCGGGAATTTCACTTCCCCGCCAGAGACAACCGAATTCTACACACACGGGTACTTAAGTCACTTATGACGTCTTCCCGAGGAAGCAATTGGGAGTCGATGGCCTAGGGATGGAAATAAGGAATGTGAATCTTCAATCTGACAAAGTGTTTTCATAGTAATAGAGGTACATTTTCTGTTTCCTTACAGAAAACGGCCCCAAGTTAAACATCGGGCAGCCACAATAAACTGCTGCAAAGCGCAGAACCCTGTCCGTCGTCAGTTGAATGTTAATGGATTCATTTGTTTTATTTATTACATCAGTGAATGTTAATTCAGATTATCAAGTAATAGATTTTTATGGTATGAGTAAATAGATTAACGAGCTGAAAAGCTATTACTAATCTCGCAAGGATTACAAATTAACGATACATGTTGGGGGAGGAAGCGCTCGCGTTTGAAACTGCAGCGGAATGGCGTCCTTTGCGAAAGAGGTTTTAGTTTTGCCCGTCAGAGGGAAACGAGTGGACGGGTACGACCTCTGGCAAATTTTTGACGAACTAGTTGACACGGCGGCGCTGAAATATGAATACAAATACCGCTAATGATGAATTATGTGCTCTAAAAGAATAATTTATTAACAAAAGCAGAAGTAGTTACTCTTCTTCACAGAGTTTAAATTTTAGAAACTCAAACGAAAGATGGTCGTGAAAGAAAGAAAGGAAAGAATGAATGTCGGAAGATGGGAAAATGCAGAATAATACTTTCGATACCACGCATAATAATAATTCCATGTTTGAAAGCTTGCCAAATACACTATTCCTTAAAAATGAATGCAGGGAAGTCATTACAGGTGAAAATGAGTATGTAACCACGGTGAGAATTTTGTAGAATGGAAAACAATATGATATTTAGGGAAACATAAAATTTTGGGAACAGGCTATTTACGAGTATTATTCTTTAGTGTGGGTTATTTAAATTATATTTTCACACTTTACTTGTATCATACCATTGGGAAAATATAATAACTTCCACTATTGTTCAAAGAAGGTGGAATGTTAGGATGAAGGAGTAATCGGTATTTTGAGTATACACAGGCAGGGATTGAGTGAAGGAGCAAAGGAGAAGAGACCGAGCAACAAAGTGTGAATGCCACGCGGCTTTACGTGGGTGGAGGCAAAAGGATCGTCTGTTTGCATCCCAGCCAGTAGTTGAGAAATGCATGCATGAGCGAAGGAGAGTTTATCTAGCAGTTGTGGCTCAAATTCAGAATGGAGGGTTAATATGGGGAAGGTGGGTTGATGGGATGATGGGACGCAGAGAACGCATAATTCCATAGCAACCGTGTTTGTGAATACGTATATGGGTGATGATGAATGGAGGGAGGAGTCAGATTCAATTAACGGGAACGTAAATATAGCCATTCGGCCATACTTCGGAAGTTCTTCATTGCTGTCAGCAAGCCCACATTAGCAATGTGGAATCCTGCACAACTTCAGAGGGGTTACAAGGAGAATGAATTGCGGCCTTCAAAGCGGAAGTACTTAGTTGTACTCAGTGATGGAAAGAATGAGTGCAAATGGAGAATTACTTGAACAAGTGGATGGTTTATCTTGGTAGAACAGAATGACAAGAACAATACGAATTATCCATATTCATAATTCCGAGGAGCATAAGGCTCAATTCTCACAACATTTCCCTTTAACGCTACCGATCTGAAACTGCCGATGATACATTCTGCCTAAAATTGTCGCAAATAATTTTGCTGACAACGCCCTGCTATGATTTGAAAAATACTTTTTTTGCACTTGAAAGATAACACCGTACATTTCGCAATATCACCAACTACGAGGGTAGGCTGCAAACTAATTCACACGTCCTCGTAGACCACAAACAAAATGACCTTCAGAAGCACTCTCGGTGGCATGTGGAAGTAACATTCCCCCCAACACGCATGCGCAGGTTTGAGGTCGTTACATTCATCCAGTGTATTTTGATAAGCGATAGTATGGAGACGAGATAGTTTAGATAAGTCTCTCGTAGATGTGGAGCGGCGCTATTTTCTCCTTCCTAGATTTCACGATTTAATTCTCGCATGGAGTGAGCGGGGGCTCGCATGACGACTGGCAAATAGTATAATCACATTCAATTTAACGTCATCTCGCACTTTCAAAAGTTTGGTTCACTCGCAGGGGTTGGCAACTTGGCAGATGTCGTAGTTCTCCCTAACCCTCCCCCTAGCTGTCGTAAGGTTCGAGGTGGTTGGTCGTCGCTTTCGAAAAGTATTTGTTGAAAAAACCACATCCCTGCCAACCCATGTGGGGAAACCTAATTTTTGGAAGGGCTTGCTGACTTCAACCCGATTGAAAGAGTGATAGTGGCCGTCATGTAATACCCAACCTACACGAGAGTTAAAAAGTGAAGGCTAGGAAGGAACACAATATCACCGCTCCATTGAGCTTTTTGGTGACTTAAATCGGAGGTATCTCTCAACGTGTCAGCGATTTCTCACGAGTGTGAGTGAGAGAAAATTTCTCCAGCCATGTTTAAGGAACGCAATCCCCACTGCCAACAATTACGCGCCCGAGTTACCCACGCTGGGGGCAATCGCAGGGGTCAGCTCGTCCGAAGTTCAATGGACGAGCCTCAAAGGTGTAGGAACGGCCTGCGTTAACCTCTGCCCCAAGTAACACTCGGCTACGTACCCACGCACTTACAAAGTTTGTATAAAAAGTATCGGTAACAATTGTTTCCATACGTTTGTGTGATGTGCTGAATTCAGACCGACGGTTGAGTGTGCGCATGTTCTCAGGCCATATTGACATTGATAAGGTGACAATACAGATATTTTTATCCCTGAAAATATGGCGATGCGTATGATCTGCGCTAAATTCGTCCCGGAAATGTTTGAACGGACGGCCAAGAGCAGAGTCGGGAGTGTCAGCCTGCGAAGACCTGCAACTTCATCGCAACGATTCCCCAAACACCCTTACTATCCCGACTTGGCAACAGCAGGCTGTTTCCTATTCCCAAAGTGAAATCCTCCATCAAAGGAATCCCCCCTTTATTTATTTTTATTTATATATACCCTGCAAGCCACCGCCAGGGTGTGTGGCAGGGGGCGAATACACACCAGAATAGGTTTACCTAAACAGGACCCTATCGCAGTCGAGCAATGTTGTTATGATCCCCTATCGTTCGTGAAAAAATGGCAACTTGAATTTATCTGTTCTACACTTAATCTCTCTAATTTTAATGACGGGATCTCTCCTACTGTAGTACGATGAGCGTAATAATACATTTTTATCAACGCTGCTTAGGAGACGTCCTTCCAATGTATGCAAGATATTTAATGTGAAATTTAACCTTCGCTCCGTGAGTGATTCCCAGCCCAGCTGCTCTAATATTTTGGATGCGCCACTAAGTTTATCATAAGGACGTTTTACAAATCTAGCTCCTCTGCGCTGCAGGCGATTCAATGCGGCAATTAATCCAACTTCGGGTTGTAGGAATATGTGAAATATATTCGAATATATATATATATATATATATATATATATATATTATATATATATATATATATATATATATATATATATATATATATATATATATTATATATATATATATATAAATATATATATATAAATAGAAAATATATATACATATATATATATTTTCCGAAAAAATTTCCCGAGTTTTTTCATTCAAAATATATACATATATGCAAATATGAATCTGCATATCGCAATAATTGATATGTTATTGAATAATTATGTGGTAATTGACTAATTCATTCAATTTTGGTAACTTAGTAACTTAGTATGGAAATATATTCGGATACTCGGGTTCAAGAATCTATCGACGATGGTGTCTCTCTTATTTGATCCCGGTGGCCGAACCAACAAATATAAATTGGTGCCATAATAGTATGTCGCCAGAAATCTCAGGCAACTTGTTCTTTTCTGAAATTCGAAGTGTCGCCTGCTCTCTTAGAGATTCAATAGCCTCCCATCTTAATTGCTCCAACGCACCCGTCACTCTTACTCTATTCTCGTATAAGCTTTTGAAACGTTGCGGATTTTCTTACACTTTCCAATTTCAGAACTAATATTTTCTTTCGTGGCTCCCTTTATAGGTGTTGCGTGTAACACATCCCTCTAGGCTTCCTTTTTCAAATAATTTTCCTATAACCCGTTCATGGAAACAGTTTTTCTTACGGGGTTAATCATCACCAACACTTGGTTTAGACTCCACAAAAGGTGTCGGTGTACATGAAAAACGCCGGGGGAATAACAAAGGTATCCATCAGACTATTTTATGGTTAGGAACAGCGTGATCAATGAGCACAGATTCCCGGGAGAGGATGCGGACTCGGATCACTATTTAGTAACTAGAAAGAGTAGCGTTCGGTGAAAGAAGATAAAATGGGGATGGCGGTTTAGGAAATGGAACGCAAAAATATTGACTGACAAAGGAAAAAGTGAGTGCAGGATGTAGAACAAATCATGAGTGTGGGAAAAGAGCTGGCTATTCTTTAGAGGATAAATGGGAAGAAATCAAAGAAGTGATATTGAAGGCCGCAAGCAAAATGATCCTAACTGTGAATAGGAAACAATGGGTTGCGGATGAGATGATTAAGAAGATGGACGAGAGGAGGTAATGGGAGAAAATAAGTACAGAGTTAGGTGGAAGGAAGTATAAAAAGTTAAATAATAAATTAAGACGGTTATTAAATAGAGAAAAAGAAGAATGCTGGCAGAAGCAGTGCGAGGATATGGAAAGTTGGCAGAGAAAGGGTGACATTGGTGCACTATATAGGATAAAACTAAGAAGGACGACGATAAAACCAAGAAAAACTTTTAAGAAGGAAAGATCGTGGAAAACAACGAAAGATAAATCTGGAAAAAATTATTGGGACCGAGGAAGATTGAAGAGAGATGGAAGGAATATTTAGAAAAATTATGTAATAAACACATTAGGCCAGCAAACTTAGGCATGGAAAGGGAAAATGGCGTAGATGAACATAGCTTAGGTCCAGGCATACTAGACAATGAGATAGAAAGGGCATTAAGGGAGATGAAACTAAATAAGGCCATGGGGGTGGATAACATTCCCGCGGAACTTTTAAAATGCTTAGGAAAATGTGGGAGGAAGAGGCTATATGGGCTGATCCGTAGTATTTACGAGGAAGGAATCTGGCCGGAAGACTTTGTGAGATCAGTTTTAGTTCCTATTCCGAAAAAGGTAAAGGCTACATCATGTGAGGACTACAGGACAATAAGGTTGATATCCCACGCAGCTAAAGTTGTTCTTAGGATCATACACAAAAGGATAGAGAGTAGGGTAAATGAATAATTAGGGGATGATCAGTTTGGGTTTAGGAAGGGGAGAGGTACGCGTGATGCCATTGCAGTAATGAGATCATTAATCGAGAGGAATATAGAACACAACCAGGAGGTATTTGCCTGTTTCGTAGATTTCGAAAAAGCGTTTGATAGGGTGAATTCAGCAAAATTATTGAGTGTACGTATTACAGCAAATAGGAATATAGTATATTGGAGGAGTAGGAGACTTATTCCTAATCTGTACATGACACAAACTGCTCAGTTGGGTAAGGAGAGTTCGGGATGGGCAGTGACTCGGGTGCCCATTATCACCTGCGCCGTTCAACCTATGCAATGTGGAGGAAATGGTAGACGTGGGAAGAACTGGAGATAGGAATGACAATCGGTGGGAAATTCATTAAGTCAGGTTATGGTCATGGCCAGACCCTAGTTTTTCCGTCAGCCAAGGGTCTGCAAACAATGCTGGGGGCATCGGAAATGCAATGCAATAGGTATGGGATGAGAATTAATGTAAACAAAACAAATATTATGTGGTTTTCGAGTAAGAGGATGGCTAACTTAAATATTTAAGTAGGAGCTCATAAACTAGTGCAGGTGGAATAATGCACTTATTTTGGAAGCGTTCTTGAACAAATTAGTCAAAGTAGTTGGGGCAGAGGCGAACAGGAAATATAGAAGAAGAGATGGAGTGAGGTCAAGTACACACGGTCTTGGAAAAAAGAATGAACTTGGTGAGAATGTAATAGAGTTCGGCAGGAGAGAGTTTATTCTCAACGAATACTTGGTTCAAACCCAACAATAGGCTTATTTATAGATATAAAATTCCGGGGAACTTAAAGATATATCCGCTTGAGGCGTAGTTACGCGTATAAAATGTCGGGGAACACAGAGAGATGTCCGTTTGGGATACCATGGTTCAGCAAAGATTTAAGAATAGCATTTAGGATTTAGCTGAATCCGCACAGTTCCCAGAAGCGGATGCACATTCACATCGGAGTTAATTGTAAATGAAGTCTAAACTCAGAATTAAAAAATAAAAAAGGGAAGAAGGTTGAGGAAATGAAGGAAATGCATAAGCATTACCTGCGACAAAAAAGAGGGAGTAGCAGGAGATAGTTGAGGAACATTATGAGAGAGGGCAGGGAGATGATTGGAGGAGAAAGTAAATGAGGAAGTACCAAAGGCGAAGTGTCGAAAGCAAAAAAAAAGAAACGATAAGACCAGGGTGCATGAAAATGAAACGGAGGCCGTGGATTACAGACGAGGTGGTTAGAGAGACAGGCGAGAGGAAGACATAGAAGAATAGAAAGCCAGAATTAGGTAATAGATGAGAGATTGAGGATAAACTATGTGGGAGTTAACTGTTAGAGTGAAAGAAGCATGGCCGAAGTTATAGTGCGAGGATATGAAAAGTTTACAAAGGAATAGTGAAATGGGTGCGCTACAGAGGATGGTGATGGGACCGTCAGGAATTAAGAAGGGAACATCCGTGAAAATTATTGAAGATCCATCAGGAAAATTATTGATTGACTCGGGAGAGATACAAAAACGATGGAAAGAATATAAAAGAATCTATATGGTAAGGATATCTTAGCCCAGGCATATTTGATCGCGAGATAGAAATGCCATTGATCGGAATCGAAAAAATTAAGACGATGGGAATAGATAGCTTACGCACTGGACGTACGACTTACGCACTAGTAATATTATCAGGATATAATTGTTTATTTCGTGGATTTCGAGAAGGTTTTAAATAGAGTTAGTTGGTAATGGATGATGTGCAGAGGATATATTTAATGGATAGGCGACTTACCCGTAGTTATATATCTCAGAATGCTCAGGTATGTGTGTGGTGGATGGAGAATATTGGAATGGACAGAGCTAGAGGCGGGAGTTAGACGGCGATGCCCACTATCTCTCCTGCTCTTAAATTATATATATATATATATATATATATATATATATATATATATATATATATATACATTTATATATATATTTATATATGGGAAGTAATGCAAGCATCAGACGAATGGAAAGGGATGGCAGTAGAAGTGAAAGTGCGTGGGGAATCTATAAAATGTTAGATTTTAAAATGATGAAGCTTTAGTTAGCCATTCAAGTCACCCACCGTATCCAAATCTAATTGATATTTCCTTAGAATACTTAGTCAGCGTCCCTGTCTCAAATCTCTCCTCATTTATAAGTCTTCTTTTCCTGAAGAAATTCTTCTTCTTACCTCCTACTTTACTTCTTTGATTATTTTGATCCAATACACTTCCGAGATAGGTAAACTGTTCCACCTGCTTTAGTTTTTGCCCTAATATTTAACGTGAAAATTATCTTTCCTATCCTTCATAAACCTAATAGCCTTTGCTTTGTTTACATTGATTTACATCTCATACTAATCACAGAGCCATAATAATGCGCTCAGTAATGACTGTGGCTCTTTGGCTGACTGGTCAATCAAACCTTGACGACCCACAAGACGAATTGATTTTATGAATTCCGCACATACGTACTTTTCCTCCTGCCTCTAGCCATTTCCATTCCTCCCCTACCATTACCTTCGTATAAATACTTCGTATATTGAAAATAACTGGTGAAGGTAGCCACCCCTGTTTTACTACCCTCCCCCTTGTCCTGTCCATTCCGACTTTCCACCCTTTGCAGTCGGAGATACGTTTATGTTACAGATAGGTCGCCTATCCTTCATATCCTCTGTACAAGATCCATTAATTCTACCCAGTTCATACTCTATCTAACGTCTTCTCGAACTCCACGAAATTAACAATAACACCCTGACTGTAGAACTCTCTATTCTTCCCCCTATTATTGAAGACATCGCTACTATGGCATCGCCCATACCTCTCCCCTTCCTATCATCAAACTGATCATCCCCTAATAACCATTTGCCATCCGTTCCATTCTCTTATTGATGATCTGAAGACGGTGCTACCTTGGTTGCGAGTGATATCAAACGTGTTGCCTACAGGCCTCTCCCTTTTTTCGGAGCGGCAGTAACACTTATCTCACAATATCCTTCGGTTGGATCCGTCTAGTTTAACGCTAGCTTTACGATTCTGGCTAGATTACCGTATGAGCACTCTTCCATGTTTCCTTAGACTCTTTAGTCCTGAGGGTTAGTTACATATACCCAGCGCTTTTTTTTGATTAGTATCCCATTAATGCCCATTACATCTCGAAGTTAAGCACGACTGCAGCTAAACTATCCTTATTAAGTCATAGTAGGTGACGCGATTGAGACTGTGTACGCATGGCTGGTGACCTACCGCCATACGCCCTTGCACCGGCTTACAGGTTATTATGTAGATGTAGAGACATTCTATTTCAAATCTTAACTGGCTGGCTTAATATCCTTGCCATTTTGATCCTCTATGTATTCTTTCCACATCTTTTGTATCTTTCTTAGGGGCATTGATTGCCTTTTCTTCGATAGTTCGTCTGGATTCTACAGTGCACCCATTTGATCCGTCCCCCCAACACTCCGTATCTTAGCACTTAGTACTCCACCACGGGTCTTTGTCCCTTATTAGTTTCCTGTCTCATTTTATCATTCCACTCTTTGTAAAAGTACTTGATTCTTCCCAATTCTTTGGGTTTGTACGTATGTGTTAGCTGAAATGTTTACTCATAATTCAGATGATTTGACGGCATTATAGGTTAATGTTTTCGATCGGGTATAAATTACTTCATTGCCGATGCGCCTTTAAACACACAAAACAAGCATCCCAGTAGTATCGTATGATCTGTGTCCAAGAAAATGAGTCAACCAATCGGAGTTTCCCCAAGGTAACGCATAAAACTTCAACGGCGCTGTTGTCTACGTAATAATATGCAGTTTCACCACTTTCCTCAGTATTACCGTTGGGTAACAAGATGCCATTACACCAAAATGACTTAAGCAATCGACGCACCGATCAAATAGTAACTTATAACGGTACGATTCGCGTATTTACACCACACCTGTCAGCGTGACACGTGTACATTTCCCGTAGAAAGTCAATATGAAACTTGCACCGAAGAAATGACATCTCGGCTGAGAAATGGAAACTCGGGGTCGAGGAAGTATATTTCCACGTCAAACCCTCAAATAAACGCGTGACTTCTCTCATCCGAGTCCATGATGGCGATGTTCGTTTATTAAAATACGGATTCAACGAAATATTCGCCGGAAAGGGTGAGCGCTTCTCTGCCGAAGCAGCTCGAGTTTCGTGAAGCCAGGGCCGCAGAGGCCTCTCGCCCTCGCCGAGCGCGGTGGATCCCCTTTATCGAGTGCGGGGAGGGCCCCCTCGCAGCAACCCCGTCCCTTCAGATCGCAAACCCTCACCGACACTAGACTTGCACCCCCTCCCCCAGGAAAAAAAGGAGACCACCCCTTCGGAAGGGCCGTGGGGTGCGCGGCGGCGAGGGGGAGAGTGAGACCAACATAAAAAATTGCCCTCCACCCCACGGGCTCTCATGTCCCGTTCCCCTCATACCACCCTCCACATCCTCCGACATGGGGTCCCCCCTCCCCCCCACACACCACACCACCTTTCGCGTCTGTCCCAAAATTCTCCCCCGACCCGAGGGAAAAAAACCGCCCCTCGCCGACCCTACGCCCTTCGCATAAAAAACAGCTCCCCAAACCATCCCCCCTCATCTGTCTGTCTTATGGGGGGGGGGGAGACGACCGAGGAGTACGCGCGTTTCCCCCCCCCCCATAGAAGCAAGGGCCCGTCGGAAGGGAGGAGGGAAGAATGGAAGAAGGCGGCCTTCCGATTCACAACATCGCCACTCCCGCGGGGTTGCGTCCGTACTTGTCCACGGAGCACCGCCCGCACCACACACGCTCGCCCTACGCGTGTGCACACGTCGCCAGGGGGTGGTGGGACCCTTTCGGGGCATCAGAGTGGCATCCCTGTGCCTGGCCTCCACGCTTAGTGCAAATTAACGAAGCGCAGCAGTAAAACATTAAGAAAAGACCACGACCTCTTAAGCCTAAAAAAAGGAAACCATTGCGTTTTTAATCAAAAATCATATGCTCAGCCCCTCCTTCTTGATACACCAAAAACCCTGTTTCCCTATATTAACCCTGTGGGTTGAACCTTGGTGATCAATGCGCCACACCTGGGAACGAGATGAAACACATTTGGCTGGATTTTTTTCATTAGGTTTCCGTGGGGGACATTCTCTCTCTCTCTCGAGTCAGTTGTGGTACGTGACATGCGCTCATGGCGGAAGAATTTCACGCAGTGACATAATTGAGAGGAACTATAGACTCGGATTGCAAGCCCTAGGACAACTACTTACGAGTCTAACTCGGCCGGGGGATTTTTATTTCAATCTCATTATGTCACTATTATAAAACAATGGCAGCACTACAATTTCAAGAAACAACAAGGTGAACATTTCCAATTATGCCTCTTCAATCGCTTTTCATTGAGTCTCAACTTCTCCTTCTATTGCGAGCCAACCACGTGAATGCGTCACTATGGAGAGTGACTGTTCGATCCGAATATTTCGACGAAACAGCGAAACCGATATCTTATTCGATTCCAGAGCAGAGCCTAGTGGAGGCTTGGAGCGATCGAACGAGAGGGAGGGGGGGGGGGATTCTCTCCCCTTCGCTTGCTCCAAAGTGCGTCTGCCTATTACTACGGCTCCCACCCCTATTTCTCAATCCGTCTGTTGGACGATGAAAAAAATATACTGTTGGAATTATAATTCTTGTTGAATTCTTGCAGTGCCCACAAATATTTACTACTGTTGTAGTTTGCCAGGAAGGGCAATGTTTATCTACGAGTTGAGGAAAAAAATAGAAAAAACGCAAGGCGTAAGATCGGGGGAATAAGGAGGGTTTTGTATGTTCCAGTCTGTGAGACGGCGTGTTACCCATCGTGCACAGATTTGACGGTATCCCGATTGTTCAATAATGAAGCCGACACGATCCTTGGATATTCCAATATGGTTTGCCATACGTTTTTGAGTGATTCGCCGGTCATTTTTAATCAAATCTTCGACGAGTTCGCGATGTTTATCGTCTATGGCAGTGATCGGATACCCGCTGCGTGTTTCATCAACAACTATGGCTTTTCCAGACTCGCAACCACGACATTTTACTACCCATCGATTTACAGTTGACCGTATTGACGGCATCGTCACCATAAACAGCCTTTTGACGACGATAAATCTCAATGGGAGTCACTTTTTCAGCAGTTAAATATTTGAAAACAGCACGCCGTTTAACTCACGTTGACATAGCAATAGAACACGTCTCCGTACTTCCGCTTCTCAAAATACACAGGATGAATGTAACGACCTCAAATGACCTGCGCATCCGTATTTAGGGGGAATGTTACTTCCACATGCCACCAGGAGTGCTTCTGAAGATAATTTTGTTTGTGGTCTACAAGCATGTGGGCATTAGTTGTCAGACTTCCCTCGTAGAATATTTGACAAAGGAAATACTAGAAATCTACAGTCCCTTCAGTGAATGCTTGACTTTTTCATTCCAAATTATAAAACCGTTCGACAAGGCACATTCAGAGTTCAAATCAACTTTGGCCAAAAGTGGCCGATTGCACTTATCAATATTCGGAAGATGTTAGGAGTGGAAACAAAAAAGGATAAGAAATTTTGGCCGCGTGCATTTCATCCGTGCATTTGCGAAAACGTTAGCGCACAAAGGATGAAGTGAGTAGTACGAACGTATTCTTTTTGGTGCCGTACACACCATTACCCTACGAATATACTCTGAGAAAATGAGCCCACCTTCTGTCGATATTGAAAGGTGTATTTTCCGAGAATCATCAAAACCGACGATTGGCTAAAATGAGTGAATACTCAGAAACCGTGGGCATATTTTTTTCCGGCCACCTTTACCAAAAAAAAAACTCTCCCACAGGCAACCGTCGACTGGCCCTCGTTAGGGAATGAAAAAAGGGCTTCTCTCGGAAAAAAAGGAGGGAGCAGATGCGAGTATCCCCCTCGGTGTGGGCAAAAACCCCTTCTCCGCTCAACAACCAACCCCCCAGACGATCGAAATCCCCGAAGAGGCGGACGCGGCCGATCGCGGCGGGCACGGGCGTCCTGGGTGAAAGTTCTTGCATGCGTGTTTTGTTCGAACGGGTCTTTTAACGGACGCGAAGGTCGGAAGTGGAGGAGAAATCTATATTGGCAATTGGATCGGGGAATTGGGATAGTTGTGAGGGAGGGGAGCAAGGGCGGCCGGGACAGAGAAAAGGGTTGAGGTGATGAAGGGGGAAGGAGGGCAGAAGGGGAGGGGTTCGCATTGACGGCGGGGGTTGTTTGTGACGGTGGGGCGGGGGGTTTGTGTGCGCACATCTGACCTAGGCCGCGGGAGGTTTTGTTGAGTAAGGACGGGAGGGACGTGTGGTCGACCGGGGGAGACGCCGTGCACGGAGTTATTTGACGGTGGAGAGTGACGAAGGCCGAGACTTGTGAACCTTCGGACCGATCTCTGTCAATTTTATCGACAAAAGCTCCGTTTCTCGGTCACTCATGGCTAAAAGGATTGATTCCTTGCGGTTCTCGTGAGATTATAGCTAGTAGCCATGACACCCGTGTGCGGAAATTTATTTGAATACGTTACCATGTACGCAATGGACATAGATAGCCATTAGGGGCATTTTTAACATTAGTGGATGATTTCTCATTAACCGACGACAGGCTATGTTATTTCTGGTTTTGTATTTTCATGGAACTCATTTTATCATCTAGAGAGGTTATCCCATGTCTCCATGGTGTAGATGAAATGCCGATGTAAAGGCATTCTATATCTTTTGAATATATGAACAGGATGTGCTGAGTCGTGCAGAAGAGTCTTACACTATTAAATAGAGATTTACGTTATTTGCGTTGCTAAGAAATGTAGGTGTCTGCTAATAATTCATGGCCGACACGGATTTAGAGTGCGCAGATAAACGGCTAAATGTACCAAATAGTCTCTTTGTTTACGAAATTTCATATCAGGGGAGAATACACAAGTTGATGCGATATTTCTCGCGTTCATGAAAGTTTTGGCATAAGGCTGTACAAAAATATTTGCAAACTATATCAAGGCTGTAATTCATGACATTCACGAGGTTATTCAATTGATACTTCTCCATAGAGTTATGTCCGGGAAGTATGGCAGGGATATTAACCAAGGGAAACCCCACGTAGGCGGTAATCGACCTCGCGACCTCTGGGTTGGCAGGTGTGAGGGGGGAAATAGGATCAAAGGGGTTTGTAGGTTGATCTCACGTGATCTAGACATTTTTTCGGACCGTTTCAATGACCATGACTTGTAATTTATGCTGAAAAATGCACATTAATGAGTTTGAGTGTAAAATAAACGGAAAACAAGACAATTAGACACTCAATACACGAGATTGAAATGAGTAACTCGGAATAATTCATGTGCTTCAACATTCATCACATCATATTTAATCGACCAAATAAATTCGGGTGCGCCAAAAGAAATCTTTGCTCCAACATGGCGATGGTAGGGAAATCTAATTAGGGGAAGGATAGGTTAAATTTAACATTTATTAGACCAAGTCTGTAATATTCACTAGGAATTTAGGATTTGCAGTTTTGAATATGGATAAATACAATCATGCCTTCAGAATTTTCGAAAACATCGAATAAAACCGTTGTTCATGTGAATATTCAATGATGTATCATTTTTTGCTTACAAGATTTCATATAATTAATTGAAAAAATGAAAGATTTAAATGGCAGACGCTGCTAAATAAATAAAGAAAAAAATAGACGTAATATGCTTGCGCTCTTAAATCTTACAGTAACTGCTGTACGTAGGTAGCATCACGATTTTAATGACTGCTTAGTTCCGGAGTAAGGAGTGATTTTTGAAGAACCCTAGAACAGCGTGAGTCAATAAACGTTTCTAATTTTGGTCAAAGTTGAAGTAAGTCACATGTTTTCATAATTTAATTTATCTACTTCCACATTCCTTCTTCCTCTCGCTTCGGAATCGGTCCTCACTTTACGCCTCACCGTCCAAGGCCGAAACAAAAAGGTGAAATGGGTTTTTTTGCGGATATAATTTCTTTGAATGGGATTTTTGCAATGTATTGCCATACCTCTACACAAATATCAGTTTGATCATGCACTTGAAAATGTTAATCACACGAAAGAAAGTGTTTACATGCAAAACAATTCAATAACAATATGCGTATATTCAAATCATTCTGGGGAACAGTTGAAAATATGGGTCTGTCAAATTAAAAAAAAAATAAAATTCAGGATAGAGAATGCGGCATATCGTCAACTATTGTGGTAAGTCGTAATCGCAGTTCAATATATTTCGGTTTAACAAATATTCAGAGACTTTGACTGCTGTAGTCAAAATCTCTGATTGCAAGAACAACATGAAAATTCAAACGAAGGAGAGCTGATTATCTTGTCATCCATTGGCCTGCTGTGAATTATATGCTCTCGTCGGTGATTGCTTCCAACATTTTTCTAGCCCAGGGTCTCCCGGGGACGCCTTTCCATTTTTATGAGCTATCAATCAGCTTTATATCACCATGCTTCCTCTAGAATGCGCATGACAAAATCTGATTCGCATCTGCGCCGAGATAATTTCCTTTCCAACTAGTTCATTCAATGATTGATTCCTCGCGCAGGATGCCCGGAGGTAAAGTGGAGGAAGAGGTGTCTGTCTTCTCTTGTTGTCCTCGCGTTCAGAACTGTTTTGTTCGCTCATTTTTCCAATTCGTCGGCGGGTCGCGCCCGTGACGTCAACGGCATTTGATTCGAGGATAGCCTCGTGTGTATACGTATTAGTCATTGCCATGATTATTTATTAAAGTTTTATGTTGAATATTAATTTTCCGAATACTTTCCTTGGTGATTTCTGTATTGAAACCGATTTGACGGGAGAATGGGGCAGTGGGGATGGGGATGAATAATCCACCTTTCGGATGCACCGGGGCAGCGACAAAGCAATGCAGTATTAAAAATGGCAGTGTGACCAGGGGGCAGGGCAAAACGGGGGAGGGGGGGGGGCGAGACGAGGGCGGTCGCGATGGGTGCGTGAGTGGAGGGGACAGGCGCCTCGCAACGGAAGGCGGAGGCCGATCGATCGGTCGATAATGGACTTCGCTCGACCGAGTGTGAGAACTCTCTCTCTCTCTCGCCTTTCACTCTTCCGTCAAAAACACGACGGAAAAATTACGCAAGGTATACATAAAGGGCGGGTGCAACGGGCAGGGGGTGCGGTGACAAGACGCTGAGATGATGACGAATGCCACCAGCAAACGGCCTCCACGAAGACCAGGATTGCACTTGTGTGCGTGCCATATGTGGAGCACTGGATCGCGTCGAGAACGAATTTTCAATCCGCGAAATAATTGCTCCCACCCCCACCCCAAGATTGCCGCACTCCCATTGTGTGTGGTCCAGGCAGGCGGGAGGGTGCGAGCGGGAGGGAGGGGGTGGCGTTGCGATGACAACGGGGGTTCTGGCCGAATCGTCGAACCGCTCGTCCAGAAGTGCGTCCCTTTGCTTATAATTTCAAAAGTGTGTGTATTGGCATTAGTATTTTGTGTACCAGAGCCCAATTCAACGTGAACTTAGTATACTTCAAAGAGAAGTTCAATGGAGATTGAGCTCACGGTGGCGTGCGAGATGAAATAGCGAAAGAAGGAAAAACATATAAAATGAAGTGGGCAAAATTAAATTTAAAAAAATCCCCATCAAACAGATTTCTGGATTGGAAGGATAGCCCTATGGTACCAACAATCTACCATCGTGAACAAACTTTAACCTAATAACGACGTTTTTTGTTGTTTTTTTGGGAACGACAGTTAAGGTCATTTCCGCCATTAGAGATGCATGGGAATGGAAGGGTGGAGAGAAACCCGGCGTCGGCATTAGCCCCTACTCTTAACGACCGGTGCCAAGGGGTCAGCAGTTTAACGTCCCATCCGACGGACGGCGTACTCACTCAAAGTGCTCATCATAAAGCCCCTCAAGTAGGGGTCGGGATATCATTGAAAAATATATTTTGGCTCCAAGATTTGAACCCGGGCCCTCTCGGTGGGAAGCCTGTACGTTAGCCACCGCACCTTCCCGATCCCCTACTTTGTATTGTTTACATGTATATATGCATAGATTCCGTATCCCTTAAACACTGACCTAGTAACATGCATTACCGTCGCCGGTAGCTACACACGCAATGGTATGAATTCTCGTCGGGGTGTGATTATTATTCATTTTTCATCGTGTATAATTTCCAAGGCATATAATCACGATTCTGTTATATTTTGACAGCAGCAATAGCAAAACGTGACAGTAGCGGGAAACATTATAGTGGACCGATCGGCCAAGGTGACGTCTTCGGCGAATAACAGCGAGTGTATCGGGTTGGATTACTACATAGATGTGTAGTAATCCAACTAATGGCTCCGGTGTTTGTGGTCACTGCCGTTTCATGTCAATATTCCGATGTAAATTGTTAAAAATGATCTGTTTTCTGTTCATAACTAAATAGAAAAAATAGTTGCATGCCAAATCAGAGTAGAATCTTTGAGTGGCACTGCTAACGCCAAAAGCAAATGTGCTTGCGAAAGATTGCAGTAATTCAAAATGCACATTAAGGATTTGAAATTGAAAATTTCTCATGAAATGGATGGTGTGTGATGACTGACTGGATATCGTCATATTAGGAGAAGAGATACATAGAACATACAAAACCACAGAGGGAGCTCCGTAATTTAGTATTTAGAACCATAAGAACTACACTACGCCGTAGGACGGAGTCGACAGCTGGAGGAAGTGAATTTCCAGGCAAATAGTGAAGCAACAATGGGCTACAACAATGTTGCTGATGAACTCAGCGACCTCAGGATCAATTTTCCGGACATATACGTAAGTAAATCTGGAAGTAAGAAATAATATCCTATTGCTAAGTAGGAGCACTTCCTTTACGATAAAGGATATGCGTATTTCATCAACGCGACCAAAGTCTACCTACTGGCTACCAAGGCTACAACATGTGGGGCTAAACTGTCCCTGTGAAGGTAACTAGGTTGAATTCCTTGATGTACGAAGTTTTCAAAAAAAGTATTGGTAACAATTTTTCCTTGACCGACGGTTAAGTGTGCGCATGATGGCAGATCGTATATTGGCATTGATAAGACAGTGACGAAGCAGACACCATTATCACTGATAATGTGGCGATGCGAAAGATCTGCGCTAAACTCGTCCAGAAGTTCTTTGGACGGACTACCAAGTGCAGAATCGAGTGTCTGCTTGCGAAGACATTCTGTAACAGCATCGCGACGATTCCCCAAACCCCTTTCAGTCCACAATTGGTATCTGTAGACCATTTCCTATTCCCAAAAGTGAAATCCTCCCTCCAAGGACACCACCCCAAGTGCTGTCAAAGAAGCTTGCACGCCTACCCTTAAGGACCTTACGGAATCCGTCTTACCAGATATCCTGCGAGGAGTTGAAAAAGTCGCTGGCAAAAGTGTTTCGACGCTCAAGGGATGTACTCTGAAGAACTTTGTGGAATTGCAGAAATTCTGTTATAAAACTATTTTTGCGTAACTTTCCCGATACTTTTTATACAAACCATGTTGTCTAAAAACTTTTAAAACCACAAATTAAGCATTGCTTCTTTAGCCATGTTAATGATCGCGCTCCAAACAAGTTGAGAATATATATTTCCCCGCTTCAAGGACAGCCAACTTGATACAAAATGGTTTTCTTGCAAAAATATTCACTTGAAAATTTTTAACATTAAAGAAAATATGTGAATGTTTCCAAAAGCAAACGTTTTGGAAGCTAATCCAATGATTAGATCCCTTAAATGATAAGGATCAACGCTTGCAGGGCCAGCACTAAGCATTATTGTTACCGCATGGTCATGTGGTAACTTTCATAAAGGATTTCGTGTCCCTCCAAAATCGAAGAGGGGAACCGCAAACACACGCGATTTGCTTCATTCTTTGCCCGCAGATTGCCGCCCGAGGTCAAAGGCCTTCTCAGGCACCCTTGGTCAGTCAGTCGGGGTCCGTTCCCTGTGCAGCGCGGACGCCCGTCGAGGATAAGGGAGCGACGGAGGATCGGGAGGGTGGTCAGTGTGCGAGGGATGCAATTAAGCGAGAGGCTATCGGAGAAATACACAGAATGTGAAATCGTGGAGAAATAAAGAAATAACGGGCAAAGAGAAGGTGAAATGGGCGTGGTGCGAATGGAGAGGCAAATCGGGGAAGGGAAAAATATTGGATTAAATTAGCCATATTATGAAATTTATTTTTTAAGATAAAAAAACTCGAAGGAATTTGTAAGGCGACCCTGACATTCAACAGGAGTACTTAAAAACTGATGCCCGCATAACGTGAACGATATAAAATCGTAACTAGCAAAATTGGTAAAGAAGTATTTAGAGAGAAAGTTTGAGAAAAGCCAATGGGAAACCATAACCAACACCAAACATCATGATGAACCAATCAAAACAACAGTACGCAAAAGGAAAAAACTATGAATATGCGTAAATGAGTTAAATGAGCATTCCGGTTCTAAATACTGATGTCGTCTTCGAGAGTAGGGTTAAATTGGCAAGGAAATCCATTTGTCGATCCGGTTAACTCGTCAGCGTCGGTTAAAACCAATTTCGATACCCACTCTCCTCGGGCACACATCACGTGATATATAATTAAATTTAGTTTAATATTCCCAAAATTCAACGAAAGTACGTGTATAATAGATGCCATTAAAGACAATGGCATATAGCAATGTGAATGTGGACACGAGAAATTGGAGCTGAGATCCCGACCGATGTGTTCAGTAAATCCATCCTCTCTTCACTACGTCGCCGCGAACAATTCGAGACGAATGGACACCCGGTTGCTGAGAGTACCTACGAGGACGAAAGAAAACTTGAGGCAAAGAGGGTTTTGCAATTCCCAATTTCAAAACTGCCAGTTGTGCTAGACTAATACGAACCGCGGCGCCCACATAAACACGGAACGCAGTAGCTCACCGGGGGGAAAGATTTATTATTATTAATATACCCTGCAAACCACCGCCAGGGTGTGTGGCAGGGGGTGAATACACACGAGACTAATTTTTACCCGAATATGACCCTTCCGCGTTCGAGATTCTTTCTAAATGGAAAATTTCATAAGTCACCAAGGAAGAAGATACATACTATAATTATGTCAACGTATGAAATTTTCCATCGAATCCTGTCCAAAAGCCAACGTATCTTTATTTCCATCGCTAATATCGGAGGGTTTTTAATATTTGGGAGGATACATAGGATCGATGTTTTCGTCCACGAACGTTTGGGTCGAAGCGAATATCGATGTAGTCACGCAAGCTATGCGGGATGTACGCCCTTGCATACGGGTATCGTTCATGCCCAGGGCCAGGGGTGGAAACGAGAGGGAGGGGGGAATGGAAATACACTCTGAAAGAAGCAAGGACTGCCTCCTTCTTCAGCTGCTTCCCATCCCAGCACACTCGATCCGACCCCTGGCCTCCCACCGCCCAGACAATCTATTCTGAAAAAAAATGCAGAGGCCTAGAGAGAGATAGAGCGCTTGAGGAGGGGGGAATAGGAGAGTAGGCGAATAAGGAGGGGGGGGAAGGGCAACATTTTTTTTCTATGGGTGGATAGCTTAGGAAGGGGCCGGGAGGGGGGTGGGAATTGGTCGGGAAAAAAATCGTGCGGGTGTTCTTGTGCACCCGTGGGTAGGCAAAAAATGGAGAGGGTGGGGGGGGGAGGAGAAGAGGGGAAGGGAAGGTACTACCCCCGGTGCTGGAGGAGGGAGGATCGCTCATTTTTTTCTGCCCTCCTTTCTTTCGCCCGGGGAAAAAAACCACCCCCCACACCCCCCCCCCTGCCTGGCCCGGAGGCCGCCGGGGGACAAGCCCCAACGACCCGCGCGCACAATTTTTTTCCCATCTAAGCGAGCGGCACAGGAGTTCGCTAACGCGTCGACAGTCTCCCGACGTCGGAGCGGTGAAATGGTAGGACTTTGAGGCCCCAGTGCAGGGCCGGGCAAACGGCCGAGCGTGCTTCTCCGTGATCTTCGGGCGCTCCCGGGTGATTCGGTCGGGATGTGGACGCCGGTGTCCGCGGGTGGGTCGGGGGCGGGTGGGAGGGGCGCCTGTCACCCCGGCGATGGGCGGAAAAGGACCGAAATGGCGCCATCTGGAGCGGGACGCCAAATCTCTCCTCGTCCTCTCTCGAACGTTTTCGCGTCGTCAAAAACACTAGGGATAGCACCGGCCGTGGCGAGCGAGGTCTCCCTCACGAGTGAGTTAGCGGCCGGCCCCGCATTCATTCGCCTCTCCGAACGGGGCGCCCCCGGTGCCAACAGGACGCAGGGGGGGGGGTAAGAGGGGGGGGGGGAGTGTCGAGAATTAGTCGATACGTTTTGGGGGGGTGGGGTGGAGGGTTTAACCGACGCGAGCTGAAAGTTTCTCTTGCGAGTGGGCAGTAAGTAAGTATTCTTGTACGAATGAATTAGGTCGTCCTAAAAAAAGGACCTTTTTTTTTGTCTCCGATACTAATCTGTTTGTTGCAGATGGGACGATGTGACTGTGGGGCGAAATCTTTTTTGTCCTCGATCGTTTTTTTTAACTGCTAATTCGGGCCCCTTAAAAAAATCAATTGTTTTTGTTTGTCGGCGGGTCGACCTCAATCGTTCTTTCTCTGACCGCAGCTGAATCGAGCGACGGCCCTCTGTTTACTCTGCCCCAAACAGCTTTTATAATCACGACCGCCCGAGTGGGCTCTCTTGCAATCCAAGTAACCTCGTCCTTTCCGCGTTGTAAATACGGACCCGGGCGGCTCTCCATTGCGAAATCTCGTGAGGTCATCTCTCTCCCCGCTCTTCCGCTCTTACTTAGGTTGTCCACGCAATCTGCAATTTCCAAATGTTTTCGTCTTGTCTCAATCTTACACGTCTCCTTTTCCACGTCTCACCTCAATATAGGACAGTCTGAATAATATCTATGTTTGATAATTCACATCGAGTGAGAAAACTGCATGATGGGCAAAGGGCAATTAGTGCGATGTGCTATGTTCAGTCCGGAATCCGAAGCCTCAGTTTGGAACGCCGAGCGTGGATTCCCGCGTTTTCGTGTGAAAGGCAGGGATGGCGAAAAGGGTACTGCGGAAGGAATAAGCTAAGAGAAAGCTTCTTCTCCGTAGGGGGTGGGAGACAGTGGACCAGCCGAATGGCGAGAGGGAAGCCTTGCCGCTCGGGACGCTGTTTAAGGGTCCGTCTCGCGCCCAGGGACGTCTCGCCGGTGCGAAGTGGAGCCGTTGATTGAGGGTGGCACCCAAGACGGGGCGAGGGAGGCGACGGACGGGGCCGCGGATTCTGCGCGGAAGGGCATTCTTTTCTTCGGGGGTCCTGCCGTCGGGAGGGAGGGCGAGGGGAGGGAGGAGGGTGGCACGGCGTTCGGGGAGGGGCGCCAGGGAAGGGGAGGCGTGTGCGCCGCGGGCCCTGGAGGGCGTGGAAGGAAGAGCGAAGACAAAATGGAGGACAAGGAGAGCGCATAATGGCGCCACCGCGGGGAGAGCGGGTGAGTACCAATGCCCCCTCGGAGTCACGGCTCCCTCCCGCACCCACTCTCACCGGGCGAATGTCATCGGCCGTCTCGGTATGTGCCACGGCACGCGATTTATACTAAACTGCACTTCAATTCGCAAAAAGTTGGAAATATGCACATACGTAAACTTGGGAGATCGGTGGACGGACGAATTGGGCCAACGCGTGGAAAATTAACCAATTCCTTTGCTCGCATCGGTGAGGCAACGAGGAATTTCGTAATTCAGACCGACTGCCATTTCCCATTGGTTGGAGGAATTATTCGAGTATGATATAGGGCAGCATGCATCATCGCTTAATCTTATATGGAGAGTCATTCATGCCTGTTAACGTTTTCGCATAATTTATTCTTTTGCGCAGTTCCAATATAGCTTTGCGCATAAATAACAACAGAATACATGTCAATATGTACCAAAGTGTTTTTTTTAAAGGTAATTAATCATTCATTCCGACAGGAATGAAAATTCACAGTAAGCTGAGAAAATGCAATTACTCGACGTAAACATTAAATTAATTTTACGATCGGCTATATCGCAAGAAGTCACTTAAGTATGCATTCAATTTTTTTAGGGAAAAAATAAGTTTTCCTACAGGACTATAAAATGATTCAACCATAAATATTATTGGCCATCTTCCAGTCTTATTTAATGCTAAACAAGAACTCAAAAGTAGAATTGCTCAAGACGACAGTGGCCTCGTTGTACGCCCAGCTTACCGATGGAGCCTGTCAAGTAACACTGCAATGTTGGTTGACATTTAATACCATATAGTACCAGTTGGTATTGCGGTACCGACATCACGGCACCTCACAGTCGCTCTTCAAAAGCTACTAGTAAAGTGAGGGCAGCTTCTATCACTATACAAATAGCGACGTAGAAATACCAGAAGCAAAGGTGTCACATAGCATTCCTCACCAGAAGGTACACGTGGATGCTAAAATAGTTTACTCTAAAAACTATCAACTAGTATCAATACGCCATGCTGGAAAAAAAAAATCTTGTTTTCAACTTTTATAGATAACTATTTATGTTATCGTTTTGAAACAATATATTGCATCTTCAACTACTTCAGCCAATACGCAAAATGCCCGCGATATAGATGTTAATATATACTGATGACTTATGCATATTTCACCATGCACATTAGTGATGACTATATTTGCCATTCTTTGAAGACGAAATTCCACTAAAAAAAACCGAACCCCATGATTGGTAGTTTCATGAGTGACTTCATGGAATCGACTCAAATTATAACGAAAACGTATAACTCTGGTATTCCACAGCATTCTATTTAGACGCGACCCGGAATCCGACATTAAGACCTGATGATAATGTTGGACGTCGAAGTACAGGTCGCGTCTAAATAAAATCCGTACTTGAGGAATCACAAAGTCATGGTTTTTCATTATAGTACACCTCATGGCTAACATGACTTACATCCTTGCATGACTTACTTACTTGTATATATATATATAATTATAATTATATATATAATTATAATTATATATATAATTATAATTATATATGTAATTATAAATATATATATATATTTTTTTTTTCAACTACAGTGGACGAATAAAATATTTTTGATCCGCCAGTAGAGACTTAATTATCTTGACAGATTGTTGCTCATCTCGAGATGGCTGAAAGAAAAGCATAAGTGGGGAATATAACCAGTCCCTAAGTTTTGAAGTAATCCTTTGGCAGAAAGGTTTCAAGGGAAATGATTCATCATAATTATCACTTCAAGAAAATTCAATTCGGAGCTTTAAGAAAGAACTGAGAAAGCATTATTAATCATCTTAAGCTCCCAATTTTTACCTCTTATTACCAAAAGAAAAATAAACGAAAGAGAAAAGGAAGAAAGGTCGCGAGCGAAAATAAAAAAAAAGAAAAACTCAGAGGGAGTTCGGTGGAATTAAGTTGCTGGGCCATTAGTTTTTCGAATTCATAATATCGACTGCCTTTGAATAGCTGACTTTTGCGATAAAATAAGGAAATGTCTCCGTGGAGAGAGAGAGAGAGAGAGAGAGAGACCATTCGAAGAATCAATAAAGCATAGAATATATAATAAAAAGAAGGTAGGAGGAGGCTTGAACCTCATTTCCTGTTAAACCCTGCATAGAGATGCGAGGCAGCGAAACTTCCCCGAAAAGCTTTCGGATTCCATAACTCATAACAGGGAAAGGAAAATGACCTCCTTGGGCACAAAAATCTAAAATACGTTCGTAAACCTCACTTCAGACCCTTTTGGCCAGTGGGGGTGAAGGGAGGGGGGGTGCGCGGCGCCCCTTACCGTCGAAGGCTCTCGCTTCCTCCTCCCTCTCCCCCGGCGCCCCTTTCCCGGCGACGGCCGGCGTCGCACCCGACGCCGGCCGCCGCACACGCCCCCGGGTCGAAAAAAAAGAGGAAATAATGTAAACCATCTCAAGATGGCTGGAGTCCATTTAATTTTGCTCGCGCATTAATTCATAGCCATAGCCTCTATAACCAATAATCTCTCGGCGTTCTTTTACTTCCGCGTAAAAGAGGCTTTTAATTTCCTGATCCCACCAGCTTTCTTCACCTTTTACTTAAGAAAGCTATTAACGCGCAGGTTTTTTTTTCTGCTGCATATATTTTCAGCCCTAAAAATACGAGGAGACGCGTTATGAAGATAAGGTCTCGGGATCGCCGAGTACATAGAGACGGTAATGGCTGCAGAGGCCATTTCGCACTTAAAAATATTAGCCCTTAAAACAGCGGGTTATTGAATACCAAACTATTTACTGCATTAAGGCGCACAACATGCCGAGTTCTTTTTTAGCCCCACCAATTTCCATCGCCATTTTGGAAACTATTTCCCCTTCTTTTCGAAAGTCAAGAGCGAATTTTGTCAAGGAGACGATCATCGCGCTGATATCAGTTGATTTGCAATAAGTGTTTTACGAGAAAAAATATATGCTTCACCGAAATTAATGTATTCTACCCCAATAAATAGATCCATAAATTATTAGTTCACGCAACTAGTAACCAATTATCTTGGAAGATTTTAAATACATACCAACATTATATTTTCTTTCTATCACAAAATGGGTATGCCTGCGTCACATCCAGTAATGTTTAACAAGAAACTTTGCTTGTTCTTCTAAGTGGGACAACATGGAAGAACGTATCCCTAAGTTTGCTTAATTTTCGTGAAATTGTGTGATTCGCGCCGGCATGACATTGCAATGGAGAGCTTCTTGATTCATAGTCTTTAAATGTTTATAGTTGAGAAGCTATCCAGAAACAACATATCTTGAGAAAAAACTAGTAATTAAAGAATATAAAATGCCAAGTTATTTTCCCACTATCAGGTTTAAGGGATATACGGCTATGCAATATGGCCCAGATATATGACTGACTGACTTTCAAGACGATATTCTGTACTTAATGCAAAGCATGAATCACATACCGGTTTCACGATACGAATTACTTCCTCGAACTGAACAACCAAGTTTCATTGATTGAGTTACCGTTCGACCCGAGGAGGACCGGTGATCCAAGAGCGAAGGGAATGCCCTTTTCGCCAGAGAATTGCATCCTGGTCATAGGCATTAACAATATGTTGCCTGCATGAGCTTTTGAATGTCTTCCACAATACTTCAGGGGGTAATAACAGGGGATTTGTTGATATGGACACTATCATGCGGAATAAATTAGTTACGTATCGGAGATAATTCATTATAATTGTCTAAATCGAAGCAGCAGACGCGATAATATCGTTAACCCATCGCATTCTAAGTCGGGCATGCCGATTAATTTTCTAATCTTTCAACTGACGACCACCCCGGCCGACTGCGTCGACCGTGAGACTTGGTCCTCCCGTCGCATCGCCAGCACGTGCGAAATGCCAGCGAACCGACAGCTTCCCTCCCGGTCCTTCGCTTCCGCCTCGCCTTTCGCCTCCACGCGCCCCCTCGCGGGCACCTCCACCACCCCCTCGCATTCCTCAGCGCCCCTCCGAAACGAAGAAGCCCCCACGACGACTGCTCCCAACCCACGGCCACATTTCGCGGTTACCCCGATCGCTTAAACTGAGAATGCCGTTTCACATTTCGAGTTCCTAATGCAGTCTAGGTCAGTTACACGCGTGAAAAGCGAGATATAACAACTTTGCAAGTTCCTCTGATATTTTATTTTAAAAACGACCGGTTCCGTCGAATAGGCGACGCCATTAGGTACAATATACAGGACTATTTGACATTTATGTATATACAGGTATACCTGGATGTGGTGGTCCCCTACCTAGCACCACCACCATCAACCCCCAGCAGGGAGTCAACTCAACTGTTCGTGACTGCCGGTCTACACTTCATCTATACCCTCTCCCACTCCCCCCCTTCCTTGGTTGGTCACTATCCTCCCCCATTCCTTTCTCCAAAGTTATCTCACCCCCCCTCCCTTCACACCACACCTCCCATCCATCCAAAACCCCTCCCACCCATCCAAAACCCCTCCCACCAAACAGCCATGCATATGTATATATAAATGTCAAACAGCCCCTGTGTATTGTACCCGATGATGTCGACTAATCGACGAAACTGGTCGTTTCTAAAATAAAAAATCAGTGGCACTTACAAAGTTGTTATTTTTCACTTTTCATCATAATTTTCCATCACGTTGATGCAAAAAGCATAGAATTCATCAGTTACACACGTTTATTAATGGAAATTTGGCAATTTTCCACAAAATATAATTTAATGCGGCCGGTTTCAAGGTAATTACATCATCAACAGGTTCACCTGAAGATGATGTAGCTACCTTGAAACCTTGTCGCATTAAATTTAATTTTGTGAAAAATTGCCAATTTTTATTTAATCATGATAATCCACCATATCACTCCTGAAACGTCTCTTTTTAGTTACACCCGTCTTTCAATTTTTTATGCCTAAGCGCAGGCGACAAACAAATAGTAGCTCGTATTGCGTGTCTTGATAAATGCTAAAATACAACAAGAATATGAAAGAAATGTATGATGGAAAGCGAAGGGTGGAACGATTTCATTGTTAGGGGAGGAGAATGAACAGCAATGGTGGGAGAGATGAGAAGGACAGAGCAGACGAAAAAACCGTTCTACCCGGAGGGAAGGTTATTACCCAGAGAAAACGCACCTCGAAGCTGGGTTTCATTATAAACATGCATGCATATGAAGCATGCTTATCCAGGAACTGAGAGGGGAGAATAATAGAAAGAGAAAAAGATTGGGAATTTGCTTCGGGAACACAGGGAAAGCATAAAGGTGCTGCAATCGAATGGACCAACCGAAGGACTATATAGAAATGTCTCTGCGACGATTGGGAGAAGGAAGGAGTCTCGAGGTATTCTTGGAAATAAAGAAATGAGAGGACCTCTCTAAGACACACGTCGAGATAGCCCACGGAGGGACGCAGTCGCAGTCGTGGGAGAGAGTGTCGCGCCCGGGAACGACGCGCAGAAGGGAGGAGGTCCCCTCCAGGTGGGACGATGACGCGCGAAATGAAACAGGACGGCCCTCTGAGAGACAACATGCGAAGGGAAGATGGAACCAGGCATCCCCTTAGTATTTCGAAGCCACTTATGTCTAATCTGAAATAGAGAATCTGGAAAAAGTATGTCAACAATCCAGATTCACAGCGATTAAGAATATTAATAGCAGTGATGTAAATTATCCAAAACATTATAAGAATGACTAAGAATTGGCAATGTTTCACTTCATTCCTTTGTGGCACATATTTATGATATGAGTTTTCTTATTCGAGTAGTTACTCACAGTTTCTTCCGTGAAAATATTGCAGAGAAATTTCAGTAAGAAGGTACCAACACTTCCGGAGACCGAGTGGTCACTAGGGTAGGCTAAGAAAAGAAATAATTGAGATGTTTGCAGAGTTGGTTACCTTTCTCATTTCCGAGCACAAAACATTCCTTCCAAACGCTCAGTGCACACCTACGTCGTTCGTCGAGTTGTGCAAGGCACTCTTTGGTGATTGAAACTGATACTGAGTAGTAAATAAAATTGACTTTTGCTTTAAATTACCACATTAAATCTTCGTATAAATTCATAACGTAGTTTATTAATAAATTATTTGATAATTATTATGATTGATTTATCAGATTTTACAATATACCTTACAGGATCCATCGCATATCGAGTTTGTGAATATGCCGAAGATCGTCTTCTACCACAAACTGAAACATGTTTTAATGAAGTTCTAGTTTCGAAAATAGGCTCAATCGATTACTAAAATAAGGATAATATAATTGATTCCCAATTCATCGATGCAATCGGATGCGACCTTCTTGGTAAATCCCAACGCATAGTGTATTTTTACAATGTGATCATTGAAAGGAGGGACAGTGAAATTTAAAACAAAATTAAACAGATAAATGGCACGTAATTTCATACGCAAACATAAGTGTCATCATCGAAACCTTATTCCTCACAGAGACGCAAGACGAAATATTATAGCGCAACATTAGTTACACAAAAAGGATCTATTTATTTTTAAGAAATTTTTTCGAGGCACTTCATAATATTCTTCATATTCATGATTGGATGCTTGTCGGTGTGTTGTGGTAGTTAAATGACAGATTCAAGGGCCGTTGAAATCAACCCTTAAATCTGTTATTTTTTGTGTTTTCTCCATATCTGCGACTGCAGCATGTAATGAAGAGCGATAAGATACATGTACTCATAAAATTAACTATTTTTTTAATTAATATAAATTACTCTAACAGTCGATTGCCCGCGCTGGGACACATAACATCCAATCGCAAAATTTCATGACAAAAATCTTGAATAGATATCGATAACTAAATCATTACTCATGATTAGTTCATCACTATACACACATTCGCGCATGTATTTATATCAAAGTCTGACAGAAAATGTCTCAATACCAATCGTGAAAATGAGGAGCCAAATATTTAAATACTACCAGTGTATCTATGTGTTTGCGTATATGTGTGTGTATATATATATATATATATATATATATATATATATATATAAAAACACAGATGTAGATTTTTATAATCACGACGGCGGACAAAGGGTCATCCGTTGTCGTGCTAAACAAAGTAGACTATAACGCCGAGGCATTGCGCCAATTAAATGACATTTCCTGCTATGCCCCCCTGCCCCAAGACCCAAACCCTTCTTATCAAAAGGATATTCTCTCTTTTCTTTCCAATTTCGGTCCCAAAGAAGGTCTCTCCCCCACAGACATATCCATTCTTTCACCACCTAATCCTAAGACTCCCCATTTCTATTTGCTACCCAAAATACACAAAACCAATAACCCCGGACGCCCTATTGTCTCCAGCATCAACTCACCCACAGAACGAATCTCCGCATTAATAGACCACCACCTTCAACCGATAGCCACTTCACTCCCTTCTTACATTAAAGACTCGCACCACTTTCTGGAACGTCTACACTCAATCCCAATTCCGCACAACACAACCATTCTCATGGCCACGATAGACGTCACATCTCTGTACACCTCCATTCCCCACAAAGAAGGCTTAGAAGCCCTGAAACATTACCTCTCCCTACGATCCACACCACACACCCCATCCACAGATTTCCTCCTCGAATTAAGCCAAATCGTTCTTACCAAAAATGCTTTTCAATTCAATGACAAAATATATTTACAAATAAAAGGCACTGCAATGGGCACGCGTATGGCTCCTGCATACGCCAATCTTTTTATGGGTAAACTAGAACACGACTTTCTGCAACAACAAACCCTAAAACCACTTTTCTGGGCCCGCTATATCGATGATATTTTCCTCCTTTGGTCCCACGGACGCGAAACTTTATCCTCTTTCATTTCCTCTCTCAACTCCTCCTCCTCAGTATCATTCACTTCTTCTATATCCGACTCGAATATTACCTTCCTAGATATCGATATTCACCTCCAAAACAATACGTTTCACACTTCAGTCCACATTAAACCAACCAATAAGCAACAATATCTTCATTTCGACAGCTGCCATCCTCCTCACACAAAGCGCTCCATCCCATTCTCACTCTCTATCCGTGGCTTCCGTCTCTGCAATAACACCCCCTCCCAACAGAAATACTTGGACCAGCTGCATGAATCCCTCAGAAAATGTGGGTACCCCGAAAAACTGCTAAACAGTAAAATCCTCAAACCGTCAACACAATACACTCCCCTCCCCAAACCAAACCGCCCAAAATGCCCTAATCTTATCACCACTTTCTTCCCCGGAACACACAAAATTAAACATCTAATCCGTGACCTCTTCCCAATTATCAATAACACTCAGTCCACATCACTTTTGTTCCCACACTGTCCCTCTGTTTCATTTAAACGCCCGTCGAACCTGCGAGGCATCTTTAAGTCCACAAATCCAACTTCAAGCACCCCCGTCTCTCCCCCGCCCCTATCCGCACCAGGCAACCGCCCACGCTGCAAATGCTGTCATCTTTTAAGACCCTCCCCCTCACTCAGTACCAACTCCCAACCACTCGCCACCTGTACCTCAAAAAATATTATATATCGCCTCTCCTGTAACTTCTGCCCTGCCTTCTACGTGGGCGAATGCACGACCGCACTTTCCCTCCGCATGAATAACCACCGATATTCCACCAAATCTCCCACCTTTCTTAATTACCCCATCCCTACTCATACCGCTTCCCACAACCAATCTTTTGACGACTGCTTCTCTGTTTCGGTTATTGAAATCCTTCCCAAATCTGCGAGTATAATAGAAGTGAGAACCCGCGAGATGGCGCATATCTGGGTGGCCCAATCATTCAAACCGCCCGGGCTGAACCAAGCCCACTGAATGCATCAATTGGCTGCCTACATATCCCCCCCACCCCCTTGTTCATTTCCTATTGGTCCCTTTACCTCTCCTTCCCCCACCTCTCCCCCGCACATCCTCTCCGCTCTTCCCCGAGAACGCCATTCTGAAGACGACAGCCGTGCTGTCGAAACGTAAATAACAAATTGTGAGTGTCCTTTCTTTGTGTCTCTATATTCTAAAAATCTACATCTGTGTTTTTTTATATATATATATATATATATATATATATATATATATATATATACTATATATCTATCTATCTATCTATATATATATATATATATTATATATATATATATATATATATATATATATATATGCATATGTCTATATATAAGGTATATTCTGACAAACATTTTTTTTTCTTTACCGCGAACCACCACATTTTCGAAAGAAGCCGCCAAAAATAAACACGCGGTTATAGCTCTCCGCATCGCTCATGCAGGTACACACACATATTCCGTCTTCATAGTTCATCTCTCTCCCGCTCCCATCCCATCTCCCCACTTCCGCCTCCTGCCCTCCTTTCATCTTCTCCCCATATTCCTTTCGTTCCCTAGTCGTTTTCCCCATCCCCTCCCCCACTCCCTTCCCTCCAACTCACCCCCTCCCCGGCCCCTCCTCTCTATTCCTCCCTCCCACCCCCTCAAGGAAGCTCGCCATCCATTCCACAACTGCTCGCCCCCCCCACCCCCGCCCTCCATCATTTTTAATGACCGAAAACCACCTAGGTATTCCCGGGAATACTTTTTTATTCAAGAGAAAAGACGAGAGAGGGAGAAAGAAAGAAAGAGAGAGAGAGAGAGGCTCCCTGAACTGAATAAGTAGAAAAATCTTCTTAAAGACCACGGTGGTGAGGAGGGGTTGGGGTGTGGGGGAGGTTGTGGGGTGGATGGGGCGGGGGAGGGAGGAGAGGATTTAGAAGAGCGGAGGGGGTCTGACGTCGTCTGAGGAGAGGGGAGTGGACCGGGGGGGGGGCGAGGCCACACACACACCCCATCCCCCGCGTACTCACGGGCGGACGAACTCGTAAAACTTTGAGGACTGCTGTGGTAAGGGAGGGAGTCGACGAGTGCGTGCGTGTGTTTGCGCGTGGGTTGATCGGCGGGGGGGGGGGGTTGTAGAGAAGTGCGGTTTGTCCGAGGAGGCGGGGGGCGGCTAGGGTGTAGTGGGTAAGGGGGGGTGTGGAGATGGAGGGGGGTGGGGAATGCATAAAGATTCGCTTCGCCTTTTCCCCAACCCCACAGCAAAGGATAACATCCAATTAAAATTCGAACGGCAGTTTGATTTTTCTCGACCCCACCCTCCGTGCGCCCCACAGCTCGTTGTCCCCTCTCGCCACCACCTCCTACCCTCCCCCCAACCCCCGCTCTGCATTTCCAAGTTCATAGTCATAGAGAGAGAGAGAGAGAGAAAGGGGAGGGGCTGGGAGGGCGGAGGAAAATAAGACGAGGGTCGCGGGGGTTCCCTTCCCCCGGAGAGGACTTCCATTCGCGCGATATGCGTATAATTGTCCGCCATACATTCGTAATCGGATTCGGTAATCCCACACTCCTCGCTCATTTTCTTATTCTTCTCTCCTCCTCGTTGTTTCATTAGCATCGCCGATGGCGCAGGGGGAGGGTGGCTGAGGGGGTGGGCGGGGGGCAGCAGTCCCTCCCTTTTCTGAGACTCGGACGGGGAAGACGTGTCATGAATTTTTTTGCGGTGGGATGAAAAAAAGTGAAAATTAAGACGAGGGCCCTCCAAGGCGGAGGGCCATCCAAGGCGACGACCCCACGGACGACCCCGCCTTCGACGATCTTGTCACTGCACCAGCGGGGAACTCATTAATGTTGGCGTCGACCCTCGTGGAAAGAGAAAAGATCGAGAGGAATTGACATTTTTCATGCGATGTATTTGTACTGTTAGGATCCGCTTGGGGGGGGGATTCTCATCAAGCACAGTTTGGAGGATGACATAGAAACGTTTTTCCTTCTACTGTAGGAAATAGTACATTCTTATCATCATAATTGTTAAAACATGAAAATACCACTTAATACGTGCAATTCACGCATGTTTATAAGTAAGTTCTTCAGTTTGACGGTTTACTTTTCCGGTGTTATACGTAGTCAGATGCAAATTGTGTGGCTAATAATAGCATTTGCGACACGAAATCTCGCTCTGCGTCTTCTCCAATCGATGCCAATTCTCCAGGGTGTCTTGGAAAGTTCACCTCCCCGTGGCTGCATTAGGGGCTATTCGCGATACTGTAATCCCTAGAGTTGATCCAGTTAGCCTGTCGTTGGTCTTCGTTCAGTAAAATAGCTGCTACTCAAAAGCATAATGGTTTCCAGTTCAGTAATTCCTCATGATCTTCAACCGAAATATTCTTAGGAAAGACACGGGGTTGTAATCGATTTTTGAGTGCACAGCATCCAGCTGGTACCCACTGTGCATATATATATATATATATATATATATATATATATATATATATATATATATATTGAAGAAGACATTAACAGAGAATATATAAATTCAACACCTAGGTATTTATTAACACGACCCAGTTTTCGACACTCACCGTCTTTTTCAGGTTCTCAACCTCAAGTGGTGGTTGTAACATACTTATGTGAAGAGTGGAATTTATGGATCTTTCCTTCTAGACGGAGGTATCCTACGCGGTCAACCCCGTGACCATAAGTTGTCAACATAACATATCGGGGACATTTTGATTGTAATGAAGGATCTCAGGTTTTCCCGGCGTATGGTATTCAAGAAGTTCTCTCGGGTTTTCCACCGGGTCAGGTTGCAGTACACCGACGTTTCGAAGGCTGACTCTGCCATCGTCTTCAGGGTGAAGTCATTTCACCCTGAAGACGATGGCAGAGTCAGCCTTCGAAACGTCGGTGTACTGCAACCTGTCCCGGTAGAAAACCCGAGAGAACTTCTTGAATTTTGATTGTAGTCCATTCTTAGAAAGCAGCAATTCGTTTGACTGACCCGGCGAGAAGAATAATTAACGCGGTTCGAATACTTTGGGCTAATGTGCGCTAGTGTTTACATCTACATACATATAGTACCCCGCAAGCCGCCGTGAGGGTGTGTGGCGGGGGGTGTTAGGTCACCACCTGTAAAAGAGAATAAAACCGCATGCAAAACCCATTAATTCATGCCAATGTACACCCACAAAGTCGTATATATTCATGCAAAAACCTTTATAACTTACAAGCATGCAAATACATATACTATCAACTAACATACTCATGCACCAGCGAATATACCTCATGTCTATGCAATTTTTAATCTTCTCTTGATTTGTGAATTAAATATCTTTAATATTTCTATAATGAATTTCGTTTCTCTTACTATTATAATTACTGGTTATCCTAGGAAAGAAGCAATATTTGTATCTATCTGTACAATTTACGACCACTAACAGTATAATTATTTTTAAAAATGTAGGCGGTGGTGAATAAATTGATAAAATTACTTCAACTAGCCGTAGCTAAAATACAAAGATGCAAGAAGCATTTTATTACAAAATCAGTTCAAACGTTTCTTTCTGCTTTCGGCGTGATATTTAGGAAAAAACGCAAAGGCAAGTCAGCACTCTTGCAATTTTAATGAGACGCTTATTTCTGCCTAGTCATCATCACATGTGAAGTACTCTGAGGTCACTCGAAGATGATGTAAAGCCGTCACGATCTACGTCGTCGTCAACGAATTTCAAAAGTATGTAAGTTTATTAGGTTTTCATACTGGACCGCATGATGTCAAAGGTGCGCATTAATGAAAGTTTTTTTTTTATTTTTCAACCTGGAAAATCAAATGATTTATCCTTTTCCGTTTTAATGGACACTTCTATTCGGACTACATGTAAAACATTCTAGGCCATTCCGAGTTTTTTAATTATTAATTATTTTTCCATTATTTTCTCAATTTTTGCCCATAGCAATGACAAAATTTGAAACAAATTCAAACATCTTTTTAAATAGCACTTGAAAGGAAACTTAATACACAAGAATGAAATCAATGACAATCAATCAAAATGCTACTCCAAGTATGCGTTAACGATTGAATAATTTTGAATCAATGGCTTCGTACGTGGCCACAGGAAAAAAATTCATCATTACAAGTGAGGCAGACATTCGAAGAAAGTGGTCAAGTTTCGTTTAATGCCTGAAATCCGAAATAAGTTTCATTATTCGTATGGAATTTTTACAATATAATTGGTAAATTTTTATCAACGGTGAGTTTTTTTCCCATTTGCAAAAGTGGCAATGAAAGATTATCAAGAGTCCGGAAAAAAACGACGTGATTGAAGCAAGGAAGACCTTTAAAAAGGAGGCATTCACATTTTATTTAAAAAAAAGAAATTAAAGTGTTCTGGTTATCCGAAAGGCCTGGAGAGTGCGGTCCCAGCAATTAGAGTCGTCTATAGGAATCCCATAAGTCATCGCTTTTTATTTCATCCGCATAAATCCAGCGCGGGCCCTCCTAATCGCAAACGGCGCAATTCGTTTAAAATGGAGCTCTTTCCCACCCTCCCCCCCCCCCACCGATACCGCGGCCATAACTCTTAAATAATCCCGGAATTAGAAATATTTACCGTTTTTTGTCATAATCTCCATTAACTTTTTTTTTCCTTCGCTTCATAAGTAATCTGAGTAAACTAAGTTTTCCACTTAAGAACTTGGAGTTTTATAAAAGAAGATTAAGGCGGGGGAGGAGGTGTGGGGGGGATTGGTGGGGGGTTGGGCTCTGGGAATCGCGGAGAAGGCGAAATGAAAGGATGGCAAGGTATTCACTCACTTGAGCAGCCGTACTGCTTATTCTCATCGGTTTCACGGTCGAAGGGATCGGGAAAAAAGTAAGTGGAGGAGGATTCATTAATCTTAATCCTTGGAAAGCTTTGGCCCTCTTTGGCTGCTGCGCCTAATTGATGAGATCTCATTGCTTGCCTGTTTTGAGAAGTCTCTCGGATTTTTAAATACTCGTTTTTTTGTGGCGGGATTTTGGAAATGAGAACAAAAAAAAAACAAAATGGACTATAAATCAAGCACACAAAGACCTGGATGTTATCCGACGAGTGATATCCAGGGTAACGGGATTTAACTTCAATTACGTTCTCCCGAGAGAAAGTGCCTCTCTTTTCAGTCCACTTATTGACTGTGTAAAAAAAGACCATGAAAAGTTCTTTTAAAAACATGCCGTTGTATCGGAGGTGTGGTTTAGGAAAATAATCTCACGAATATAATTCAAAATGATATGAATAAAACATTCTTGCTCCGCCGTATCCACCATGGGCACTTGGCTTTTCACGCCCATGGCAGGAAATACAGCGCAGAATTATCATGTGCAAACATACCACGTGGGTAGGCTGAAAAGTAATGCACACATGCTTGTAGACCACAAACAACAACGAAGACCAAGATCGGACAAAAAGTACATTCAAGTACAATTCTTAAGTTCCAAAGTCACATATATTTATTTTTCAACATGGTCACCGTGAAGGCTAACACATTTCTCCCAACGTGTAAACAAGCCTTTTCATTCCGTCACCGAAAAACTCTTCCGACTTTACTCGAATCCAGGACTTGACAGCTGCCTTCACCTCATCGCCCGAGGTGTAATGATTAACCCTGAGGTGTCTCTTGAGTTGAGGAAATCAATAAAAATCGCAATGCACAAGATCGGGGGAATAAGGAAGGTTTTGTTCGTCCTCGTCTGTGAGACGGCGTGGTACCCATCGAGCACAGATTATACGGTATCCCAATTGTTCAATGATGAAGCCGACACGTTCCTTGGATATTCCAATATTTTCACTAGTTGAAGAGTGCTATTATTTGGTCATTGTAAATTTTCTAATTCCAACAAATCACACCTGCACAACTCCAAAACTTAAAATGATGAATATGTGCAATATACGTGATTCAAAAATGAAAAGGCAAAGTTGTATTAGACACTTAACCTTATATTCTACTATTTGCCATTACCAACAGGGATATTAAAAATGGATGCATATATATATATATATATATATATATATATATATATATATATATATATATATATATATATATATATATATATATATGCTTTCGTAGACGTAACACGGAAGTGCCGAATAGTACAATGCACAGTAACACACAATATAGAAACACAAAAAAAGAAGAACACTCACACGTTATTTCTTGATATTTCGACGGAAACAATCCGTCTTCATCTTTATTTCTGCATTCGGCATTACTTCTATAATATTATATATATTCTTCTATATTCTTCATTCGGCATTATTTCGGCATTACTTCTATATCTTCAGATGAAGACGGATTGTTTCCGTCGAAATATCAAGAAATAACGTGTGAGTGTTCTTCTTTTTTTGTGTTTCTATATTGTGTGTTACTGTGTATTATATATATATATATATATATAAAATATATATATATATATATAAAATATATATATATAATATATATATATATATATATATATATATATACATACACACCCAAACTCATTCAAACACAAAAAACCCGTCATATGGCGAACAATATTCATACAAATGGATCTATGTAGATATAAGGAAAAGGGATAGGAACACGTAAAAGACAAACATGGAAGAGGTGGGGAAGGTGGAATCGAGCAGATCACAAGTGTAAAAATATTTCCTTTACCAAGACTTGAATCATACTCGAATTAAGTTCTGCTCTGGAGAACTTACGTCCCACATTTCATTTTGATATACATATAATCAGGTGCCGAAAAGGATAAAGACGCTCATTAATCAATGTAGAGATGCCCTACAAGTTAACCCCACATCCTTTTATTTGATGTCGCATGAATCCCAGCGACAGTGGGAGGGGGGGCGGGGTTAAAATACCAGTTCAATCAATGATATTCCAATGATGAGATTTTGTACAAAATTGGTATTTGAATGCGCTATAATATAAGTGAATATTGGACGTGGCGTTCCAGGGGATAGAGCTCAGGGCGTGACGACACTACGCGCCCTCAAATTCAAACAAAATGTGATTTTTCGGCTGGTTCCACATCTCCCTGGGAAACCGCAGGCGGCACAGCGAAAGGAACTGACCTCCCAACACTCCAGTGAGGATTTCATAACACAGAATATTTAGTATTAGGAGAGCTCTACCTTCAACAAAATCAGCAAGAAAATTAAGTTTGAGCGCTGAGAGCATGACTCATATGCGACTCGCGATGGCTTAGAACAAAATTGAGCAATTGAGTTAGAAAAAAAGCTTTCATCAAAAATACAATTCCTTCGATAGTCGGAATTTGCAATATGCTAAGATTTCAGTGAATTCCCGAGCTTTTCTGTCGCGCTAACGACTCAGCTGTCTTTCCTCATCTACTCCCCTTTTCAATTCTTTTTCCATTCATTCGCATTTACAAATTCCAGAATTCTCCCTTTTCTCACTTGAATCCCTTGTTTTCAGGTGTCTGATACACCGGCTAATAGCACTTCAAAAGAACCTTGGGAAGGCTACTTAGGACTCCAAATCCATTATTAAGAAGCATGATTGTTCCGGGACAACTTGCAACACTGTTGCGATTGAGAGAGCAGTTGATATTCCCTGCCAAAATTTCACCTTCTTTTCGCCGAGGGAGATAATGAAAAAAAAAAGAAACGAGTGAAACTCTCCGAGTGCTCCCATTACTCGCAGCAATTGGACGAGGGAGGGAGTTGGGGTGGGGGAGAGGGGGTGAGGAGCTGGGGGGGGGGAGTGGGGGAGGGGAGGAAGGCGGCATCTGGGAAATTCCTCGAGAGCTCGTCCGCCTCCTCTCCTCTCTAAAAGAATACCAAATTGCAATAAATAAATGGCCGAATAGGATGCCACTCCTCGTGGAAATTTTCCAGAGTGATAGAATTAACGGGGGCGAGGCCCGGAATTCGCTGCGTGGAGAATGAGAAAACAAGAAAGGAAGGGAAAAATGTAAAAAGAAAACGCTCATTTCAATGGATATATATATATTATATGTATATATTTTTTTTCTCCCCCTCCCCTCTTACTTCCAACCCCGACCCTTCCACCCCTTCCAAAAAAACAACCCCCAAACCTACGTGATCCATCCCCACGCAGGGAAGGACACTCCGCCTCCACACTCCTCCCCTCCGCCCCCACCCCGCCACACACACTCACACAAACCACCCACGCCACCCATTCAGCTTAGCACCCAACCACTCCCTCCCTCCCCTCCGCCCCCCGGGAACCTTATCCTTTCATCTGCCTCTTTGATCCATTCGGAAAAATTATCCTATCTCTTCTTTTTTCCCCAGAAATCTAATCGAATCACGGGGCGGGGGAGGAGTGGTGGGGGCGGAGGTGGGGCGAGGAAAAAATTAAGGCAGTTCGGGAGGGGGAGGGGCGGCGAGGGGATGGAAATAAAGAGGCAAGACTTCATTCTTCTTCCCCGCAGGTCGCCGCGCTCGCCACCCCCCGCCCCCACACCCCCGACGCCTCTCCGGAGCACAGTTCATTTATTCCACCCCCCCCCACCCTTCCCCTGCACCCCCGGCGCCTCCACCCCCCCCCCAGGCGCCCCTCCGCGCAACCCGCGCGATCAAAACACGGCGTCCTCACCGGGGGAGGGAAAGGAAAGAGGGAGGACGAAAGAAATATAATGATATCAAATTTTTAGCATTTACAAAAATCTTCCCTCGCCGCCACGCCACCGGGCCAATCACCTTAGCAACCGACAGAGGGAATTGTTCCCTGGCTCCCTTCTCTTATTTTATCATTTCTTTGGCCTTAAGGACCGGGAGAATTTTTATTTTTTTATTCAAACGACCTCTTTCTCTTGTCATTCATCATCGTGCTCACGAGACGGAGTCATCAGCATGGTTAATGCCTCGCCTGCTTTTCTCTCGCGCGCGCTCGACCCCCCACTGTCCCCTTCGCCTCGCTTTGTTCCTTCTGCCGCCCCCGAAAGAGACCCCTGACGAGGACCACCGCGCCAACGATACTTTTCCCTCACCCCTGAAGCGCCATCCCCCTCCCTCCTTCAATGCGACCTCGTTATTAACCCTTACGAGAAACCACCCGCGTCAAGGGCGGCGCCAGTAATTGCACTTCTTTCTCTCCGATTCAATCTTTCGGCGAGAAAAATCCTGTGGATGAGGGGGGAAAAATTGTTTTTTGAATATTATTTCATCGGAAAATTGATTCCATCCGGTGAGGCTGAAATAAATTGAAGAAATATGAACTGAAATACTTTCTATCGCGAAAACATTCTTTCCTCTAATTTTGACTGCGCAGCAATTTTCAATCGCGGAGAGGCTTTCGCAAATTGTGAGGTCTCATGGGGGACTTGTGCCGACTCAAGTAGCCCGAAGCGAATTAAGGATAAATAATGGATTATGAGGAAAACATCTGATTAGTTCGCACGGGATCAGTTATTGTGGCTACATTTTACAAGTCTTGAGTGGAATGCCTCGGGATGCATTATGAGAATGGAAACAAGTTCGAATATTTGACAAAATATTTTTGGTTCCTTTTAAGAATTTAATTAATGTCAATTATTCCAATGTGTTTGATACTCTCTCTAGATATACTTTTTATAGACAGTATAATGTTGGAGTTGTTATTTCTGATTTTAAAAAAAGGTATTGTATTATTATTATTATTTGAAAATATTCTGCTAAATCGAAGAAAATATTTTGTTTTCTGGGATATGATACTGCTGAGAAAACTAACACTCGTGAATTTAATATTTATATTGAGACTTAATTTCGAAATTATTTAAGTAACTTCTAAATAATCTCATATACTCGTATGTGTATATATATATATATATATATATATATGTATATATATATATATATATATATATATATATATATATATATAGATCTAACCATAAACACAGTAATCAACCCGAAGGTCGGTTTAGTAGGTGATGGTAGAGATCACCCAGTACTAAGCCTTATACGGCGTGTGAAAATTCACTCATCAGGGTAGTGGGGCCAGTTCCTTTCCCTGTGCCGGTTATGGTTTCCCAGGAAGACCTGGTACCCGAAAAATCACTTTAGCTTGGATATATATATATATATATATATATATATATATATATATATATATATATATATATATATATATATATATATATATATATATATATATATACATTCAAACACGAAATCCCGCCAAACGGCGAATAAATACTCATATATACAGAAACAGATATAAGGAAAAGGGATAGGAACACATATAAAGGACGAACACAATAGAGGTGGGGAAGGCGGAATCGAACGGATCACAAGAGTAAAAATATTTCCTCAACCGGGACTCGAACACCGGATCTTTCCACTTGCCGGGCGGATGCTCTTAACCACTTGAGCTATGATATAAATTATTTTATTCGGTTTAGAATATTACAGAGTTTGTTAGCATTATGCATAATATCAGGTCACAGATTATGGGTACATCATGTTTTTCTTTAGTATACGTGTATACATGGATACATACATGATACAAATACCCCACACACATATCCACTTGTACATACATACGCACACATGCACATCCACACGCACATACCTAAGCATATGCATACAGACGCATACTCTTGACCATTAACATTTAGAAAGAAAAAAGAAAGGAAGACAAGGTCCACAGATATTAGGAGGGAGATTTTAGCTAGCAATGGAAAATTATGTATTGTAAGAAATTATCAATGGCAGGGTTGAAATTATCGATTCAATCAGTCATTCAGAAAAAAAAAAAAAAAAAACACTTCAACGATGGACGAAATGTGTCCGGCACCGGGTGGCTGCCGGACATCACTTCCCAGAGTTCTGATCGTGGCTAGCGTCGCTCCGGTCGCGACTCGGCCCCGGGCGACGAGTGCTTCGCCGTTTCCCGGGACGCCTCGTCCAACGGGTCGACGAGCGAGGACGCGGCATTTCGCCACATCCCTCCCCCCCGGCCTCGTCCGAAGAGGAAGAGCCAGCCGTGGTCTCCACGAAGACCGGGTAACTCGGCAGCGTTCCACAGGGGGCCTTCTTCGAAGGAGCACCGCTGGGGGCCGCCAAGGGGCAGGACGCACCCTCGGGGAGGGTCGGAGTGGCGGACTGGGGCTCATCTGCGGAAGGGTTGTGGTCGGGAAAAATCAGGGGAGATAGTTGCTTGTGGTCCGTATCTTGAGAAGCGCTGGGAAGATCGTCGACACATTGACTGTCCTTAATGGGGAAAGAAGATGGGGTATGTTGGATTTTTGACTTTAGGAAACTTGTATACGGGTCGACTTCCGGGGTCGGTGACGCTTCCTTTACAGTCAATGATAAAGGGGTCGAGGGATGAGCTGTTGGGGACTGGAAAACATCGCAATCAGATGCATCCTCCTCACCTGTCACCAGAGGTTCTTGGGGTGTTTGAAACCCGTGACGCAAGGATTGCGTAGCGAGGGCGTCGATGGCGAGAGCGGGGGGAAGGGGGGCGAAAGACCATCCCTCCTCATTTGACGAGCTCACGGAGACGGGGGCTGGAGGTCGTGTGATATTAGGCGAGGTGGTAGGTATGTGAACCATTTGTAGAACGGTATTCGAGACCAGGAGTTTGGGTTTGTCTGTCCTCTTCTTTTTCGGTTCCCTTTCCTCCGTTGACGATTTTCGCTCCCGCTGACATTTCCCTCCAATTGAAGGGAGATGCGGGGGACCGACGGGAGTAGCCGGGGCCGCACCCTCGATGAGTAGAAGCGACCGCGCTCTCTCCTCCACAGCCACTTCGGGCTCGTCCATCTCCACGGCGGCGTTAGGGTTGGAGGGCATCGTCATTGCCTCCACATAGCTCTTACCTCCCTGGTTCCGAGGGCAGGTCTTGCGCTCGTGGCCTTCTTGGTTACAGCGGGCGCAAGTGCGGCGCTGACCCTCATAGATGATGATGGCCCGGTTGCCGCCGATGTGGAGGTACGATGGGATATTTCTCTCGACCGTCATCCGCACAACCCTGGTGCCAGTAAGCACCCGCGCCATCTTGTCTCCCTCCCACCTGTTCTCCCACGAGCGATGGATTTTACCAAAGCGTTGGAGCTCGCCTGTTATGTCTTCCAATGGGGTCTCCACGGGGAGACAAAGAACCCTGACATTACACGGGCTGCCGGAAGTCTCGTCAATTGTTATTGTCGTCCTCTGGTCACTTAAAGACGGAAACGGTAGTTTCCGCGGAGTATTGTCTAAAATCCTTGTCATTGTACCTTCGGTTGCCAACTTCAGGAATATCAAATGGCGATTGTATCCAAATTGGATCGCCACTATCTCTTCGGGTGTGAGGCCCAGCGACTCTAACGTGAAGAGGTGGACCTCCAACGGGGTAGGGGGCTTCGCCTTCTCGTCAACTTGCAAGGCGAGCGTGTTTAAACGGCGCACAGCCATTTGAAGAAATCAAATTCAGCACACTAGCATGAAGAAGGAAAGCGCAACAAAAAAAACGAGCACTTTAAAGGGAAATAAAACACTCACGAACGCTCCCTCCCCGCCACACGCACCCGGCGGTAGCAAACAAAAGGAGCCTAAGCTCTACACCAGGAGTCAAGGTCAGTCTTGATCCACTAAACAAAACAAAAGCACGGCCTTCCCGGCGGAAGAAGTCGAGAGTCAAACTGCACGCTTCTTGATGAACTAGGCGGTCAACCGCCGCTCGAAACAAAACACGATCGGAACCTCGATTTCCGTGAGAGCCCGGCAGTGCCGCTCTCCAAACCCCGGCGACCGAAGCCTCGGACGCCGGCGATTTTAGACACTCGGTGAACACAGGCACGTCCTGCTGTCAAGGCAGCTATCGAGGATATGTAATTTACCCTGAGATCCGTGGGTCTTATATGTCGCCAAGCGCCCTTATATACAGGGTATTCCGGTACATATTTATGGTATTCCTATAAAGGAATTTATTTAGGATATATATTTTAGTTGAAGAAGCTCAAACGACGTCGAGTTTTCAGAACTGATGGAACTTTCGATTGAAAAATAGACAAAAAAACGGCACGACGTTGCCCAAACCACTAATGGGACTTAACACCAAATTTTGAGTGAACCTAAGGACATTCCACTTGAGAGAAAACTACGCAATTGTGCAAAAATCTAAGGGGACGGATTTTATAAATTCGTCTCCTTAGATATTGGACTCAGAAATGTTTGTAACGTTTTTTTCCTTAGCTCTTTTACCAGTTGGCATCGTAAATTGCACGTTTAATGGACAAATTTAACGCCTTTCTATTCCATTATATCGTGAAAGCCTCTGCGGGACACATATTATTTTTTTTATAATTCCCAGATTGCGTTTGAAATCGTCATTAGGGTTTATCGGTGAAACAGATGAATTTCTGGGAGCGTTACTCTTTGTTCCGTTCCATTATTGTAGATCCAAAGGGTGCTAAGGGAGACTTTTTTGGGCGTTCATTATTTTTTAAATGGGCAGAGAGAGAGAGAGAGAGAGATGAGGAGGCAGATGAGTGAGGGCGGGTGGAGGGAGAGGAGGCCTCGCCTACTCCGATGCGGAGATTCCGCTTAAATAAAAAAAAAGACGGGGGAAAATGATAATATTCCCCTTTCCACTGCTGATGGCACCCTTAATTTCATTCTTACCCATAAGTCCTCCGCCCACTTTTTCTCTGCGTCAATCAAAATAGGAGGATGCTCTTTTTATTTTTCCAAAAAAATACAAGAAAAAAGATTCCGCCTCTTCATCCCTTACTTTGACATCGCTTTACTTCTTCCCTCGCTTATTTATCCATTTCATTACTTCTCTCGGCGGAGGATTCCGTCTCATCCCAAACGGATCTCTCTCTCTTGATGGGAGAGAGATTAATGAAGACTTTTTTTCGCTGAAATGATTACTGATTACTTTCCAAACAAACGTGGATTCATTTGCAGGTTCGCCTGGAGACGAAGGATCCTGAAAATTGATTTTCTTGGAAAAGAATTTCGAAATTATCATGAAGGGAAATGGATAATTGTCATTTGGCAGCGATACTCAAGCATCAGTGATTAACTTTGAAATATGCGCCAGAGATGTCAATGCGCGAATTTCAACCGAAGCCGTCCTCATTGAAAATTCAGTTTAAAGTTAGAAAAAGGTTCTAGAGAAACTTGGCGGCATTCTTTCATTCCCGACGCTCTTTTAAGTCGTGTGTCAGGGATCCATTCTCTGTGGAAAAAGAAGTCCCACTCTACCGCCACATGAAAATGCTCGACAAGAATATTTATACGACTCGTACAAGCGATCTCTTTATTTTTCCAAGCGAGGACTTGACGACCTGGAGAAACGCAAAATGTGCCAGTTTGTTTAAATGAAAGAAGGCGGACAGATGAGTGGATTACCCATCTTTTCGCCATTTTCCAGTAAAACAACAATCACCTCGGTGCTGTGGGTCGTCTAGGAAACTAACAGAAACATCATGAAATTGGCGGGGAGGGGTATTCTAGGAATTCTCATTCAAAGGAATTCCACTGCATTTCATTAAAATCATTGTGAAAACATTTGATGAGAAAATCAGTTGGCAATGTTTATTCGCTACTAGTTTTAATCAAAGAGCATTTTTTTAAAAATTACGTAATTTTGCACTCAATTACGGATAATTTATTTTGCAAATGGTTCGATTGAATAAATACTTATTTTGACAATACTTTTAATCTAGAAATTCAGTAAATAAACTGCAAGGAGATTTGAAAATTGTGAAACCATACGCTATAATGACGTCGATTTAATTGCTAGTGAAACGAAGTGAATGGCTTTCGTAAGTAACACAAAGTTTAATTTTTCGGAAATACATATATTTGCCAGTCTTTGTCTGCAATGGCGTCTGACCCCAGAGGGGCGGCCAGTAAGTAATGGTGTCACGTTAAAAACACCATTGAGGAAGGCAACGGGAAACCACCTCAATTATCATTCCCAAGATAAATATGACGGACAATACAGAGATTTTGAGTCCTGGCAACTACGGGGCTCGGCCCAATCGGCCGTGTGTCGTGCCCGGCAGTGGGGGAGGCAAGGCTTCCGCGGTCGTCATCCCACGAAACCCTTGCAAGGGAAAAACAGCAGCAGCAGGACAGAAGAAGCAGGAGAAGAAGACCACATTAGTTAGAATAGGAACGTGGAATGTTAGGACAATGATGAGGACAGGGAAATTGGAGTATGTTAAGCGAGAGATGGAAAGGGGAAATATAGATAGTTTAGGTCTATGCGAGGTGAGATGGAAGGACAGCGGGGATTACCGGAGTGATCAGTATAGAATAATATACAGCGGCGGGGACGAGAGCCAACGAGGGGTTGCCATAGTATTAAATAAAGAGGTAGGAAGAAGCGAAGTCAACATAGAGCAGGTAAAGGATAGATTATTACTGATAGAGATAAAAGCAGAACCGACGAACTTGGTTATTTTTCAGGTATACATGCCACCGAGCAACCACAAGGAAGAAGAGGTCGATAGGATATACGACCAGTTAGAGGACATAATCGCGTGTGTTCCTGCAGGGAAACATTTGATAGTGATGGGGAATTGGAATGCGACGGTAGGGGAAGAAAGAGATGGTGACGAGGTCGGGGACTACGGTTTAGGCACGAGGAGTGACCGCGGGGAGAAAGCAGTTGAGTTCTGCAGGAGACAGGGGTTAGTCATCACCAACACTTGGTTTAGACACCACAAAAGACGCAGGTATATATGGAAAATGCCAGGCGACTCAGAAAGGTATCAGCTAGATTATATCCTGGTTAGACACAGGTTTAGGAACAGTGTGATAAATTCGCACAGCTTCCCGGGAGCGGATGCGGGTTCTGACCACAATTTAGTTGTCATGAAATGTAGCGTCCGTTTCAAAAAGATAAGGCAGGGGCGGCGTGTTAGAAAATGGAATGTAGAAGCATTAAATGGTTTGAAAAGGAAGGAATACAAACATGCGGTAGAGGAAATCATGGAGGATGGTAAAGAGCCAAGTACTATCGAAGAAAAATGGGAAAGTATCAAGAAATGGTTATCGAAAGCCGCAAAAGACACAATTGGAACCATTAACGATAAAAGGATTAGGAAACCATGGATCACAGATGAGATGATTACAAAGATGGATGAGCGGATAAAATGGATGAATGTAAATACAGAGTTATGCAAAATGAAGTACAATGAAGTAAACAATAAATTGAGGCGGGCGAAAAAATAAAGCAAAAGAAGCATGGTGGAAGACGCAGTGCGAGGATATGGAAAGTTTGCAGAGGAAGGGTGAAATTGGTGCGCTGTACAGCAAAGTTAAATCTTTATCGGGAAGAAAGAAAGAGAGATCTATGCTAACAGTTAGAGACAAGGCGGGTAAGTTAATAGTTCACACAGGAAAGATCCAAGGGAGAGGGAAGGAATATATAGAAGAACTGTATAGTAAAGAACTTAGACCAATAAAGTTAGACATAGGAAAGGAACAAGACGTAGAGGAAGATACCTTAGGTCCAGGCATACTCGACGATGAGATAGGAAGGGCATTAAGGGAGATGAAACTAAATAAGGCCGTGGGGTTGGATAACATTCCCGCGGAACTATTGAAATGTTTAGGAAAATGTGGGAGGAAGATGCTATATGGGCTCATTCGTAGTATCTATGAGGAAGGAATCTGGCTGGAAGACTTTGTGAGATCACTTTTAGTTCCTATTCCGAAAAATGTAAAGGCTACATCATGTGAGGACTAAGGACAATAAGTTTGATATCCCACGCAGCTAAAGTTGTTCTCAGGATAATAAACAAAAGGATAGAGAGTAGGGCAAATGATTACTTAGGGGATGATCAGTTTGGGTTTAGGAAGGGGAGAGGTACGCGTGATGCCATTGCAGTAATGAGATTATTAATCGAGAGGAATATAGGACACAACCAGGAGGTATTTGCCTGTTTCGTAGATTTGGAAAAAGCTTTTGATAGAGTGAACTGGGAAAAACTAATGAGTATATTGCAGAAAATAGGAATAGATTGGAGGGAAAGGAGGCTAATCCGCAACCTGTACATGTCTCAGACTGCTCAGGTGCGGGTGGGGAACGGGGATTCCGGATGGGCAGTGTTAGGAAGGGGTGTAGGGCAGGGTTGCCCATTATCACCCTTGCTGTTCAACCTGTATGCAGAGGAAATGATTAAAGAGGCATGGGAAGAACTGGACGGTAGGAATGAAAGTGGGCGGGGAATTCATAAAATCAGTAAGGTTCGCTGATGACCAAGCTTTAGTTTGTCAGTCAGCCAAGGGGCTGCAAGCATTGCTGAGTGAATTGGAAATTCAGTGCGACTGGTATGGGATGAGAATCAATATTAATAAAACAAAGGTTATGCGATTTTCTAGAAAGAAAAAGGCCAAGCTTAACATTAAAATAGGAGGGCAAAAACTAGAGCAGGTAGAGCAGTTTACGTATCTCGGTAGTGTTGTTGACCAACACGGTCAAAGTAGTAGGGATGTAAGGAGAAGAATTGCGCTAGGCAAAGAGGCTTTCACAAGGAGTAGGGAGTTGATGACGGGGACTCTGAGTAAGGATGTTAAGAGAGACTCGTAAAAACTTTGATATGGAGCGTTAGCTATGTACGGTGCGGAAACGTGGTCATTGAAGCAGGAGGATAGACGTATACTGGAGGCTTTTGAAATGTGGGTGTGGAGAAGAATGGAGAAGGTGAAATGGACAGAGAAGAAAACAAACGAGGAAGTACTGGGTATGGTGGGCGAAGAGAGGGGTTTGTTGGGAGAAATCCTATGGAGGCAGGAAAAGTGGATGGAGAGTGTACTGACCGGCAGTGAGATGTTGAATACTGTGATTGAGGGGAGACTGTTAGGAAAACGAGGAAAGGGAAGGAGCAGGATAGGGATGTTGGACGGGATGAAGGGAGGAAGGAAGTACTCAGAGACGAAGAGGGACCTGATGTAGAGTGGGATGTTGTGTTTTCCTAGGGGCCACAAACTGTTGAATTAGTAATTTTTTCCATCCAAAAACCTACCTTAACCGGTAGATTACCTAATAATATATATATATATATATATATATATATATATATATATATATATATATATATATATATATATATATATATATATACTTATAAATGCTATATGCTGCTGTATGGGAATAATGTTTTAAAATAAATAAACAAATAGATAAACCAACACACATAAGTGCATTGGGTGTTCTGAAAAGTCTCCGAACTAACAAAGACACAAGACTTTTTTTCTGAAATTGTTGAGATCGGAAACTTTTCAGACCAACCTCGTATATGATGAAGTTGATGATAATGTAGATAGTGGAGAGAAATGTGAAATTTATAGACACCGGAATGGCAAATAATATGCAATATATTATGATTTGGGGTAAATTAAAATTTTTTCGTTGTCCATATAATGGATAATGCATGCACTTTCCAATCAATTCTTCCAGAGCTCCTTTTGCACGTCAACCTTCCTCCGTCATCGCACCCCTTTCCCCCTACCCCCTTCTCCATCGCAGAGGGCACCCGTTTGCCCCCGCCGCCCTCTGCGGAGCCGTCACTCGAGGAGGGCATGCGCAAGAGTCGCGCGCGCCTCGGATCCGAGCCAAGTGCTCGCGTTGATCCTGTGGGAAGCTGATTAAGGGCCTCTCGCACACCGCACACACGCCCGTGTTTGTTTTTTTTTTGCAGTTCACCTCATACTTCCTTTTTTTCGTTCCGTTCTCGCCTTTATGAAATTGAACGGCATTTGGCGACATCCTCGGTCGACCACCGGGGGAACGCGGCCACCCTTCCCGCACGCCACGACGCGACTCGGCGGACTCGAGAGTTGACATTCGGATGTTTCAATTTCAGTTTTTTTTTTTGGGTGCCTTATGTTTAAACCCCCAATACAATTTCGTTAATTTTACAAAATACAAAATATGAGTTACATGCCATTCCTTTCCGTTACTCTCCCCGTTCTTACTTTATCTTTTGTTGATAAATCTTTCCAATATTTTCCTAATTGGTTCCTCATGTAGGTATTGCCCAATTTGTTGGACGTTTTGCAGATATCCAAAGATAGCTTCCAGTTCGCGTCTTTCCTCGGCATAAATTGGGCAATAAAAGACTCTGTGTAGTACCGTGTCCTCCTCCATCATGCATTCACACGTCCCCTCCTTTTTTTTCCCTTTTTCTTGAGGCATGATCTAAACTCCCCGTGGCCCGTTAAAATTTGCGTAATACCGTTTTAAGTTTTAAAGTTGATCTTCATTCTTTCCTTCACGCTAGGTAAAAATTGTCTGGTTGTTTTACCCTTTTCTAATGTTTCCCATTCCCGTTCCCACATATCCAGGAAATACGCTCTTATAAAATTCCTGTTCCTGCTCCATTTCTCAGTTGGAGACAAAGCTACATCTCCCAGAGTAGCCTCTTCCATCTGCTTCATCCGTACCTTGATTCTTCTTTCCTTTATTGAGAACGTTATCGGCTGTATCCCAGTTATTATTTGTAGAGCTTCATTGACATTCGGATGTGTGGGATTCCTCCTGCATGGTATTAGCTCAATTCGATGGAGTTTTCCATCCTTCTGTCGGGGAATTCAGGTGCCGAAACGTCTGGCCGTGCATACGGACGCCTTTGCGACTGAAACACGGCAATGCGCTGTGTGGAGTGCATCGAGTATTAGAACAGATGTCCTTAAAGAGATGCAATGCAGCAAAAAAGTAACGGGTTTTTCAAAATGTCCGCTCCAATGTCTGAACCATTTCCTAAATGAAGGCGGTTGCCCCGCGTGACTCATCGAAAATATTTGTGGTTTGCTTTGAGCGCAATATTTTCATGGTAGTAAATGCGGTATGATCAATGCTCACAAAAGAGTATCCCATTTGAGCTAAAAATGAATTGATACACTTCCGAAATATATAAAAATATTAAACTATTATTATTAGGTAATCTACCGGTTAAGGTAGGTTTTTGGATGGATATAATTACTAATTAAATAATTTGTGGACCCTAGCAAAACACAACATCCTACTCTATATCAGGTCCCTCTTCATCTCTGAGTACTTTCTTCCTCCCTTCATCCCGTCCAACATCCCTATCCTGTTCCTTCCCTTTCCTCGTTTGCCTAACATTCTCCCCTCAATTCCAGTGTTCAACATCCCGCTGCCGGTCAATACCCCCTTCAGGCACTTTTCCTGCCTCCATAGGATTGCTCCCAACAAACCCCTCTCTTCGCCCACCATACCCAGTACTTCCTCGTTTGTTTTCTTCTCTTTCCATTTCACCTTCTCCATTCTTCTTCACACCCACATTTCAAAAGCCTCCAGTCTACGTCTATCCTCCTGCTTCAATGACCACGTTTCCGCGCCGTACATAGCTACGCTCCATATCAAAGTTTTTACGAGTCTTTTCTTAACATCCTTACTCAACGTCCCCGTCATTAACTCCCTCCTCCTTGTGAAAGCCTCTTTGTCTAGCGCAATTCTTCTCCTTATGTCCTTACTACTTTGACCGTGTTGGTCCAAAACACTGCCGAGATACGTAAACTGTTCTACCTGCTCTAGTTTTTGTCCTCCTATTTTAATGTTAGGCTTAGCCTTTTTCTTTCTAGAGAATCGCATAACCTTTGTTTTATTAATATTGATTCTCATCCCATACCTGTCGCACTGAATTTCCAATTCACTGAGCAATGCTTACAGCCCCTTGGCTGACTGACATACTAAAGCTTGGTCATCAGCAAACCTAACTGATTTTACGAATTCCCCGCCTACCCGTGTTTAAATTCCTCTGGTAGTCATTCGGTTTCTTCGGATAACCTGGACATCTCGCTCAATATTACGCATCTGATTCCTCGTAAAGACGGAATGCTGCCATCATCAATCGAGCATCAATTTTTATATATCAATGACAAACAATATGAAATGAACACGTGATAGAAATATGGGATCGTAGATTTTCGCGGCGTTCAGATGAAAGACTCTCCATTCTCGGGATGCCGCCGCGTAGGTTGTTTTTCTGACAGAACAGTTTCGCCCGTGTTTCAACGAGCGTCTTCAGGTTCTCACTTCAACTTGAAGTCGCTCGTTGAAACACGGGCGACACTGTTGTCAGAAAAACAACCTACGCGGTGACATCCCGAGAATGGAGAGTGTTTCACGTGATAGAAATGATTCAAATAAGGAACAAGTTTCCACGCATGCAAATGTATATATTGATCAAATTATGATTTGCATTGAGCGCACCATATTTATAACACGGCCACAAAAGGAGAAATGATGGCACTATTATTGATAATGCTTGCCGTGGGAAAACGGAATGCCTTCCCTGTCAACGCTGAAAACACAGAGAAGGGTAACAGAAGCAGGATAGTGATACTAATAAAGAATTATGTGGCGGTTAAATATAGGAAGTTGCCAATATCAGATGTAGGATTATTATTTCTCATGGACCAAAACTATTATTTATTTTAGCACGTTAAATTAAAAATGAATCAATCACATTGTTTCAAATGGAGAATTTACGTACCTCCCGACCAAGTTCGGAGCGCTCTCAAGAGATGGCAGATACTTCACGTTCCTACAGCGACCTTCCCCTCTTTGGCCCACGGCCCCTATTCAATTCCCCCCCTGGGGTTACCACTGCTTCATGGAATGCTAATAATAATGTACAAGAACCACATGCCGGATAACGTAATGCATTGCAGCAACAATTTCAATGAAAAATGGCAGATGAAACGGAAGCAATTCATGACTCATTTAGAATGGGGTGCAAAAATTAAAAACGCGTGAATCCTTGGCAGAATAAGGAGCAAATATAATCTGCGCTAATCTACACTCGTTTTTATGTTACTAATTATAATGACAAAGTTATGACGTCCTGTGTTGTAATATTTACATCACCCACGTGTTACATATAGTCCTGCGACGAAAACTGAAGTTAACATTCTATGAGAAAACTCGTCCCTTCTGTCGCATTGGAAGGCAGAGGGACTCCTATTTTGGTGGACGAAATAATTAAAAAATAAACTAAATAGGAAGTATTCATTGTGGCTTCTTTAGCATAGTAAAGGCACCATTCTAACTTATTCTGTGCCAATCTACTCCAAGCGCACCATTGTCATGGAGATACGAGATTGATAAATGGCCGCATCCTGGCTTTGGGTTTGTTTGCAGTTTTGCAGGAGGTTCAGAAAAGCCCCCAATGTTAGCAAACCAACTATAGGAACGGTTGCAGTGTATTAGTATGCATCCTTGGAACCATGGATTCGGTTGTCAAACACGATACTGATGCTGAAAAATTTACTCATGACTATGCTTACTTTTGCCTCCGACATGTGCCACTAGTGGTAAGTGTATAAGTGTAAAGCAGCCACTGGATAATAAACTTAATTGGTCAGTGATTATTATACTATTGTACTTATTAAAATATTGTTTGTATGTGATGTGGACGGCGTGGGAAGTTGTATTGCAAAAGTGAATCATGTTTAAACGGTGCGTGATTTTGAAGGGTATATGAAATTGAAGAGTGCGTGATTATGGACGAAGTGCTGCGGCGATGGACGGAGCGTATATATATATATATATATATATATATATATATATATAATATAATATAATATATATATAATATATATATTATATAATATATATAATATATATATATATATATATATATATAAGATTTTTACGCGTCGTACAACGCCGTCTGAATAAAAGACCCTGTTCGAGCGGCCATTGTATGCATACAAGGCGTTCAATAAAAGTACACAATATTCATTTTATCTTGAAGAATATTTTGAATATTCCAGAAGACATTTATCTTGAAAAACGCCACCACCATCCTCATCTCCTCCTGCCCTCTCATAATATCTGGTACTAAAGATATTTAAATCGCTTATTAATGCCTTATAAAAATTTAGCGGTAAATAAACGTAAATTCAATGCTTGGCAATACACAGAAGGTCGATACATGAACGCCATCAATACGGTTGCTGTATGCCCTGGTGGGGTAAAGGTATTTAAAATGGCCACGTACAAAGGGTGGCGATGAAACAGTAATAAGCGAAGGGCAGAACCACAAGGGCACAGCTTAAGGTGAACGAAATAACAGCTTTGCAGTACTAGGTAGCTTGTGGCTTTGCTAATGGTGTTTGCGTCTGTCTAGGTCGTTAGCTCTTCCGGAGTGGAATGCACACCCCAATGAAGGGAAATCAGACCACCTTCACTCCTCTTTTACATGGACCTAATAATAAACGCAGATGTTAATGTTGAACTTACATGCTGGCGACGCAGTTTACCTTTACAGAGAATTCTGCGGTCCTGAGGGTAGATTAGCATTAATATATGATCTGAATGCGTTACAGAGCTGATGATACACACGTAAATTAGAATAAAACTTAAGAAAATGTGCAGTGATGGATATTTGGAATAGGAATGGTACACTCTCGAACGCATACTGAATCAAAAATTATCGAGGTATAAAGTTTAAGCCATGAAAATAGTTGTTACGTTTCTCACGAACTGTCGGTGGAAGGGTGGAAGATGAACGGGGAATAAACGGTCAAGAAACCATAATATTAGGATGTAATAGAAGAGCATTCGGGAAATATGATGAGAATTTTAAAGAGATAAAGATAGTTTCGCTAGTTAACCCTAATTCATAACATGCTTCCAGTATTTGGATCCTTGCGAAGTCGGTTTGAGAGCCAAATCAGTTCGTGTGCAACAAAGAGGAGGTAGATTTGTTGAGTACTACGAAGAATTTGGGTAAGGATTACCCTCAGAATGAAGGCTGAATCACAGATTACATCACTCACATAAATTGGCAGAAGGTATTCTTTGCGATGATGTAAAAATTGTATTACTTGCACCATCGCTTACACTAGGAGAGATCATAGAAATAAGATAAGAGGGAAATAAACTTCAGAACCAACAGATATAAAATGCATTTTTACCCGCAAAGGATAAGGGGTCAAAGCAACTGCAAATCACGGCTCTACGATAGTATTTATATCCTAAGCCGCCTAATGTGTATGGTCATTATTTTATCTAAACCCATATTTTTGTTCTCCAAATATAAAGGCTGGACTCTTGAGGATAGATTTAAACAACGCTTAGATAACACAGTTAATGCCAGCCGTTGTAAAAATGATCTCCATCACTTGAAATATTTGGCAAAAATATCATTGACTAACATTTGAGCGATACTAAATTTTGATTTTACACGCGTGGTATGGCATGGAAACATCCCCTGCCACACACCCTTACGGTGGCTGGCAGAGAACACGGTAAATGCTAGATTGATGGGCTAAATTCATTTAATTATGATGAAAACTTTATTATAATGAAAACTTTATTTTATTTGGAAGATTTTCCCTCGTCGATTAGTTGCACCTAATTCGTGCGTTTAAGTCGGCCACAACACATTCCAATAATCTAATTCATTCTTGGAATTGAAACGCAATGCTATTGTGACGTCTTGTTAACAGCTATGCCAAACGATACCAGCAATCAAGTTGACGTCCATTTTCACTCACTCACGCCTTGGTTAAGAGCATGCATTGCATGTCCGAAAAATCAGTAGAATTAATCCGAGAAAAAATCTATGGCAGATGAAAGTATAAATTACTGATATTCTTCAGAATAGCACCCTTGTGCACCGATGTGCCAATGCCAGCGCCTCTGGCGGCCACGTCTTCGCTCTCCCGGAAGGCGTCGATGTGAACCTCGTTCAGGCCCTTCGTCACGGCATCTCTGATGCTATCCAGTGTTCCAATTAGATTGCCTTTCAAGCTCCTTTTTATTCTTGGGAGCAAAAACAAGTCCGGCAGGGTGGCACATCGAGGCTGGAGCATGGCTGAGTCAGCGTTGCCACCATGCGCTTGGCCAGGGTACTGCACGAGGAAGGCTCCGTGGTGAAGCCTCCCGTTGGCGAAGATCTCCTTCCTGACGCGTTGCTCTCTCTTCCGCAGCCTCCGGAGGACTTACGCGTAAAAATTACTGTTCACCCTCTGCCCCTAAAGCGCAAACTCTCTGTGGATAACGCCTTTTGAGACGAAACAGACGACGAGCCTAGCGATGCCTATTTTTGGGACAGACACCGTATTTTCGGCTGTGACCGCGATCGAGTAAAGGTTGCCGCGTGTTCTAGCCAAAAGATGAGATGGAAACGATCAGGATCTTGGTGAGCGTAATTTGCAAAGCGAGCAATTACAAAGGTGGAAAATATAGATTCGCGAAGGGGTGGTCCTTCTCAGAGTATATTATTATTATTTACATTTCATCACCATTAGGCAAATGGCCCGGTAGCAACGGTCCAGTGATGCAACCTTACGTATAAAGCTGCATAAGAATGAATACAGGAAATATGAAATAAAATGCATTTAAAAACAATGGCACTTAAAGATTCTTAAATTTCCCAACCATCCTATATCCCAACCATTTCCTATACCATCGCACACGGCCAAGATTCACACCGTACAAAGCAACAAAGCACAGTTAAAATCATACTCCCATAAAAAGAGACGTTTCAGGCGTGATAAGGAGTTAAAGGATGACTGTTACCTGACGATGATGTAGTTGCATTGAAACCGATCGCATTACAAAATTTTATTTTGTGGAAAATTGCCAATTTTTTATTTTTTATTACTTTCTTTTTAAATTAATTTTTATTAATCACACTCCCTCCCAAATAATGCACCTTGATGACACCACACACTTGTACAATCAAACTTCTCACGCCATCCACATCACGTACGGAATAATATTTGTAGTAAACCAAATAATATAATAATTCCCGGCGAATAAAGTTTATTACCCAGTCCTTTGTCCTGAGGCCGCTTTACACATATTCTTAAAACTGCTAAAATTTGATGGAAAGGGCTCAAACGGCCCTCCAGGCAGCTGGTTCCATTCAACAATACTCATGTTTAAAAAGGGAATATTTTTAAAAATTGATTTTGGTGTTCTTATTTTACTTTAAAACTGTGGTCACTTTTTCCCATAACACGTTTTTATATCTCGTTCCATACGTCTTCTCCCACGCTTCTTCGTTTTTAACTGTTCTATACATCGCTCCTATCCTACTTCTTTTTATTCCATTTTCCAAACTCTCCCATTTCAGAAGACCCAATATTTCCGTTACGCAATTTGACCTTTCATGCCTTCCGTGGTACGTATCTCGCTGTCTTTTGTTGTACATTTCCCATCTTTTTAATATGTCACACCTCATGAGGGTCCCATACTATGGACGAGTATACGCTACGGCGTGAATCAGGTTAATGCTTGAATCGTACCGAGAATCATCATAAAATCAAGAAATTGTCAGCGACGGATAGTTTGACGCCTGGAGATCCTGATGCGATTGTGCCTCAAGGATGGTTGTCATAGTGATCTATAGTTTGATTATTTTTACTGATTTGAATGTAATTTTTGGGTGTGATGTGCAATCTAGATGTAATCGTAGTTTCTTCTGATATTTTTTTATCCGACCACCGGTCAGTAAAAATGTCATAATTTTTAATGACAAATTACTTTTTGTACACTTTAAAAGATATATTTTATTTCAAATTGCAATGGTTTCGATTTTTCTACTTTATTCCCAGCGCCATATTTTCAGATACTCTTGTGTTGATTCGCGTTTTATCTCCTTTTTGAACGGTGGCTCGGGTTTGCTTGAAGTCATTTCTTCAAAATTGATCCGTTTGATACTGTTTGATACTACTGACATCAATGTGTATGTGTCCATCGATTGCCGAAACATTAACCGCTTACCTTTATTTTTACGTGGATCGGATGCATTCATCTTCACTTGAAAAGAAATGTCCTTACTTTATCAAGGCTTCCTTATGTTTATTTCTCATCGCTTTACGTGGAATGAAGAATAATTTGGAGAACCTCTCACCGTGGAGATTTGTTCTCGAAAATTTTAAACCGAAAATTTGATCTGAAATTTTCCTTCAGAATTTCGTCTGCATAAAGAGGCTCTCCCATTCCAGTGGGCGCCGTATCATTACACTCTTCCCCGTACACCATTACAATGAGATTAAAAAACTTTAGGATAATTCCTAGATATTAAGAAAACATCCAAAAGTGGATGGATAAGGTTAGTTAACTTAATGAAAAGGAGAAGTGTGATTAGTGATATTGCTGTACATCTAAGTGGAATACTTTACATCTCTTTTACGGATTGTATTTATTAAACGTGCTGTCTATATTGTAAAGGCTTTCGGATATTTCTGAAGCAAAAGGTACTAGTTCAGAAATAGCACAATACTATGTTGTCAAGGGTGTAACTAGATGACTAGATGAAAAAAGTAAATATAAGCACTGAAAAATGAAGTGTAACATGGTTCAATTCGGAGAAGCATTCATTTAATATCTGTAAAACATTCAAATGATAATCACTTGCTCTCCAAGAGCTTGAAGTACCCAAAACTTGAAGAAGAAAAGAAAGAGCTCAAGGGAACCAGTACATCGGTGCACATAGTTTATCATACTACCTTGAACAAAAAGTTCCCGGAATAACCACCGTGTGGCGCTCCCATCGTTCCGATTTGAGTTCTGTTTTTTTTGTTAAATTGGTACATCTGTTGTTGTCAGTTAATCAGGGCCTTCCATTACTACTACTTGGTCTACACGTTGACCACCGTGGTTCGAGGAAGAAAATTATCTTGGAGGCACCCATTCTTCGGCGCCGATTGGATAGCCCTTCGGCTGAAGCGTCTTCGCTCGCATGAAGAGAACCAGAGCGCACCTTAAGGACAAAGCCCTACTTCCCATTGCACAAATGGACGGTCGGCCTCACCCCCCAGCTCTTAAATCACCGCCAATCATCCGAATCCGTGACTTCCTTCCGCAGTGAGTTGGCGGGATACCCGCGAGACTGACTAGCAGTGTTGACAATTTCTCACTGTGGTGAAATGAAACGTTCTCAATTTATAATTGAATGATTACTAATGAAAAGTTTCTCTATCGTGCGGTCATTAAATCTTAAAAATACTTTAATATTTAATTTTCTCTAGATACCTATGTAACTGCCCCTATAGAACGACAGGAGGCGATAGTGGAGTCAGAGATGGGATGACAGAGACGATGGAAAAATATTGACTAATGAAGACGAAACGAACTGGGAAACAAATGAAGAAGAACTTGTAGGAGTCTGTGAGGATGGGGAGGGGTTTTGCAAGAAGAAGTGGGATATTGATCGGGCACATCCCGAGGCACGATAGTTTACTGAAGACCATAATTGAAGGGGTTCGGGGGAAAAGGGGAGACTGGCAGGGGAGGGCCAGGGTACACCACGAGAAGCAGGCGATGGAAAATGCCGGTGCAAGCATTCTCATGGGAGAATGAAGAGATGAGCGGATGGAAGAGGCAGCGTAGTTAGGAGAGATACTGCGGACGAACCAATCCTCGGAACGATACGTACACACCCCGCGTTGGTGATGATGGCACCTCAAACTACGTGTTAGAGAATCAAAAGGAAGGAACTAATCAGTGTCTTAATGGGATTTTGCGGCATCCATTAGAGTTTGGTGTAATTCTAGAAAATGTATACAGTTTTTATCAGCATCTTATTAATGAATGTATTTTCGGAAAATATGACTACGATCAATAGGATCGAATAACAATCAAATATGTAATTGAAATCTATGATAGCAAACTCGGGAGGTTTTCTCTCTGCGCAATATGCTGAATAATGTCAATTCAGGTGTTATTCTTAAGTCCATTGTAATCGATCATCTCAGAAGACAAGGCGCAAGAAACTGAAGGAGATGCCGCAACAGTAAATATCCCGGTAAAGGCGAATGGTTTTTACACTATGAAATTGTGGCATTGAAAAGTACAAGGGTTAATCCCTAAGGTGTACGTATCTCTAAAATGTTTATTGTAACATCTCCAATTTGCCCCATTCACTTCTTGAGCCAAGCATTACTGGCTCATTAAAACATTCACACGCCCGTACGAGACCAGCAGGATATTCCTTTTGATGTCCTCCTGCCCACGACTAACTACCCTTCGGCACTCCTTGGAGCTGTGACGCGGGAGAGAGCGTCAAACGGAGTTATTTGCGCTCCACTGATGATCGGTTTTAAACTATCTCGCCCACACTTAACACCGTGTTTCATTTTCTGGAGAATAGAGAGCAGCTTTACTATTTAACGGACTTTCCTGTCGAGCAAAGGGCTAGGTCATTGGATGGAGGCATGGCATCAACGAAACACCTTATTTTCGCATTAAAGAGACACAGGGCCCCACCCATATCACCGCCCGCGCCCCCCTCCCCCCTCGAGACTCCCTACAGGTACTCGTGACGTCACGAATTGATGGCAGGTGGGGATATAACACGTTATATCTCGAATGCATTGAAGGAGTGTATTGAAAAGAAGAGAGGGAGCATGAGAACGGGTGTGTGGAAGAGATGAGATGTCTCGGAGGGAGCATGCAGCGTCGGAGTCTAAGAAAAGGGAGAGCGGGGGTGGGGGGAAGTGGGAGGGGAGGGTGGGGGAGGAGGCGGAAAGGGGAGGGGTGGGGTTCGAAGCTTTTGCGTGGTTTGCTTGTGGGCCTCCTGGGACGCTAAGAGCGAGAGACGCGGGGGGATGGGGGGCGGAGGGGAAGAGGGAGGCGATAAGGGGGAGGGGAGGAATATTCACTTGGAAGTTAAGACGAGAAGGAGAAACAAGAACACCAACTGAACCTCTGGGACACGGGAAGAAAAAGTATTCGCCCCCCACTCCCCCTCCGAACCCTTCCCTCCCCCCACCCACCCCCTCTCCGCCAACCGGCTCCGTGAAAAATGCAAAAAAAAAGTATTCACCCAATTTCCTCTCCCACCCACTCCTCTCTCGCTCCCTCCCCCTCCTCCCCCACCCACCTCCACACTCTCCTCTCAACCCTCACTTACTTTTATTTTCAAGCAGCCACACTTTGTGTATACCACATCCCAGGGAAATTTAATAAACATGTTGCAGTAGCAGATGGGTCCCCAACACTTAACTCCGCCTCAATTTTCTCCGCTACCCCTTCCGAGCCCCCTTCCGCCTCCATACTCTCTTCCCCCCGCCCCACTCCGCCCCTCTCCTCTCTCTCTCTCTCACTATCCTGCCCCCCTCCACCTTCTATTCTCTCCTCCTTCCTAGATTCGGACGAAAACTTGCCTTGTCTTATCGTAAATTTCTGCATAAAGTTTCAGGGATGGCAAGGGGTTGATGCCCTTGTGTTCGCCGCAGGGCAAGGGGCTTCATTCTCATAGCCTCCCACGAGCGCAGCAATGTCCGCAGCTCGTTGCGATAAGTTCTCATCTCGGTGAATGCACGCACGTATTCTCCTGAAGAAAAAGTGGTCTTTGATTTCGATGGTAAAGGCGCGGGGTAAAGATGCACGGCGGGAATAACTTGTTTGGTTCAGTGTGGTCTTAACCCTCTTGGAATGCCTTATGGCGTGCGTTATCAGCACTTTTCCAGCTACTTCCTTTTTGAGAGTCCTGCTGCACAACAGGAGACATCGCGCAGTTTGAGTTTTGGGGGGGGGGGTCCCAACCAGATTTCCCAGCCGCCCAAGCCCCAGCCAGGGCTTCCGTAGTCGAACGCTCTCTGCCCATGGGACTGCCACGCCCAGTCCTCGGAATACGAGTTTCCCAGTCGGCATCAGCTGTCATCAGTCATTTTATACGTACGTTCGGGGTTATTGCGACTCCTCGCTCTTTCCTCACTTGGTGTCTCGACTCCAGCAAAACGTTTTGCGCTGTTGTTATGACATCAAGGTATCCGCCCCGGGTCCATGGTCTTCGTCTACATTTTTGCTTCGTTGCCATCCGCTTTTCCGTTCATGATTCCTTTCCGGAGCCTGCCATGACCATGAAAAGTTCCAGCTAGTGTGGCTCTTCTCCTTCCCAACGTTTAGGACCAACTTCTCACTTCCCTCACCTTTGCCCTTTTTCCGATGATTTGCTCCTTCCAGGTCCTTACCATCATTTCTGTGCCATACCAATTTTCCATTGGTTCTAATATTATCGTTTATATTTTAGCTCTCGTGTATACCACACCACTCCTGGACGGCATGCGCCATATTCATGTATGAATTTAGTGTTTTCTTACTTCCAAACTTGTGTCGTCAGCTAACACCATATTTGTCTTTCGGTACAAAACCTTCTTTATCCACGGCCATGTTTTAATTGGTGATCAACTTCCTAGCGGCATTATTTCCTGCTCGTTCCCATTTTTACAATCATGGTTACATTTACAAACTGTCTTCAGCTAAAAAGCCGTTGTTTTGATTTATTCAAATTAATTTACATAATGTTTTTATTTGCAACACTTTAAAATGAGAAATCCATCGTTAGGGTTTCGCATTCCGCACTGCTTTGACACCAGAAAACAAGGACATGAGTTTGCTCGTTGTACGTGTATTCGGATCTTGATTTTTAATTGATTTACTTTTAACATTTTAAATATAGCTGATGAAAATCATGGGTGGCAAATCTAACCCTTGTCGTACACCTTTCTTTCTTCTGTTGCGCCAATAATGAAACTCGGTGTGGATCATTTACAATTTTTTGCTCTAACTAGTAATTAGTTTTGCAATTCGAAGTTTATCAAATTTCACTTATGATAAATAATATTCTATTAAATCGGCAAACAAGTGCTTTCCTCAAGTCCGCGAACTTTACTAAGATGATCGATCATTTTACATTCTCTATCTATTAGAATACTCCAGACAGCTCCACTCGCTCTCTTCAGCACTCGCTTCGGTCGCCGTCGTCTGCATTGCCAAGGAAAGGGAAACGAGCTGCTGTTGAAACAATCATCTTCTTCCTTTAAGACATTAAGAATACGCTTACTAAACGTCTGCCGGAACGTAACCTAGGAAGGATCGAAATGCATCGTGAGGCCTGAAAAGGTTACTTTGACGTCTCCAGGAGGGGAGCTTAAATATAGTCCTATTTTTGCTGCTAGCAAGTTGTTTAAAATTGCCTTCATCCACAAAATGGCCGAATGAAACATCTTGCTTTTGAAACATAACCTATCTTTGCTGCTCTGGTATAACCTTTTGAGGCAAATTTCTTAAAATGTAGAAAACCCCTATTAAATTACGTCTAAATAGTCTCACAATAAAATGCACGTGCCGGCGCAGATAGTAAAAATAGCCGGGCTTAGCTATAAAATATAACAAATCGAAATTTCAAAACTAAAAAATCTAGAAGACGGAAAGCAATGAAGTACGATATTTAGCTCTACCCTAGAGCGCTTATAGTTTCGAACCAAGTTCTTTCAATAATATTAGAATTCACAATCTTTCAGGGAAATTCAGCAGATATAATTCGCATTTATTATGAATGCATTTATAAACAGTGAATGTCAATGAGATGCATGCAACTCCCGGTAAAAGTGCATCCAATTATTGCCCACATTTCTAATCGTGACTCTTTCACTACATTTATTATTTATCTAATTTTAACATCATAATAACAAGAAATGTATACAACATTTAAAAATGTCAACAAGGAGTGTTAAGATGGCGTTGGAATTTTTCTATCTCTTTCATTTTTGAGACCATTTTAAATAATTGAGAAATATTCTCCGTACACTCGTAAGTGTGGCAGAGTTGCCCGATGCTTTCCAAGCTGAAATGTTTAGAACTGAATTATATTTTCCACAGCCTCTACGCTGTAATCTAGAAGACGTAATGCCCCAATGGAGAGGAGTATTTAGATGGTTAAAAGTATTCCAAATGTCAATCTCCCAATAACTTCCATCCATAATAATTTCTCGCAAGCACACTGCCATTTTGGTGAACTCGATAAGAGAGAGAGGGTTTAGAATTGATGGATTATTTTATTAAAATGAATGCACTAATGTGCTCACGAGGGGAATCGCATGAAATGCCCGGGTCGTAAATGAGAAAGATGGGTTATTTGGGATTTTTAATCAATGGGCGCCCTCTAGCCTCAAAAATAAAAAAAATATACGGAGGAGACGCTCCCACATCGAATATATATATAAAAAAAAAGAAATTTGAGGTGACGGGCGCAAGAGGGGGGAAGGGAAAGGAGGAGGGTTAATGACGGAGAGGGGCAGGAAGGGGGTGGAAAAAGGTGGAGAAAGAGAGAGTGTGTGGGAGGGGGTGGGGAAAGTGGATGCTTGCCGGGGGGCGGGGGGAGGTTGTGTGGGGGAGAAGAGGGGAAATAAGATGGGGGGGGGGGACGAGGGTAAGTAGTGAGTAAATGTATAGTTTTATACCTTCGTAGACGGCGGTTAAGGAAGAAGTGGGAGAGGAACTACTTTTTAAAATATGAGAATGTAGTTTGAGGGTGGGGGAGAATGGGAGGGATATGCGCGCTGGGAGGGTTCGCAGTTTTAGGGAGCGCGGAGGGAGGGCCGAAATTGTGGCGTGTGCTCCTTTTATGTTTTGATATCCGCCTTCCTTCCCTCCGCCCATCCACACGCCCTTTCCAATCCCACCCCCACCTCCAACAATGCTTGTTTTATATAGTGGCGCTTCCTATCGATAAAAATTCGCAATTACGAGGACTCCTCTCTCTTTAACGGTGACTTTATTGCGCGGTGGACCCTCTGCCCACCCTCTCGGTGGCCACCTCCTCGCAAACCGCCCTCTCCCTACCTCCGAACAGAAAGGGAGGGGGCAGGTACTGGGGAGGAGGGGGCGAGGGGAGACGCGGGCTGGTACTGGGGTGGAAAAACGATAATAAACGGGAGGAACCCTATATATGTATGCGTTCATGTCTATTTTTGTATGTATATGTATGTGTATATATATATATATATATATATATATATATATACATACCTATAGTATATATATATATATATATATATATATATATATATATATATATATATATATATATATATATATATATATATACACACATACACACACACACGCCGTGTTTGTGGTGGGTGTGTTCGCAAGGGGAGAGGGTGTGTGTCCTCTTTGGAAAAGGAAGCGACGTTCTATCGGAGAAGCGTCCTCTTTTTTTTAACGGTCGGCGGCCATAATGGGTGGGCTTCCAAAATGGGTGCCTGGAGAACTTATTAAAAAGTAAAGCGGATGTCTCGTGTGCCCGCGGATTAAGAGGCTGGCTTAAGATTACGGGGAGGGGCTCTTTCTCTCTCTCTCTCTCCGGGAAGGCCAGGGGGGTGGGCGAGAAGGGGGTCGGGTATGTGTCTCCATCTCGGGGCCTTATAACGGGCTTATGTGCACATAGATATCCGCGCATAAATACCAGGACCATGGAGGGGATCGCCTCGTCCGGGCCAAAAAATATATTTTTTTAAAAAATGAGCTAAAATTTTTAGCCATATTTTTTTTTTTAATCTGCGGGAAAAAGGAGGGTTGGTGGGGGGGAGGGGGGAGGAAAAAGAAAGCCGTAGTCATTACTCAAGGGAAAAAGATGCAAACTCCGCTTTAGGGAAGACCTTTAAGCGTAATGAAGCACCTCAATTCTGCAAATGGCGATTTGTGCGCATTAATTTTGGTAAACTAGGCAGTTTGGGTGCCATCACAGAGTTGGCTTGAATAAAAAGGAAAGATTAAAGTTTTTGTCTTACGAAGGCATCCTTATCTTTCCATGTCGCGGGAAATGAGTCGTCTATCGCACACTCGCGACTACCGACTTAATTAATAGCTTCTTTTTTCCGGTTAAATTCGTATCCTCTGAGCGTTGGGGGTGTGTGAGGATGTCTCCGTGGGATACAAGGGTATACAGGGGGGAGGGGGGGGGGTTATCCTGTATGCATTTAGGTTCAACGGTAATAAGGTCATTAGGCTTGGCTGCCAACCCACTTTGGCGTGTCTGATGCGATTAGTAAACAATTAAACTCGTTACGTAATGCTTCAGAGGAGCGTGACGCGTGAACCTGGAAGTTAATGGCTCCGCGGTAAAGGCCATTAAAAGAATGTCAGTATTTTATCACGATCCTATAATCCGGCGTGAAAGCCAAAATAGATAAGGAAGAGGCAAAAATAATGGATTCTCAGAATGATTTAACGACAACATCATGGATGAGGAGAAAATTATTAGAGTGAGTTGGGTTTCATGGCCGGGTGAGCTGTGTGATTCGATGGCCATATCAGTAAAATTGAGCAATACAGGTGGGACGAAGGACATAGCTTTCATTGTTAAGCATAAGACATTTTTGTCTCTTTGCCTTAAATGCAGTTGTCACATCTTGAAATTCGCTTTGAGACACACAGACTGAAATCCCCCAAAGAGGGGATCGAGAGAAGTGGGAAGACACAAAACTTGTAGATTGTGGAAAAATGTAAGAAGTCAAACTGCACCATATCATGAGAAGTATTTCATAGAATCAATGGAATAATTTACTGGTACAATCAAAGAATGATACTCTGGCTAGCTTTTCCTTCCAATCATGTGAAATTCATGAATAGGCAACGGATTAGGACTGATTGCGGCTCTTAGGAAAAATATGCTCTTGTGAAATAACCGCGAAAGTTTTCGAAAGAAGGAAATGTGGGATGTGTCAGTCTATTAAAGCAACACTAAACGGAATCAGGCAAGTAAATGAACTGCAAGGTGCTTGGGATGCTACAACTTCTTTCTCGACTTCTTTTCAGACACAACAATCCGGGAACTCCTTCCGAATATTCGCAAAGAATAGCACCAATCTTTGGGATAAAGATGTCGTAAGAGTACTATGATCAACGAATCGATGATTATCCGTAAAATAAAGTCCTCACCGAAGCCATTACAAAAAAATAATGTAATCTCCTCAAAGGTGTTGCATTTGTATTGAGATTGAAATGAGGAAGAGAAAGTAAAAGGCAGTTGTCGCGGATGAAATTAACTACTCGGCTTCTTAAAGGACAGCAGCGCCTCATCAGAATACTCAGTTGCATAATCCCATGCATATATACTTGAAGCTTGACTGGGAACAAAGTTGACTGAATTAATGAAAGAAATCACAAGATGGAGGCGAGGGAGTGGAGCAAGGGGACTGGAGTCGTTACCGAAGCACCTTGACCCAATCTTTCAAGTGTTATCCCTCTGGTGTAAGCGTCGCGCACTCCTCTCCCGTCGACGGCCTCCTCTCTTTGCCGCCGCCCCCCTCACTCCCGGCGCCCTCCGCCCCCTCCCTCCACACCCGTCTCCTTTTCTCATCTCAAGGAACCCGCATTTCACATCCCCGCCTCCCCCCGATCCCCACCTGATTCTCCCCCACTTCAAGCGCACCCCCGCCCCACCCTAAACCCCTCCGACCGCTCCCTCGCCTCACCTCTTTCCTTTTAGCGCATACGGGGTGAATTTAGAAATGCCTCGTGGAACTCTATCCTCATATGTAAACCACGCCACGTTTACCCAGCAGCCCAAACCTCCCCCCACCCCCCCTGTTCCCCCGCCACCCTCCCGCCATCTCCTTCGCGCCCTCCCTCCTCCTCCTCTCCACCTCTCTCTATCATTCTCCCCTTTCTTTGCTCCCTCCCTAGTCCTCTCCTCTTCCCTCCACTCTTACCACCCTCCCTTCCTGCCCCGCGCCCAACCTACTCCTTTCATATTTCCTCCTCCATAACTCTCCTCCTGAATTTATTCCTCCGTTCATTGATATTTCTTGCCTATTGTTTCCTCTTTCTCTACATATATCTCCTATTCTGTCCCGAAACTCCTCTCCACGGATTTCTTGCCTTCAGAGTCTTTTTTTTTTTTTACCATTTCGGTAACGCAGCAATGCGTTCTCCATTTGACGCACGCCTTGTCCCTCGGACATGATGCTCCCCATCGCCGGTGGCTTGCGCCTTCGGCCGCCGCGTGAGGCCTCGCCCCTGCAACCCTCATACACTACAGTGCAAGTACACTAATTGCCATTTAACCCCAACAAATCCCCTCGATTGCGGGAGACGAACGGATTTGAGCACAGTTTACACTTAAAAGTGAATTAAAACAATAAATACATGAAAGGAGATTGTAATTAGGTAAATACGGTGACAAATTACCCATTCAAATTGTAGAGACTAATGTCATTTAAAATAGAAAAAATATTTCTTTATGAAGCCATTCGCCAAGTATTGTCCAAATCTCTTCTGATCATCAGCATCGACATGAGGATTTTTTTGATTCATAGATAACCAAAGCTAGACTTAAGTATTAGTCTATTTGGAAAACGGTCAATGGGATACTCAATTCCTCAATGCCTTTTGCAATACTTTCCCATAGTGACATGGCATTCATTTGTTTCCTCGCGTGTGCGAGAAAGAACGTAAACGCAGCGAAAGAAAAAATCTGTTGAACACGAACATAAATCAATCACAATTTTGAAAAAAAATAAAAAAAATTGTTTTTATGTTCTCAGATTTTCCGCTTTAAATAATATCGCTGAATTATATATCTTTTTCAGTATCCTAGGACTGACGCACATCTTTGTGAGTGAATATGTACGATAGATAATAGCCTACGATGTTAAATTTTTAGAACTTTCGGTTTTTTTAAACATATATGTGCTTTTTTTATTTTGTGTTGCGTGGATACTTAAAAAAAGGTGTCAATTCAATCAGAATCAATTCCTCCATCGTCGAACGCTGTTAATTAGACTAAAAAACCACTTGTGCGAATGCAAGTGAAAATAATGACCGCCGCATTTGAGCACTTTCTGTGTCCGATCTGTCTAAAGTCTTCCACTCCGACTTTTTGTTTGTAAGAATATCAAATTACTGTTTTTGGGGAGCAACGTTTCCTCGGAGCTTTTTGCCTGATTGAGAATACCGAAGCGATCGTAGGAACTCGTAAAAAGAAGAAAAGCGGCAGGCGCTAGCCCTCGTTATTCCTACCACCTGCCTGCCACCAATACACCAATAGCCAAAGTTAACCAAGCAAATGTTACTTCGCTCTTATTTCATTACGCTCACTAGTCCATACCTTTGTTTCCCGTATTTCACCTCCCGGAGAAAGTGTTCTCCGGGGAAAATACCCTAACCTTTTGGAGACGTAGCATATAATTCGGAAAAACCTCCAATCTCCCTTGACATGCAATTTGGGTTATTCGTTTGACGAAAGGGAGTTTATTCGGTTCGCGCAGGACATCGCGTCTATGATTTTTTTCAACCAATTCTGCGATTTCCTCAAAAGGTCCTTTATTTTCAAAATTAGTGTTTTATATGAAATAACTGGGCGTATTTAAGAAATGAGTCGAATAGAATATTAATTTTTGACCGTTCCTAGGTCTCGCTAGCCATGATGACATTCTCATAATCTTCAAGAAATAGTTATCTGTGCTATATCGTCCTGATGTCCGCGATGCTTTCTCTTACAAAACTTACTTTGGAAATATAGGTAATATAGTTCATTAAGTAATGTTAAGGCATTATTCTCGGAAGATAAACATTGAAAAGGGTTCCAAAATAGCGCTTTTGACTCTCAATATGCATGTAGTCATTCTCAGAATGCACTCATTTTATAGGCTTAGGTTTTAAGAAACGACCCACGCGTTATTTTGAGGAAAGGAAGAGGACATTATTAAAATAGCGACGTTCAAGAACACACCCTGATAAACTAAATGATTTCACTCGAGAAAAGAGCTCAAATATTGTTGACCTCAATATGTTTCTTTCGAGAAAAACCAAATAAAAAAATATCAGCGCAGATAATGACATGGGAAGACTTAACAAAAAAAAACAGATTCATTGCTCAACTCACTTTGAATGAAATAAGGATTTCTTCGGATTGACATTACAATGGAAACAATATATATATTTTTTCAATATTCTTTCTCTTCAAAATTAGTACAGGGCAATGCAAAAATTTGAGAATGTAAAAATCATTCCCCTTAATCGGGATGGAACCGGGACCGTGAATGCAAATTTTTACGCTCCGAAATTGCTGCATTGTAATAATGCACATTTAGCGGATGACTTCGTTTAAAGTTACTGTCGCGGAATCTCCCGCAGTTTCTTAAAAAAATTACCGTAGGGAGTTTGAAAAATAGGATTCCGCGTTTGTTTTATCTCCAAATAGTGGCCAGGGGCGAGGGGTTTGACGTCACTCATCAAGACGGCGAGTCGATGCAGTGAAGCGACGTCATCTCAAATCCTCGCGCCTCAGAGCTACACGCCCCAAATATTTCCCCGAAATAAACGAAAGAGAAACGGGATGCGTCGTCGGAGTCTCGCGGAGGCAGCACGGTGGGCGCACCAATCGCTTCACCCCTCTCCCCCCCCTTCCCACTTCCTTCTTCCCGCCCCCCCCCCCAACGCCCCCCTCATCCACTTCCCACGTCTCCACATTCCGAGTGGAAAAAGGAGGAGAGGCCCCGAGAGCGATAACCACAAAGCACTCCGAAATCGAAACACTGTGGGACACTGAGGAACGGGGGCCGGGGGAGGGAAGGAGGGAGAGCGTGGCGGGGGAGCGGGAGGGCTGGGGGGGAGGGGGAGAGAGGCAGGCGCCTGCACCACCCACGCCCGCTCCCCAAAAACAAGGTTTATTGAAAAAAATGCCGAATAAAGGCCCGGGCGCTCTTACCACTTCTGACTCTCGAGTTACTCCCATATAATCTTCTCCTCTCTCCCTCCTCCCACTTCTCCCCAAGCCCCCGCCTTAGCGAAATCTTTCCCTATTCCTCCTCCCCCTCCCGAGTCTTCAACCCCCCAAAACCACCCCTTCAGCCCCTTCCACCTCCTTCCTCGTCTCACCCCCACCGCGCCCCCCCGCCCCCGATCCGCCCATCGCGAGACACACTCATACGGACTCCATTTCCCTACTTCCTAAACTCCTCAAGATCTTCTCAAACTGCTACCCTCTTCAGATGCCTCCGCTGCGCTCATCCTTCCTTCCCACAACCAACCCCCTCTCCACCTCCCCCCTCCCACTGCGACGGGTATTTGCCATTTCCCTCCCTCGTGCGGGCGAATTTCTTCCCGCCCCACCACCCAATCTCATCCGTCCCCTCCCCCCTTCACCACGAGGTACGCCTCCGAAACCCCCCCCCGGGGGGGGGGGGGGTGAATGTGGTTGGGTCCCCGTCAATTCACACGTTCTCCTCGGTGCGAAGTTTACGTCGCTCTCCCCCAACTCCCCCATTAACTTCGGCTATCTTCTTTTTCGCGAAATCTTGAGTACGTTCGACGTGCTTTGATGGAGTTCGCCGCGACATTTTCACTCACTCTGGCGAATTTTTCGTCACTCTGCAGGGAAACCTGGAGCGTTGGAGGTTATTTGTGCATGTGGGTGTGTGTGTGTGTGTGTTGAGGAAGGGAAGGGCTTCGGAACGGATTTAATTCCAAGTGAAAATCGTTATCAATCGGATATTTCAGGTAAGTATTGGTTTTCGGTTCGCCCTGACCCGGCCGGATATCACGGTCGGGCATGAAGGTCGGAAGTGCAGTCGTAAATTGGCCAGGCAAAAAAAAATGGAATTTCCAGTATGTGAAGTCGTAAAACATTATTCAATGGCTTAAGATACACGTGTAAAAGCAGCCATGTGCATGGAAAGTTTTAGACTTCATGTAATGGTATCCACCTCGGCTCTAAACTGAAGTAGGTCGGTCGTAATGTAGTTGCGTGAAGACATCGCATAAAAAGAATTTTGCATTGACAAAACTCTCCATAGGATTCATAATATGGCGCATTTTATCGCTTAATACGAGGGTCATCCGGAAAGTAGTACCCGTTCGTGCCGCATGAAGTGCTGACGACGCGAGTAGCCGCTGGACGAGGTCAGATAGCTTCAGTGGCTTGTCTGCCTTCTCTGAGCCAAGTTGCGTGACGCTAGCATTGCCTGTGTTGTTTCTGTGATTGTTTACAATGTTTAAAAAAATTGAGAACGCCGCCAGTTGTGAAGTGAGGGCAGTGATTAAATTCCTCAATGCAAGAAACGTTCGCCCATGTGATATTCATCGCCAATTAAAGGAGGTGTATGGAGACAATGTAATGGACGAGTCGTCTGTTCGGCGGTGGTGTCGCAACTTCAACATGGGGAGGGGGAACACACACGACGATGAGCGTTCGGGGAGACCGTCTGTCATTACAGACCAACTGGTGAGCTCAGTTGACGAATTCGTGAGGAACGATCGGCGCGTCACAATTGATGACATCTGTGAGCATTTTCCCAATGTTTCTCGAACAATTGTTCATGAAATTGTTAAACACCATCTGCATTATGCAAAAATTTGTGCAAGATGGGTCCCTCGCGTATCTCAATGAGCTGGCGGCGAAGGACTAAGCAGCAGGAATACAGAAACTTGTCACACGTTATGACAAATGCCTTAATTTGCTTGGAGATTATGTTGAGAAGTAGTTTAAAGTATCCTCTTTCAAATAAAATTTTTTATGTTTGTTAATATTTACTTTTGTGTCTTTATTTCACGAACGGGTACTACTTTCCGGATGACCCTCGTATACTCGATATATTTTATGCATTAAATGGTTCAATTTTATTTTAAAATTCACGAGAATGAGTTCACCTCCAAAGGCATTCCAAATTTGACCTGCCTAACCGGGGAGTTTAAGGTTCAAATCTCACGCGATTCCTTTTTGACACGTGATCCTTTCTAGAGAACAAGAAGTGCCAATATCCGCTAACTAGAGCTTAGGAAAAAACTGCAGAC